>NC_132938.1:21051893-21354924 GCF_034638445.1 Ciconia boyciana
CTGTAGGGCACAGCTTTCCAAGTGTGCCTATGCCTGAATGTGTGCCTTGTACAATAGGCATTCCTTCATCTTAGATCTGCAAATGACTAGTAGGATAATTGGTGCTGTGTAAGATATCACAAGTAGCTGTAAATGTTTTTTTTTAAATATCCACATCTATTTCCATGCATGCAAACAAACAAATGAAGTAGAAATGGAAAATAATAAGTGAACACTCAAAATTTTACCTAATATCTATTGGGTTATAAATTAACACCATTCAAGATGGGAATTCCGTCCCCCCACCTTAAAAGCTTCAAACAGCTTTTCAGCTTAGAAAGGATGAAGAAAAACTGCCCTAGAGAGACAAAGTATCTCAAATAATAGGTAAATCAGGGCTCCTGGGGCACAGCTGGTGATGCTTTAAAGCAAAAGGGAGTGATAGGAAACAGCTGAAAAGTGACTGAAGAAGAAAAACCTTGTTATGGGCAGCCAGCCTCTGGTTTAAGGGTATGAGCCAGAAACTACTATGTATTTAAGTGTCTCAAGGTTAGCTCATGGTGAGCAAGGATGGTCTTAGAGATGCATAGTCTAAGACTGTGGCTGTTTAATGAGGAGGTAAATATTTAATTTTTTTTATCATTTAGCACCAGTTAGTGGGTCTGAATCCATTGTACCATAGCAGAAGGGAAGGAGGTTTCTATTCAGAGTGAGTGTTTTCTTGAAGCAGAGGAGATCTGGGGAAAGGGGAGGATGTTTTTGTTTAGGCACATTAGCGATGTTCTGAAAGATGTAGTCATAGAGGATCTCTTGATTTTTATTGTAGCAGTGTTATTAATTTCTCCCTCTTCCCTGGTCATGAGCTAATTTCTGTGAAGGCTTTATGTACAAACAAAATTTGTAATTTTGTCTGCTAGCTGTGTAGTGGACATGATGGATAAACATTACTGAAGACTTTATTCTGTCCCTAGGAGAGGAAAAACAAGTAGGGCAATAGATATCTACAGGTACTTATGGCTCATTATTGCTATAATGCTTTAGGAGGGATGGATTGGATTTCTGTGCTTTAGGTGCTTCTAAATACAGAGCAGAGTGCTTGTCTTTCTGAAGAAAGCTTGCACTTTTTGTTGTGGGGAAAAAGCAGCATAAAATGTGTCTAACTCTGACAGGTTACCGTCACTACACAATGTGGCCAACTTACCTAAATAAATGTTGCAGGAACTGAAGTGCTGAGAGTTTTAGTTGGGGATGGATGGAGAAACCCTTTCTCTGCAAAAACAGCATGTGAAGGATCTGCAGGCAGATGCAAGCTGCACGTAGCACCGGGGTGATGGGGGAGAGAGGACATGGTGGTGAGGAGAGGCATTGGCAAGGAGTGCCTGGGAACAAAAAGCTTGTTGCCAGCCCTCCACAAGGAGGTAACCTACAGGGATGTTGCTGGACAGGAGTAGAGAGCTCTGGAGCTGTTAGAGCTGTGGCTCAGGGAGGGTACCTGAACTTGTGTTTGCTGAGCAGGTTTTCATAAGCTGAAGGACAGTGGAAAGCAAGAGGCAAGGTATTACAGTCATCTCCGTACCTCAGGTGCCATATCTCAGAAATTATTAATAATCACATTCTTCACCTTTTCTCCTTGGAGAACCAATCTATGGGGGGGATGCTTTCCCCTGCTCTTTCACCTTCCCATTCTCCTTCAGGCTAGTTATACCAGCTCTTGAGAATTTTGAATATCCTTGGGATGTTCAAGCTAGCATGCTCCTATTGCTATGTCTCCTAAATGTGTTTCAGGTCTTGTTTAGGGTTAAACAACTATTTTAAAAAAATCACTCGGAGATCTGCCCTGAGGCTAGATGGTCATGGGTGGCATGGCATGTGGGAGAACATGGGCAGATACTTAGAACTTTTCACCTCCAATGGTCTGGAACTTCACTCCCAAGCAACTACAGGATCCTGATGAAGTGATAGAATGCTTGGGAAAAAAAAAATAAGGCTGTGGTTATTCCAAAGAGGCACAACTTATAGCACTGTGCTGGGCCCTGGCTAGTATCTACCAAACACTGCTCAGTATTATGCAGCATCCTTGGGGAGAAGAGAGGAAAACAAACTAACAGGCACTGCAGCTACTCCAACTCCTGTGACAGGCACTGCAGCTGAACCAGAGAACCAACCCGTGCTGGTATCAGTCACCCCTATACACAAGAAGAAATCTTGGAAGCAAAAGTCAGCTCATTTAGAAAGGGATGATGGAAAAAGCAGGGCCATCATGAGGAGAGGAAGAGGAAGACTCATAAATGAGGCTGAAACCACACATTCCCTATCCTTGAGTGAGCTGTGAGATATGCGAAAAGACTTCAGCCATCGTCCAGGCGAACACATTGTCACCTGGCTGCTCTGATGCTGGGATAATGGGGACAGTAGCCTGGAATTAGAGGGTGGGGAAACCAAACAGCTGGGATCCCTTTCTAGGGAAGGAGGTATTGACGAAGTGATTGGAAAAGGGGCACCAGCCCTCAGCCTCTGGAGGTGACTCCTGTCAGCTATGAAGGAAAGATATCCCTTCAAGGAAGATGTTATGTATCGCCCCGGGAAATGGACCACCATGGAGAGAGGTATCCAGTACCTGAGGGAATTAGCCATGCTGGAGGTGATTTATGGTGACCTGGATGACAAGCAGTTACCCAAAGATCCAGATGAGGTCCAGTGCACACGACCCATGTGGCAGAAGTTGGTAACGGAACGCACCATCGTTGTGTGCCAACTCATTGGCAATACTGACCTGGAAAGATGGAGAGGGACCAACGGTGGATGAATTGGCTGGCCAACTCTGGGAATACGAAGAAAATCTCTCTTCCTCCCCTATTTCGGCTGTCCGGGGAGGTCCAGCAACTCAAGGAGGATAGGTCCTACTCCCCACCTGTACAAACCAGTATCTCTGCTATTAGGAGTCAGTGTTCTTCTGCTCAAGGGAGAGGATATAGAGGGTACACACCATGGGACACCCTATGGCTTTACCTGCATCACTATGGAAATGACATGAGGAAGTGGGATGGAAAACCTACCCATGCCTCTAGAGTCAAGGTATGTGAGTTGCAAGGAAAAAAAATCACCAAAGGGGGTTCTTCCAGGAAAACTGCTGCTCTGGTTACCAGTGGGCCGTTCCCCAGACAGAGTAGAAGGGCTGGTCTTACTCCTGACTTTAATGAAGGAACTCCTGACTCATATTTACAAAAAGTGGGTAACGAATACTGTGACCAGGACTAGAGGGGCCCTGCCTCCAGCCAGGTGGAGGAAAGGGACAACCCGGTTTACTGGACTGTGTGGATTCCATGGCCTGGCACATCAGACCCACAAGAGTATAAGGCTCTAGTGGACACCGGTGCACAGTGTACCCTAATGTCATCAAGCTATATAGGGGCAGAACCCATCTGTATTTCTGGAGTGGCAGGGGGATCCCAACAGCTGACTGTACTGGAGGCCAAAGTGAGCCTAACTGGGAATGAGTGGCAAAAGCACCCCATTGTGACTGGCTCAGAGGCTCCATGCATCCTTGGCATAGACTCCCTCAGGAGAGGGTATTTCAAGGACCCAAAAGGGTACCGGTGGGCTTTTGGTATAGCTGCCTTGGAGATGGAGGAAATTAAAACAGCTGTCCACCTTGCCTGGTCTCTCAGAGGACCCTTCTATTGTGGGGTTGCTGAGGGTCGAAGAACAGGTGCCGATCACTACCACAACGGTGCACCAGAGGCAATCTCACACCGACCAAGACTCCCTGATTCCCATCCATAAACCAATTCATCGACTGGAGAGCCATGGAGTGATCAGCAAGACTTGCTCACCCTTTAACAGTCCTATATGGCCAGTGCAAAAATCTAATGGAGAGCGGAGACTAACAGTAGAGTATCGTGGCCTGAATGAAGTCACACCGCTGCTGAGTGCTGCTGTGCTGGATATGCTGGAACTTCAGTACGAATTGGAGTCAAAGGCAGCCAAATGGTATGCCACAATTGATATTGCTAATGCGTTTTTCTCAATCCCTTTGGCAGCAGAGTGCAGGCCACAGTTTGCTTTCACTTGGAGGGGCATTCAGTACACCTGGAATCGACTGCCCCAGGGGTGGAAACACAGCCCCACCATTTGCCATGGACTGATCCAGACTGCACTGGGACTGGGTGAGGCTCCGGAATATCTGCGATACATTGATGACATCATCGTGTGGGGCAACACAGCAGAAGAAGCCCTTGAGAAAGGGAAGAAAATAGTCCACGTCCTCCTGAAAGCTGGTTTTGCCATAAAACAAAGTAAGGTCAAGGGACCTGCACAGGAGATCCAGTTTTTAGGAATGAAATGGCAAGATGGACGTCATCAGATCACAGTGGATATGATTAACAAAATAACAGCCATGTCTCCACCAACTAGTAAAAAGGAAACACAAGCTTTCTTAGGTGTTGTGGGTTTTTGGAGAATCCATATTCCAAACTACAGTCTGATCGTAAGCCCTCTTTATCAAGTGACCCAGAAGAAGAACGATTCCAAATGGGGCCCTGAGCAATGACAAGCCTTTGAAGAAATTAAACAGGAGATAGTTCATGCAGTAGCCCTTGGGCCCGTCCAGGCAGGACAAGATGTCAAAAACATGCTCTACACCCCAGCCAGGGAGAACGGCCCTACCTGGAGCCTCTGGCAGAAAGCACCAGGGGAAACTGGAGGTGGACCCCCAGGGTTTTGGAGTTGGGGATGCAGAGGACCTGAGGCCCACTACACTCCAACTGAAAAAGAGATATTGGTAGCACATGAAGGGGTTCAAGCTGCTTCAGAAGTGGTTGGTACTGAAGCACAGCTCTTCCTGGCACCCCGACTGCTGGTGCTGGGCTGGATGTTCAAAGGGAGGGTCCTCTCTACACATCATGCAGCTGATGCTACATGGAGTAAGTGGGTTGCACTGATCACACAACGGGCTCAAATAGGAAACCCCAGTCACCCAGGAATCTTGGAAGTGATCATGGATTGGCCGGAAGGCAAAGATTTTGGAATATCACCAGAGAAGGAGGTGATGCGTGCTGAGGAGGCCCCACTGTACAAGAAACTATGAGAAAATGAGAAGCAGTATGCCCTGTTCACTGATGGGTCCTGTTGTATTGTGGGAAAGCATTGGAGGTGGAAGGCTGCTGTATGGAGTCCTGTATGACAAGTGGTAGAAACTGCTGAAGGAGAAGGTGAATCGAGACAATTTGCAGAAGTAAAGGCTATCCAGCTAGCTTTAGAAATTGCTGAAAGAGAAAAGTGGCCAGTGCTCTATCTCTATACTGACTCATGGATGGTGGGAAATGCCTTGTGGGGGTGGTTTCAGCAATGGAAGCAGAGTAACTGGCAGTGCAGAGGCAAACCCATCTGGGTTGCCACATCATGGCAAGATATTGCTGCCCGGGTGGAGAACCTGGTTGTAAAAGTACGTCACGTAGATGCTCGTGTACCCAAGACTCGGGCCACTGAAGAACATCAGAACAGCCAGCAGGTGGATGAGGCTGCTAAGATTGAAGTGGCTCAGGTGGACCTGGACTGGCAACAGAAGGGTGAATTATTTATGGCTCAGTGGGCCCATGACACCTCAGGCCATCAAGGAAGAGATGCAACATATAAATGGGCTCATGACTGAGGCGTGGACTTTGACCATGGACACTATTGCACAGGTTATCCATGAATGTGAAACATGCGCTGCAATCAAGCAAGCCAAGCGGTTAAAGCCTCTCTGGTATGGAGGATGATGGCTAAATATCAGTATGGGGAGGCCTGGCAGATCGATTACATCACACTCCCACAAACCCGCCAAGGCAAGCACCATGTGTTCACCATGGTGGAAGCAACGACCGCATGGCTGGAAACATATCCTGTGCCCCATGCCACTGCCCGGAACACTATCCTGGCCCTTGAAAAGCAAGTCCTGTGGCAACATGGAACCCCAGAGAGAACTGAGTCAGACAATGGGACTCATTTCTGAAACAACCTCAGACACCTGGGCCAAAGAGCACAGCATTGAGTGGGTGTATCACATCCCCTAGCATGCACCAGACTCCAGGAAAATCAAATGATAAAATGGACTGTTAAAGACTGCACTGAGAGCAATGGGTGGTGGGACATCCAAACATTGGGATACACATCTAGCAAAGGCCACCTGGTTAGTCAACACTAGGGGATCTGCCAATTGAGCTGGCCCTGCCCAATTAAAACCCTTATGTACTGTAGAAGGGGATAAAGTCCCTGTAGTGCACATAAAAAATATGCTGGGGAAGACAGTCTGGATTATTCCTGCCTTGGGCAAAGGCAAGCCCATTCGTGGGATTGCTTTTGCTCAAGGACCTGGGTGCACTTGGTGGGTGATGCGGAAGGAAGAAGTCCAATGTGTACCTCAAGGGGATTTGATTTTGGGTGAGAATAGCCAATGAACTGAATGGTATGATGTTAATTGCTATATAATACAGTATGTCATCACTACTATAGTTGCTACATGCCATATCAACGGTATTACAGTGAGAATCACCCAGATTAATGAAGAATGAACTTTGATGAAACTGAGCAAAGTGCAGTGGTGATGGAATCAGAACTGGCTTCAGCATGCAACAATCCAACACCACACACCAGCTCTCCTGCCCTGAAGGACTGTTATGACAGATGGAGCCCAAAGGCACGGACTAAATGAACTCAATGGACACTTTAGAGGGATGGCCCATAGACTCAGGGCCCAATGATATCTGTGTGTATATATCAAAAGACAGGGAAAGTGGTGGTGATTAATTGGAATGTATTGGAAAGAATGGGACCTGGGCATGACGGGGATGGTATAGAATAAGGGGTGGATACTGTCCTGGTTTCAGCTGGGATACAGTTATTTTTCTTCCTAGTAGCTGGTATAGTGCTGTGTTTTGGATTTTACTATGAGAATAATATTGATAACACACTGATGTTTTAGTTATTGCTAAGTGGTGTTTACACTGGTCAAGGACTCTTCAGCTTCCCATGCTCTGCCAGGCGCACAAGAAGCTGGGAGGGGGCACAGCCAAGACAGTTGACCCAAACTGCCCAAAGGGCTATTCCATACCATATGACATCATGCTCAGTATAGAAACTGGGGGGAGTTGGCTGGGGGGTAGCGGTCGCTGCTTGGGGACTGGCTGGGCGTCGGTCAGTGGGTGGTGCGCGGTTGTGTCACTTCATTTTTCCTAGGTTTTGTTTCTCTCTCTTTTGTTGTTTTCCTTTTCATTACAGTTTATTATTATTTTATTTCAATCACAAAACTGTTCTTATCTCCACCCATGAGTTTTTTTACCTTTGCCCTTCTGATTGTCTCCCGCATCCCACCACGGGGGGAGGGTGAGCGAGCAGCCGTGTGGTGCTGGTTGCCGACTGGGGTTAAACCACGAGAACAGATTGCACACCGAGACAAACGTGCAGAAAATATTACTGTAGCACAGGTCTTGACATGCTGGAGGAGCATAACCTGTTATTTACTACCTGAAAGTCTTTCCACTAAAAATGTATGCGGTCTACTGGATTACAGAAACAAAATGGAGTTGACAAACACTACATTATGGTTAACTCAAGTTTGTGAGCCAATACAGTGTGTAATAATGGCAAAAATCCTGCCTGTTTTGGCTTTGCCTTGAGCGGCAGAATTCTTGTCCTGGAAGGAAAGCTGAAGCACGGCAGTTTTTGGCATTACGCTGCCTAGCTTCAGGGATTTGAATGCCTCTGTGCAAAGGAAGAAAAGTTAGGCAGCTGAGAGAGGAACCACCACGTGGCATGGGAAGCCACACATTGGAGAGGATAATAAGGTGAGGGTTAGTGCAATGCGATGCTGAGATCCTCCACCCTCGTGCCAGGTAGGCAGTCCTGGAGCTGCAAGTGGTATAGTCTATATATTGCGTGGCAATACTGTGTGTGTGGATTCTCAGTTCCATGATGTGAGGTGGCAATACTGCTTCAGGGACTTGATCTTACTGTGAGCTAGCCTGCGTGTCTTCAGCCTAGGGCTGGCTCAAAATTCTAAGCAGGAAAGAGATATGAATTGAGATTGCCGAATTTAGGAGCTATTGGTGTAACCAGCAGGTGGTGGCTGCTTTTTTTTCCTGTTAGTCTTTTAGGAAAAGCAGTAGGTGCATGTGTCCCAGATCATGCACCACCAGTAAAGAAAACCCCCAAAAAAACCTCCAACCCAAAAATCAAACCCCAAAAGATGGGAAGTCATCCTGCTGGGGCCATGCGTGAGGTGGCTGCTAGGCTGAGAAGCCTCGCACATCTCTTTGGCACCTTCAGCAAGCTGATGGTTCTGCATATAGCCACCTGTAGAAATCTTAGCCCTGTAGTGGTTTCCACAGGACTAGGTAGCCACTGAGAGAACACTCATGAATACCAGCAGTACCCAAAATGCTGGTTCTGGATTAGAATAGCACTGGAGTGTAAAACAACTCTTGAGAATGCTTATGGAATAGATATGTTATGAAGCCAAGCTCCCATTCTTATCTCCTGTGGCATAAATACAGGTGATGGTGACAGGACTTTCACACTTATCTCTGATGTATCAATACTTTGTAGGAGCAGGGCCGTTTTCTGTGGCATGAGATATGTAGATATGAACCTCCTTGGACTAAGAGGCTGTTGAATGCTGCTTCATCCTGGGTAGGTTCTCCAGTCGCAAAGCTGTTTTTGATAATAAAGCTGCCTTTTTATGCAAAGACAGTAGTATAATCACACAGCCCTATCAGTGCATTAGGTATACATCTTTTATATATATATATAAAATTATATATATAAATAAAAGGCAGCAGTAGAGTAGCAGATTCTTGGACATGCTAGGCATTGGGACACCTTTCACGGACCGTTTTTTGGCACTTACCGTTACCAGAAGCTGTAACCAAAGTTAGTCAAAAAGATGTACCACAAATACCTTGGAGTCTTGCATTTTTTTTATTGCTATTTCTCTGAGTCTTAAAGAGTGTGGAGCAAATTAGGCAAAAGTAAGGACAGGTATTTCAAATGGATTTGGGGGCTTATAATTGCAGACATCAACAAAAATTAGGTGTCTAAAGTCCAGCTTGTAAGGCAGGAAAAGGCTTGTATTGAGAATGTAACTATTCTGAATCCTTAAAAATCAACTGAGTCTTACCTTCATGTGGAAGAAACTGTTAGAAGTATTAATTTTTAATGAAGTTGGACATTCAGCTCCCAAATTTGCCCTTTATCTCCTGAATACTCACTCTTGCCAAGGCCTGTAGGCCTTTCTCCCATGGCCTTTGAATAGGAAAAAGGTTCCTGTAAAGGCTCATATTTACAGTCAGGTCTAGCAGAGTAATTCAGTTTTCTGTCATAAAACACAAGGGCAGTCATGTGATATTTCTTTCTACAGTGAGGGGAACTGCTCAGGAGCACTCTGTTTTATTTGCGTGGTGGTACAAAGTCCAGTCTTTCTGCAACAATAACCTATTTCTATCAGAAACTGTCCTGCTGAATGTGTACAATATTTCATCTGGAAGTCAAATGTCCAAGGGAACAGTCTAATTCATTACTTTGTGTGAGACACAAATCCGGAGGACACACTCTTACGTTTGCTTCTAGCAAGCAGAAGCCTTGAAGGAGGACACTGAGAGTGACTCAATGTTCTTAATCTGATGGAGGTAAAATAAATTTGTCTTGCAGTGTAGATTATGCACCTCACGAGTTTACTTCACCTGTGCCAGTAAACGTACATGGGCGTGGACTAGCCTTGAGTGGTTGAGATGTATGTTTGGGCTGGTGGAACGGAAACTATGGCAAGGCCAACAGTATGGAAAATTTACGGGGTACAAGCCCCAGATCACAGTCTAGCCATGCCCTGGACCAGTTATAGGTGTTCAAATGCTGTGCTGCTAGGTGTGGAATTACCACTCGACATCAGTGATCTAACATGGTTTATAAACTCAAGCAGGGTTCAAGTACTACTGCTGTCTGGACCTTTGCCCAGTACTGTTGGGTGAAAAGGGACAGTTATCTCTGCATTGAAGAGCAAGTAGAGGTTAACTTGCTGATAGCACCTGGGATAGCCCATGCAAGGAACTAACCCGAAGAATCATTATTGACCTACTCTGCCTTGACTAGTGCTACATATGGACTTGCGTGAGAATATTCTAAGCCCTTCTGTGCTGTTGTAAACAAAGTCATTGCATTTATCAGAGAACTGCAGTAAAGGCCCAGAGAACTGCTCTTTTTTTCTGGACAGAAGAGTGATGGAGACTGCAAAAGGCTTTAGAAGACTCTCCGGATTCCAGTGATTGTGGGGTTTGGGGGTTTCTTTGTGTGTCCTTCTCCCTTCTTTTTCCCTTGCTTCAGTTTATTCATAGCCAAGCAAAAATGTCCTTCTCTTTCAACTAGCCTCAATTTAAAGCACAAGACTCTGGCATGATGGTTTTGTGTGTGGAAGAGATCAAGGGTGAGACAAATATCCAAGAGTTTTTAGATGAATGCTGCTTCAGTTAAGTAGCATTGATATTGTGTATCTTCAAAAGTTGCACCTTATAAGCTGAATTTCTCTTTGTCCTAGGAGTGTAGTTGTTAACACTAGCACAATCTTTTAAATGTTTAAAAGAAAATCCATTTACTGGATTCAGTAAAAGAATAGATTGTATGTATCTTTATGTATTTACCGTAGGGGCCTTTATTAAACCCAGCCTCCCATCTTCAGCCCTTCAAATAGTTCTGGAATTGTATAAGGCAGGTACACAAAGTGGCAGGCAGATATCTAAATTTCTGCTTTCATCTGCAAGTGGTGGTGGGGTAGGTGGGTGCCTGGGGAATTTACCTGTTATGTTTTTATAGGCAGACTTACAACCATAAAAATTATCCCAACTGAAAGAGGAATTTTATTTTATGCACGTACCCTTAACAAGCATTTAATGCAGCACAAGAGAATCTAAATATTCCCAGGATAATTGTATTGGGGCACAAGGTATAAATAGGCACAATGTAGGGGTTTGGAGGGTAGCCTGATTTCCGCGCCTGCCCCCCCCTTGAACTAGCACATGGAGTAATAAAGCTTTCTTGGAAAGGTGCATGGGTGTCTTCTACTCAAAATGCCGAACAAGGTGTTTCCTATTCCCAATACCAGCATCAGTGTAACTGACTCTGTTCCTCTGTGCAAACCTGTGTGGTGCTGATAGTACCCAAGCGCCAAGGATCTCTAGCGTATACTCACCGGATACGCAAGATATGGAAGTGAAGCCTTTTATCTCCTTTAATATTGGAAAGGCACAGAGGGTATGTTTGCAGAGCACAATAATACAGTGCCACGTGGGGCAGAAGAGTTTGCCCTAGGAGAGCCCGAGAAACAGGCTGTGCAGCAACACCGCTGCCAGACTGCCTCTGGACCCTGACCCCGAGAGCCTCTGAGGCTGCGTCTGAACTCGCCACAGTTATGTCTGCATGGCTGTCATTTCTGTTGTGGATAGCAGCCTCTCTAAGGACATCTACATGCTTTTAATGAGTGTGAGAGATCACTTTTAATACTGTTAGTCCGAGTTGGGTAGCTGAAGAACTTGGCCAGAATTACTCTAGGCTATGGAAAATTTGGATTCATGTATCTATTTTATGGCAGCTTTCCAGGTCAGTAAATTAACTCATAAATATTGGCCTATTGGTGCTTCTGAAGGCTGCTGGTGATTTTGATATGTAACTTCTTATTGCTTGGGACTAGACACAGCTGAGCAGTAAAGATCTAAAAATAGCTGGAGGAAAGATTTCCGATTCTCCACAATTCCTCATATGTGTTTAATGTAGACAACTCTGCTATTTTCATTACAATAGGTGTACCTGGGTTTCCCCTGTTGGTATTGCAACCAACTGAATTGAAATGGTTAACTTGTTTTCTGGGAATAGCATGCTGTGGTTGACTCAAAAATGAAATTGGAAGAGCTGTCCATGTGCAACTGGAGCTGGCTTGGAAGGGCAATGTACCACCAATGAGCCTTTAAACCGATGAGGGCAATGTCACCCCGATGAGCAGATGTGAGCCTCTAAACCTTGGCAGCTGGGTAGGACAGCAGATGGAGTTGGTAGGGGATGAGGTGGCAGGAACAGCATTGTCGCCACTAACCAACTCTGCAGAGCAGAGGGGAACACTACACTTTGGTCTTCCTGGAATGAGGTAAAGCATGAGTGAAGACTTAGACTTATTTCAGTTGGTCAGTACTGGTGTGTTTTGGAAAGGCTGTCCTGTGGTCTACAAACACCTGCTGAGCACACTGATCCCTGGAAAGCAAGCCTTCAAACCAGCTCTGAACATGTGTGGGCTGCTGGAAGGCACACATTGAGAAACAGGCTGGTGAAATCAGAAGGACTGATCTTAGAGCAGTTGCTTGGGGGATGGGGGTGGAACAGAGCCTCGGAGCCTAAATCAGAGGCCAGCAGTCTCAGTTTGTCTGCACAGCTAATCTAAACAAGGCCTAAAGGTTATGCTGCTTGGGCACTGGCCATGATCTTCTCCACTATTTGGCAGTGTGCTTCCTGGCCCAACTTGAGCCTGTTCAAGTAGTACCCTCGTAGGCAATGGCCTGGCACCATTTGGGGGAATTTATGGGCCAGGACTGGTCCCAACAAGCAGTGCACGAGGCAACTGGATTCTCAGGAAGAGTTTAATTACTCACTGCCAGATAGTGGAGCCTGGCCTTCATTAGTTTATTAATACAATCTAGCCAGGGAGATTTGCTTCTGGCTTGGACAACTAAAAGTACTTGCTGTGCAAATCCATGGCTCAAGGCCATGCCATAATGAACAGACAGAAAATGCTGTGCAGGTTATCTTGGTTCCTACTTTGGCAGACTGTTATAAAATGGTGCTAGGCTCTGCTAATGACTTCTGCTTTTTCCTGTTCACTTGACAGAACTGATGGGTGCCTGATAGCACAAAACAACCCAAGGCACTTAAGTTAATGGGCACATAGGTCTGGAGCAAGTTTGGAACCTCAATGCTTCAGAATATCTTATCTACAGGGAGTGTGGGGTTTTATTTGTTTGTTTGTTTGTTTTTGTTTTCCCAAACACATCTCATGCTTACTGTAACGTAAGCATGTACTGCAATTCTGCAAGTGATCTTTTCCTGTCCGTTTTGGTTAGTCATTACTCCCGGTCTTTTCCGGTTCTGAAGCTGACTTACATGAACCTGTATGCAGCTGCTTTTAACACAGATACCTCGTATTTAGGCAGAGACTTGCTGTTACTTTCTTTACTGTAAATAATAATTTGGCCTTCTGGCACAGGAATTAGGTCTTTTCATAAACATCCAAGCTGCGATGCATTTTCAGCACGTCTATATCCAAGTGACTGCTCTTTGTCCACTTACAATGCTCTGTTGATTATTGAGGAATTGCTCCTTCCACCTAGATCTTAGAAGACAGCATGGCAAATTGCTCCATGCTCAGACTTCCCTCATTGTTCTTTAGCTTACACTTGGGCTTGTTCTTCAAAAATTCCAGCTGTTTCTTTCCCTTCTGTTCTTTTCTAGATCCCAGCTTCTTAATATAGTTCATGCATATATGGGAGGGAGGAGAGGGCATGTGAGTGAAATGCCTCAGCTGAAGCTTATTCAACCTGTTTCATACCTTTGTGCTGCATTTCATCCAAGATAAGGGTCAACAGCCAGTGTTAAATGCCATAGTCCATTAGTCAATGAGGACATCTGACAGACAAGAGTCTGTAATAAAATAAATCTCTTCACAGATAATCCAGGTTTCCCACATGTTTTGAAAGACCATCTATCCTTCCCCTGTAGCTCAAATAGGAATACAAAAGTCCCAATAGGGGATACACTTATAATCATATATATAATCATCATATAGTAATAATCATCAATGTACCAGGACTAATTTCCATGAATTGGGCCCCTTCTTTATCACTGAATAAATTTCTGTTGCAAGGTATGAATTTTCAACATGTATTAATACATAACTTTAAGCATGCACTCATGCCTGTATATGGGGATATAATATTTGTCACTGTATGGACCAGGAAACAGCATCATGCAGTGGTCACAAAATCATCCACATAAGGATGCCCACTTCTTTTTCTGTTTGGTGGTTTGGTTTTGTTTTTTTCTTGTGGCTGTAGTAGAACTGTGTAGCTGCTTTGCTTAACTAGCCATCCTCTCTTTCTCTCCAGGAATTGTTTGATTCTCTAGGCTGTCAAATAATAGCCTCCTAGATCTTATAAGAAGTGAAGGATAGTAATGTAACTATTATTATTTCAGCCTTAAGTATTGCCAGTTTATTGTTAAGAGTTGCTTATCTTAACATACTTTAACTATTCTTTGGTGCAACTTCTGATGTAAGAGATAACAACAAACAAAGACCTAACTATTAACTGCTGGCATCAAGAAATATATTGCAGCTTCAGCAATTGTCTTCTGAAATACAGATGTGAAATCACACTTCCAGCAAACCTTCTCAAATTAGTTAATTACTAAAGTTGAGAACATGGGCTTACTTTTGGAGGGGAAAATGCAGTCAGCGTGACTGCTAACACTTAACTGTGACCCATATGTACACAACCTAAACCACCGCTGCTCTAAGAACCCCAAGATTTCAACACATGGGTTGCAATCATGCCACCACCACCAAACTTCCCTGGGATTAATATTTTGCTAGGGGCTTCAAAAAAAGGAGCACTCTCCATGTAGAGACTGTCACTGATGTAGATATGACATATGTAGTAAAATCCATCTTACATGTGTGGCTTACAATCAAGATTTGCCGTATGCATGTCCCAATAGTTAGGGTTTTTTGCGACCACGCTATGTGCCATGTTGTGCCTAATGTCATGGCTATCTTGTGAAAACTGTCTACTCATCTTCAAAGGATACACTTGACTTTCTGCAATACCTCAGGGTTCACCAGCTGACCCTGCCAGCTTTACTACAAATGCACACTGTTTTGGTTTTTTTTAAGTGATAAATGTAAAGGTGAGAGGATTCTTAAAATATCCATACATTTATGTTAAGGAACTTGATATGATCAAATTTAGCTGCACAAGGTTTTGCAACTCAAAACAGACTCAGAAAATGCTGGTGATCCATTTGCAATGGATGCCAAAAGCACAGCATATAACCTCTGCAAGTCAACAACTGTTTAGGATGTAAAAGTGAAGCTCCTTTGTAACACTTCAAAATACTTAGTAAAAAGGAATACCAAGCTATGCATAAAAAGCACAACAACATGTGCTACGTGGCCTCTATATACAACTGTACTAAGACCAAAAAGTGCTCTATTTGCACTGTTCTTGCTCAAATAATGAAAAAAATCAGTAACATGGCACACTTAATTAACTTGGTCATTATATGTGTGGAGAGGAAAAAAAAGGTTCAATATCTGGATTCCCCCCCCCCTTGCTTACTCAATGGAACTGCTGTCTTGAAGTATCAACTCTTCTCCAAACACTTTTGAATCTTCAGTTTTCTGCAAGAGAAACATACCCTGATGGTATGTGTATACATACATTTATATATATATTTTAATCTCTTGAAAGTGCTGTGTGGTTTTTTTTTTTTCCCTCCTTTTAATTAATTCCTTTCTTACTGAAAAATTCCATGTCTTGATTGAAAAACAAAAGAAAAATTCTTCCAGGTCTGCTCTGTGAAAATGCTGTATTCCCCAAAGAAAGCAGAGGTTGATTGTCCCATCTGAAGCTAAGAAAAACAAACACCTAAATAATGTTCTTGAGAATTTGCAACAGCAAGATATTATGATGAGATAATTTCATCTGACAGGTGCTTTAAAAAACAAATCCTTCACATACAGGCTGAATTAGAAAAATATTTTTATTTACAAGAGTAAATAATGTAGTGCAAGGAGAGTGGATTTAACCCTCAATAATGCATAGATTGATGCAATTTATCATCGGTGATCTACATCATTTTGCAGAGGTACATGCACACCTGCTTTAAAGGTCAGACCTTGCCAGAGCCACTTACCTGACAGCTTTAAATCAGACAGAAGGCATTTGCACTCTATACTTATTATCCATATATCCCATCTAACATTTACCAAATAAACTGTCATTTATACAGGTGTCTTTAAGAGTTACTGAGAACATGAAATAAATCCTTTCCAATGTTATCTATGTAAGAATCCAAAAATAAATTATTCATTCACTTTGTGACACCTGTTCACACTTAAATTTCCTTTTATTTATTCATTAGGGAAGCTACTTTCTTTGGCAGAGCGGGAAACATTAACTGTTGTGTCCAGGGAATTGCTGACACTTGTGAAACTTTGACATTTCAAGGGTTAGCCAGCAGAACTACTGTGTTATGAGCACATTGCAAATCTTCCTGGTGTTTTTCTTTCAAACAAAACACTTTTCACGTCAAAGAGTTTGGTTGGAATACAAAATGCCAAAAAAGTAATTGTTATCATTGCATGTACCGAAGTCCTGGCGGGTGTGCCATGGAACTTGGAAAGTGCTGGTGACTGGGTTTCCCTTTTGTGTCACTTCCATGCTTCCAACTCAGAAAACTCTGGTGACTTCACCAGTAAAATAAGCTGAAATGCAGTAAAGACAATTTAATAAGATATTAGATATGTGAGTAAAATTTATTCTTCATCAAAACTAGTGTGAGGTTTGCTCATTCTTCAATCAGGCAAAGACTTTCATGTTTTCTTCCAGTCCTTCAATGAAATACAGTATGATCATATGTTGGGCATATGAGATAATCTGCATTATCTGTTTGGAGTGTTAAATAAATTGTAGAGGTGGTTTTCCTCTATAGTGGAAAAATTAGATCAGTGAATTCCCCTATGATTTTGGCTGTTGGACTGCATTATTAATGCCACTAATAGGGTGGGTTGCCAGTTCTTAGATTTGTAGTTGTTCATATCCCATCTTCCCGATGGGTGGTCAACCTTAAGAAAACTACACTTCAGCTCGTGGCAAGAGGATTCTGAGGGTTTGAATCCTGCTGTGCTAAATCGTTTGAAAAAGTAGATTCATCTTGCTGTACTAGTCTGGTAGCATCCTCGTTGCTATTCCCTGAGGAAGAAGGTTCATCTGATGATGGTTCTGATCTTGTTCCAGGATAATTACGGGCTTTGGAAAAATATCAAAAGAAATGGTTAAAAAAGACCCCACTGTGTCTAGGAAGTCTATCCAGCAATATTTAAATATTATGTGGATATAAAATCACAATATAAAGATAATACTCAAAGGTTATGAAATATTGAAAGAAGAATATCTGTAACTTTAACTATGTACTTTGTACATATGTAGTATGATTCCCAAGTTATATCAATTATAGCTAGTAAGAAAGGAAAGCGGGGTTTAAGAATTATCTCCATAGTCAGCATATTATTCACAGCTACATGTCTTAAATGCTATCTAGGAATTATAAAATTCAAATAATCTTTTTATATTTAAGGGGGTTTTTTTAAATACTATTCCCTATAGGTGTGGGTTGGCAATGTGGAAAGTAAATTTTTCTGTATTTTATTACAGAAATATGTCAGAAAACAGTATTTTCTGACATAGGCTTAAGCTGCCTCCTGGGATTAAACCACAATGCAAGAAAATGTATTTAGTGGAAGAAATTATTTTCATAACTGGTAATATTAATTTCACGACTTTCCAATCAAGACCCTGTCTTGCAATTTAAAGTGAAACACTTGGTTGAAGCTGGCAATGCTTTTTAAATGATGACTCATTATTTTTGCATGTGATGGTAGGAGGTTTTTTCCCCTTTCCTGAGCAATGTAATTTTGTCTCTGATATCTCTTTCAATACGGTGAGAAAATAATGGGAGTTTTAAGAGACCGAAGTCTGGCATTTGCTTTTCTGTCCCTTAATATTCTGTCCCATCAGAACAAAGAACATACAGCAAACCCTTCTAGTTTAGGACAGGAGGAGTCTGCAAGTGCTGGTTGAATGTATTTACTGATTCTGTTACTGGTCTGAAGAGGCTGAACTGCCTCCAATGTAGCAGCTCTCTGAACCTCACTTTTTGTCCCACCTTGTACCTGAACAGATCCAGTCATATGAAACAGGGAACACAGTCTTATCGCATATTGCAGAGACAACATATGAAATCAAAGTCATATAATTACTCTAACAATACTACATGCTGAGACATGGGAAATAATCTCTTATTTCCAGTCATAATCTCCTGCAGTTAATGTTTTTATTTATTATACCTCCTTTATCAAGGGAAATTCTCCAGAAACCAACAGGTTTAAACTATGCCTCACTTCATCCACCCCTTTACAATGATCAAAAAAATGACTTGTGTGTCAAAGAAGTTGCTGTTCAGAGGTAGCTCTACCAAATCTAGAATTCCTGCTTTTATTTTTGAAGTTTTTACTGAAATAAAAAGATCATTCCTCTTCGGTTTTACTATGACAAATACTTACCAGATAAAGACTGAAAATACTGCACTGCAAATGCAACCAGAATCGATAAAAGAAAGGTTCTCATGAAGTAGATCTGTGACAGTAAGTTTAAAAACATATATTAGAGCAGTGCAAAGCCAAGGTAGTGCTCCAAATAAACTGTGCATACCAAAGGAGCAATACATACCAGAGTAGATTGTAAAATATAGTTCCAGAAAACTCTCATGTAAAAATAAAGCAATGCTAATGAGCATGGACTAATTGATTCTTGGTTACTATTATTCCAGCACCTACAACAAGAAGATTAAAACAACTAATTAGTCCTGCTCTACAATTTTGTGGCATCTGTTGTCTGGGAATCTCAAGTGGGTTTGCAGCAAATCTCAGTAACACAGAAAAACAAGCAGATATTATCATCGCTGTCTCACAGATTGTGAAGTAAACATTCATAGAAATACCAGATTAACCTCATTAAGCACAGAATACCTTACCCTAGGAGTATATTTTTATTTTCTTATTAGTCAACAATGGGTCTAAGCATCCAGGCTACCCTTGCCAAGCAGTCACAGCACAAGGTCATACCCAAGATACTTTGTTCTAACTAATGTGAGTCAACAGCAGTAGGGCTTGATTCAAGATCAGACGTACAAAATCTAGTTGCCTATGCAGAAGACTGGTGCCTAAACCCCCTTTAGAGAAAATGGAGTACTACATAATGCAGTCAGAGCTTAAAGCGCGCTTTAGCTGACTAGCTATGAGGTATCTGTTGTGGGGTGAGCTGAGTTGCTTCTCAGTTCCATCAGTTAGGACTTCACCAACTAGGGGAGTTTGGACAGCTAAATCACAGGCACCTATTTTAAGCTACAATTGATTATTTTCTACCAACCTGAGAAGAGAGGTGGGGGTGTGTGTGTGTATGTAAAAGTATGTGCCCTTCTGGACAAAAGTGTATGATGATGAGAAATCCCTGCAGCACTGTCAGCTCTGGAGTTTTTCTCACTGCAAAGCAGATGGATTCAGCCCAGTGAAGGCAGAATTCAGACTCAAACTTACAGTCCCAGATGGACCAGCTGGTCCAGAAGCCCTATTTATCTGACTGGTACTTTCATGTGGAGTGGAGGTAATTTAGGGTACAAGTTCAGGCTAACTGCAGTGAAGAACAATTTCAGCGGATTGTTGGTGAATTGACAAATGAGGTTTTAATGTTGATATCATCTCCACTTTTTTTGGGTCACAAAACACTCAGTAGCAAAACAGAAGATAAACCACTCATTCTTGGTTCACAGCCTCATGTATTAACCATCAACTCCTCCTTCTTCAAATATCTGAAAGGCAATTCCACAAATCCACCAAATATTGTGTAAGCTTCCCATTCCCACTGTGCTTTTCAACACATGTTGCTTTACCCAGGTAAAGGAAACCTAAGTTCTGTACCAGAACCAGAGGTCTTTAGGTGGTTTGTGCATGAACAGTGCTGGCACAGGCAGTTCAGACATCAGACCTGTAACCTTCTCACATATCTAATATTCTGTGCCCCAACATCTGTGCCCGGATGCTCTGTGTGAGCAGAAACAGGCTGGAACATCTTTGCAGAATAAATAGGAAGGATTGCTATTATCCCAATTACATACTTCTAAATTCCTCATTAAAATTATGCTATATTTATCATTAAAAGATTGTTTTGGACAGTATACAAATTGTCAGTGCCTAACTTAGGAACTGAAATATACAGAATGGGAGAAGACCTCCTGGATCATTAAATCTAGTCCCTGCTATTTCAGGTAACCACATATAATCAGGTCTCTCAAAACAGGCATAAACTTAAACACATTTAGGCAGTTTAAGCATTTCGAGCATGTTGACCTTAACCTGCCTTAAATCATACAAGTGAACAAAGTTAATAATTACAGGAGTTGCTGTTCTCCAGAGTAAATGCTACTTACATGGAAAAACAGAAGATGCTGATTAAGGGGAAAAGAGACTCACCTGTAATAAAGTTCCTGAAGAAGTGAAGTGTTACTAGAATGCAATGCCTGATCAATTTCCAAGTGATCCAGAATGTAGGAAGGTATGGAGTTGCCCTCTTCTAAGACAAGGGCCAAATTAAAGAAACCCTAACAATAAAAAACATATACACACTTTATAACCATTACATTTTCACATGTGTATTTAAGGTCTAATGTAACCATCAAGTATCTAAATAATTATAACTGTCTTCTGTAAATTCATTTAGTATAATGGGATCTTCACTGAATAATTACAAGAGCCTTCTCTCCTAACCATATACCCAGGTAAATACTGAAAATGCAAAAGAATTAGCATTCATTTGTTGTGACACTGTTTTCTTAGAAACCATCTGGAAAAAGATCTGAGCTTTCTCATTTTTAGTTGCTGTTTAAACACAGCCACCGTATCACACTGTAATCTTTTATCTATTAGGGAAATATAGACAGAAAGCAGAAATGTTCCATTACGATTTAATTCCCCTCCACCTAGCTCTATAGATCAATAGCAATCTGAATAGTGAAACTGAGAGCAGAAATTTGCTCCATGCAATTTAAATCCTTAATCTTACATTTTGACAAGTCTTAGGCATCCGTATGTCTTTTGAGAGCCATGAAGATGAACACATAGGAGATGTATTACAGGATTCCCCATCAGTTTAGCTTTCATACTTTAAAGTAACTGTTTTACCCCTCTCCTTTGCTAGTTTAGCAGTAATGTTTTGTCCCAATATCCTCAAAACAGGACCCAACTATGCCACCTCCAATAAATTCACATACAAGATACTGTCTGGGGACATTGTCATAGGCACAGGGAGAACAGAATATTGCACTGAGGACGCTTCAGGAAGGTCTGAAGGCAGGGCACTTAGTGTTGAAAGACTCCATATCTTTGGTAACGTGACATGGTGTATCTTTTCATTATAAAACCTTTTAAGATGAAGCTTTTGTTAGTGGAGTGAACAAAATTCACCCTAGGATTCACTCAATATACGAAGGGAAGCAGACCAGTCTTCTTGATTTTTCCTAAAATAGCAGAGGATAGGACTGGAATAAAACTCAGCAGTCTATTAATTCTTCCCCTTGCAGAGGCACAAATACCAAGGTCACAACAGAATCAACTTTGTCAAGGTAGGGTAGCACTGAATTAGGCCATTCACCTTTAGCTTTCAAAACAGCCTAATTCTAGGACTGTCCATCTATGCTAAGTTTACCTTCTATTATCATGAAACAGCAACTACTGACTCACATGGTATTTTGAAATAATTATACTTTATTCTAGCAGGTCTCTTCAGTGCACAGATGTAGACAAGCAGAATAACCAGTCTCATGTGAATCCTCAGATTGTTCTAAACTCCGATTTTTTTTTTTTAAAACACAATACAACTGCAGACCCACCTGTGAATCTCCCTCTAATGCAGCTTGTGCGTACATCCGCATTGAGAGCTCAAGGTCTTTAGACTGGTTCTGGTAACCATAGTAGTAGAAATCACCCATCTTCAAATAAGCTGTGGAGGAAACCAGTAGCAGATCATTTAGAGTATTTGTAGAGATAGAATTAACCAACTATTAATGTGATGGAGAAGTTAATAGTAATTCTATTTAAAGCAGCATATTAAAAAAAAAAAAAGGTACTCTCTCTCTCTGGTTGTCTCTGTGGCTACTTTACATCAAACTGACTACTGGAAATATTTATCCTGGCTGAAATTTCTCATGGTTTCTCTTTAATGAATTTAGTGAACGATATTGCTACTTTTACAAAAACTAAGACTTAGAGACTTTAATACTGTTTTCCTTCTTCACCTGTTGAATCTGTCTTTGGGCAACCTGTAGCCTTATTATTCAGGTTAGCCCTACTAACTTGATGAGACCTAAAAACATGCTGCCTAAGTGCTTGTTCTGTACCTGTCACTACGGTGGCTGAACCTACCCCAAAAGTTACAGAACTTTGCTGATGATAATTTCATTAGTTTCAAATGCAATCCAACTCAGGACAATGATAGGTATAGAATTTTCCTGGACTAGAAGGAAGCAAAGCCCAGGAAACATTTTACAAACATCTTTCTGTGATATTGCACAGTAATGAAATGTGCCAACAGAGTGGGCATTGACCCAGACACGAGTAAGCATAACATTGCACTAATCTATGCTAAAGAGTTTAAAAACTCCCATGACCATGTCTACACTTATCTGACCTAAGCTTTTCCCAAATGGTTTGAAACACTTCTACACCTTGTCTTGGGTGTCTATGGCAGCTACCTAGAAATCCCACCTGTTTTTACAGTGGACTATAGCAGAGCTCTTCCAGGAAGCAAGTCAGTCACTGACCCAACAGCAAAGGCAGAAAGACTACGTGGACGGGCTGGCACAGATGCAGAGTGGAAGGCCATGAACACTGTAGTGAATCATCAAGAAGAGAGTTCCCCTCAACCATACCAACTGCATCATTCCAGCCCTGACCCAGAGAGCACTCCCGTAACAGGCAGTAGCCCTGAGAATCTCTGCTACCAGGGTTAGACTCTCTGTCCCAGGGCCTACACTGGGGATTTGATCCTCCAGTACTGCAGAGAGGAGTCTGAGATAAAACTCCCCTTATGTTACTCATGTGAGGAAGAGATAAAGTAATAAAATCCTTCCCCTGTTCAAGCCAGCAAGTCATCTCTCCTTTACTTGAATGGAATCACAGTCTCACCCCATGAGTCTGACGTTCAGAAGCTTTTCTAATGCAAGATTGTACCAGTGGATCTACCAAAAGGTCATCCAAACTGCACCTTGCTAAGGCATCTACAAACTCTTCATGAAAGCTAACGGGGTTTGTCAGGTCCTGTAGCTTCAGGCTGCATCAATGTGGTATTCAGTTTCCACGCTGCTGTGTATTTAAATTAATAGCTTGAATTATTTTTACACTCCACTTTTCCACGTGCTTATTACCACGTGCTTATTATTAAAGCACTTAAACCTTCTTGTGAGACAATCAGATCAATGTTTTCAAATACTGAATAACTCTTTCAAAGACACCAAAATGACTTGGTCACTAAAGTCACAGATGTAGTAAAATTTAAGGCCGGAGGAATGTAACTTATATGTAAATAAACCTTCTCTTCCAGAAAGGCTTTTTTTTTAACAGAGAATCCTTTAGTTCCTCAAGGTAAGCTGTGCCAATGTTGATAAACTCTGTACCCTAACAGAAAAACTCATAATAAATTACATAAGGAATCTTTAACCTTCATTAGTTTCTCATGACTCAATTAAGATATGGAATTATATTTGCTTTTGGATTTTCTCTTTGATAAACTAAACAGCATGAACTCCTAAAGTCTACTGCTGTTTTTTTTTTTTCTTAAACCTTGAGTCAATTGCTCAGGCTCCTAAATATCTAGCCCCTTCTCAGGGCTTAGCTTTTTTCTTTTATTCAAATTTTATCCATTTTATGCCATAAAAAGGAAATTCTCAGAAAAGCTGTGCTGAAACACAACACTTAAAATACCTTTTTTCCTGCTGATATTCCTATCAAAACACTAAAAAGGAAATGTATGATAAGCAGGGATTACTCTTCCCTTAACTTGCTCGCTCACATAGAAGTTGTAACAAACGTAGTTTTTGAAATTAAAAAAAAGGTAAAATTAAATTTCAGAAAGAATTCTGTATACATACCAAATGAGGGTGCATTGACTTGAGAAACAGAGAAATTGTAGTATCTCCAAACACAATCAGTTGCTAGGTATTTCCTTGCTAGGTCCTGGAAAGAAAATAATTGATCCATTCATATCACAGATAAGAGATTAGGATCACATTATTATTAACAAGTGTTCCTTTTAGGATAATGAGTTGTGAATACATTTACTTACTGGTCTTTCTTCACAGATGTGTGCTAAATTTGACTGTGACACTTCAATCCCAGTTTCAGCTGCTAAAACGTAATGCAGCAGAGCTTCATGCCTAATGTTAGATAAAATAAATTAGTGAAAAACCTAACAAAAATAACATTAATTTTAGTTCTAGTTAAAAAAACCACTAAATAAATTGATAAAATCACCTAGGAGCAAAATTTTGGTACAAGGTTTAAAAGCAAGAGGCTGGCAAACCCATGCAACAGCTACATCTACTGGCAATGCTTGGTGTAACAAGCCACGCTGGATCTCAAGAATGTGCGGTGTTTTCTCTCTTGCATTGAAGCTAGATTGGCTCCAGTGTGCACTTAGAGTAAGTCCAAGATGGATGATAAAGTTGAATTGATATTAAGCCAAATTATCTATTTAAATGTTTCAGATAAAACATTCTTAAAAGACTCTTACCTCCTCCACTGAAAAAAACCCCGTGATTAACTTAGCTGTGTATATGTCTGTCAAACATCCGAGTACTTCTCTGGTATGCTTTATCCTTTTATCTCTATGACTTGTTTGTCTTATCTTTTTAGACTATGGGCTCTTTGGAACAGGAATTGTCTCTCATTATATTTGAATGTGTGAATAAAATAACAGTCTCAGTCTCTCTATGCACTCTAGGAACCTCACTGACTGTAAAGCAAGTAATAAAGGCTAATTTTACATTTGCAGTATAGCAATTCAGTATTGCAGTACAGTGGTACTGCTCATGATTCCAGAGGAGAGCATCTCTCATGTTCTCTGTCACTCATCTACTCAATATTATGAAGACTAAGCATTCAAAATTAAAAGGAAGTCTTTAAAATTATGTGTTTGGTTTTAAAATTATAAGATAAACTTATACCAAGATAACAAGATAAACACCAAGTACACTTAGTGTACTTTTTTCCTACTAAAGATTCCTATTAAAGGGTCATGCTTCCAGTGGTTTTCTCCACAACACAAAGCTAAAACCATGGCAAGTTTCAGGGTTCAATGATTTGGTTAACTGGAAGCAAATATGGTTAAATACGCATTTGACTTCAAGAGTAGGTGCTTAAGCAAAGAAACTTTAAATGAAATTGTGAAAGCAGTTGCCCTTACAGAATTAGCAGGTGTAACCTCCTGTTTCCCAACTGCTTCTGCAAGATTACAAATTCTTCCTTGTACTCGCCCTGTAAAAACATCTGGGACAATGGAGACGTGGCACCACAGAAGGAATTCAGGGTACCTAAGCTGGGAAGTTAGTTCTTCTGGTCCTTAAGTCTCAAAGGGCAATTCAGAAAAGAAACTACATTTAAGGCCTTTAAATCAGTCTCTGAAGATCAAATTACCATGACTAACAGGTGTGTAGAACACGTGGCTGCTAACACCAATGACTGAGGAACACATATTACTTGGTCTGCTTGGCAGTGTAACAATTTACACCTGTGCAAGATACATGAAGAAGTATTCAGAAGCAAAGATTTCAACATGAACATACTCCTGAAACCAGACATGACTAGGACCAGTATTTATAAGTAACCAGCCATACACTCCCAGTCACTAGCATCTCAAGTGGGACTCCAGCAGATTTTTCCTCCTAGCTGTTGAGACCAGACCTTCTGGGATCTTAATGCTCTACCTGTCATGTCCACAGGACTTTCATGTGACTGTATGCAGAGTGAGCTGGGCAGAGTCACAGGCTCATACATCAGAACATGCTACAAAAATATTAACTGAGAGTTTTTCTGCATTGAAAAGTGAGGTCAAGTCTCAGGAGAAATGTCTGTGACAGACTGAATAAAAAGAAACAACTTCTAGGAATGGGCTACTCCAGAACAGTCCACTGATAGTTGCTTGTAGATCTCCTAAGCCTGAAGCACTAATTAAGTGCTAACAGGGGGAGGCTGCAGGACTAAATGAGCCATTGTCTTAATCACATATGACAGTTTAATGCCTGCACATACAGTACCTGATGCTCATGCCTACAGGTCACTGCAAAAATGGAGCATTAACCTGGAGGCTATTTTGAAACCTCTTGGTTGGCTCATTGGATATTGTAGCCTCCTATTATACTTTACAGAAAAGATAATATTAACCATAAAAAAAAAGAACAAATCTAATCCAGCAGCCTGAGTTTTCATCACATGGAATAATGCAGAAGACAGAAAGCAAAGTATGGGTTTTGGAACAGAAGGAATATTAAAAGCAAAAGGCACTCCTCTGGCTAATCCAGTGCACATTACATGCTACAGTACTGTGGGATGAAAATCATGGACAGCAGATACAACACTATTTCACTCTACAAACTCCCTCTTTTTCACTTGATTCTGTCAGAACTGTTGAATTATGCCTGGGGTCAACTCCTCCTTCCCTTTATGTCAATGAGTGTTTTGCTAATGATTTCAGTGGTGCTGCTATTTGTGGGTTTTTTGAGGTGATGGTCCAATGTTGATTATTTTATCATGCTATGAAGTAAGTGAAAAATAGAAAATGAACTTGAAAAGAACAGAACAAACATACCATGAAAGTTCCAGATAAGCATTGAGAGCTTTTCTGATGACGTGACCTAAGTAGCCATTCTTCTCTGCAATGTGTTTTGCCCAGCTGTAGAAAAGAACAACAACAAAATAATAGAAAAAAATGAACAGCCACGCTCCAGTAATGTTATCCCAGCTCACACTGACTCAAAGGACACAAAAGGATATGAGATCACCTTCTCACTTCTTCCATAAGGCAAACTATGGGATTTCACAGTAATTGCTGCATCAGCCTTGTAACTGTTGACTGAATGAGAACATTTTGTCCATTCATCTCCATAAGCATATCAGAGGCATCCTATGTTTTTTCTTGGCAAAATTACTTACCTTTTTTTTTTTTAAAGAAAACAAACATAAGTTAATAAGTGCTATAACTAATTATCTGTCTTTTTCTTGATGCAAAATACCAGTCCTACCACATCAGGAGCCTGATATTTCTTGAAAATCAAATAAGCATGGCTTTGTTAGATACAACCTCTCCAAGATGTTCCAGAAAAAAAAGTACTAAAAGTACTCAGCATCTCCCAAAATCTACTGGTCATTTAAATAATCCACATATTCATGTGGATCAAACTTTACTACAGAAGAACCTTTTGTCGAGGAGATAAGCACCATGAAGTACAAGATATTTAGACTATGGACTTAAAAAATCACCAATAATCAAAATAATCCCACCAGAAATATATTCTCCTTTAACAAATGGTTTAATTCCTTACATTACAGCTTTTTCTGGATCTCTAGGGAAGTCTTCCATATTTCCTGTGATGTAGTATAGAGAACATCGTAAAGTCCCTTCTATGTGTCCTCCTTGGGCAGCTTTATAGAAATAGCGTGCAGCAACTGTCTGTGAAGAAACAAGACACAGTTAGCAACTCTGCATTATTAATATTTATTGAGTTTTATTTCCCGGGACTCATCAAATGACTTAAAAGAGGCAATTGGCTAATGAGGGCAAGCCAGTTTAACTACTTTTAATGTACTTAAAAAGTTTCTTCTAACTTTTCAATAGTTTAGGCTGGAAAACGGTTTTTGAAAACATAAATTCTGGTAATACATTGAGTGTCAAATAGAAAAGTGTCTAAATGTCTAACTAACATCTGGTAGCATACAAGTCTTGTGTGCACTGACAAAAGTAAAATCAGTTATTCACTAGTAGGGAGATTAATAAGGAATCATGGAGAAGAGACACAGAATGGGACTTTTACACCGGCAATGCCTAAGTGAAGGCTGGGGAGCAGTGGCAACGCTCAGTATGCCCAGCAGTGCACAACCACAGTGCTCAAGCCTCTGAAACTGGCTTATAAATGATAACACAGGCTGAGTAGGCAGGGCCAGGGCCACAGAAGCAGGAGGGCTGTGTGACTCTCCATGTTTTACACTCAGAAACAGTAATCTGTAATGTAAACCAAAGCAGCATACAGCCTGAAATCACGGAATCGTATAGGTTGGAAAAGACCTTTAAGATCATCGAGCCCAACCATAAACCTAACGCTACCAAGACCACCACTACACCATGTCCCTAAGCACCTCATCCAAACGTCTTTTAAATACTTCCAGGGATGGTGACTCAACCACTTCCCTGGGCAGCCTGTTCCAATGCTTGATAACTCTTTCAGTGAAGAAATTTTTCCTAATATCCAGTCTAAGCCTCCCCTGGTGCAACTTGAGGCCATTTCCTCTCGTCCTATGGCTTGTTACCTGGGAGAAGAGACC
The DNA here is from genome assembly GCF_034638445.1 of Ciconia boyciana. Classification (NCBI taxonomy): domain Eukaryota; kingdom Metazoa; phylum Chordata; class Aves; order Ciconiiformes; family Ciconiidae; genus Ciconia; species Ciconia boyciana. The sequence continues at coordinate 21,080,359 of NC_132938.1, forward strand.
GACCCCCACCTCTCTACAACCTCCTTTCAGGGAGTTGTAGAGAGCAATAAGGTCTCCCCTCAGCTTCCTTTTCTCCAGGCTAAACAATCACAGTTCCCTCAGCTGCTCCTCATCAGACTTGTGCTCTAGACCCTTCACCAGCTTCGTTGCCCTCCTCTGGACACGCTCCAGCACCTCAATGTCTCTCTTGTAGTGAGGGGCCCAAAACTGAACACAGTATTCGAGGTGCGGCCTCACCAGTGCCGAGTACAGGGGCACGATCACTTCCCTAGTCCTGCTGGCCACACTATTTCTGATACAAGCCAGGATGCCATTGGTTTTCTTGGCCACCTGGGCACACTGCTGGCTCATATTCAGGCGGCTGTCAACCAACACCCCCAGGTCCTTCTCTGCTGGGCAGCTTTCCAGCCACTCTTCCCCAAGCCTGTAGTGTTGCATGGGGTTGCTGTGGCCCAAGTGCAGGACCTTGCACTTGGCCTTGTTGAACCCCATACAATTGGCCCCAGCCCATCGATCCAGCCTGTCCAGGTCCCTCTGCAGAGCCTTCCTACCCTCAAGCAGATCAACAGTCTCGCACAACTTGGTGTTGTCTGCAAATTTAGTGAGGGTGCACTTGATCCCTTTGTCTAGATCATTGATAAAGATATTAAACAGAACTGGCCCCAACACAGAGCCCTGGGGAACACCGCTTGTGACCGGCCGCCAACTGGAGTAAACTCCATTCACCACCACTCTTTGGGCCCGGCCATCCAGCCAGTTCTTTACCCAGTGAAGAGTACACCCGTCCAAGCCATGAGCAGCCAGTTAATAATTTATTTAATAAATTATTAATAAATAAATTTATTTATTAATAAAAAATTATTTATTTCAGGAAATTTTTAACCATCGATATATGTTTTCTGTGAGTGAGCATGGACTTCAGAATATCCATCACAGCCATAACTTCTTTCCCATGGCTTTGGTGAATAAAGAAACCTGGGCACTTTTAGGTGTACTCTTATAATCAGTCCACTCTGAAATGTGTATTTTGGTCCCCGGGGAAGGAAAACGTGTCTGTCAAATGCATGTGTTGGTGGGCGCTGCTGCTGTTGGCAGCAGAAATGCTCGCTGTCTGGAGTATATGCAGATTTCAGAACTTAAATGCCACACTGGAAACATCTTTTAGCTCCAAGCAGAAGGTCTGCTTGCATTTATTACAGCCTACTTCACTATGTTTGTGCTGTCGGTCGTGAACTACCTACACAAAGCATTTTTTGCGAAGTTAATTAAAAAAAACATAACCAAAGTAGACCCTTCCTATTAGGGGAAAATAACTTTTCTCATTGACACATGCAAAATTAAATAAATGGACCATGTCACAGAAAGACAAATCAAAATAGTGCAGTTTATCAGGACTATATTAAAACAGTTATATATGGAAGTGTGGCTTGAAGGTGTTTTACCACAGTTCTGAGGTTCACAGAAGCTATGTGAATGTAGCTGATTACAAGTTCAGTAACAAGGTACTGCTGCTTTCATCTGTTGTGGAAAGCATCCTTTCCCTACATCCTTTCCAATCTAAAACTGAGAGAAACCGAAAGGATCACATGATGTGAGAGTACACACTATCCTGGCTGGCATCACTGGAAGGAGGAAAGCAAAGGCAGTCCCTGGAGCTAAACCTGCACCTGCTTCATTTCTCAATTAAAGGAACACAAACACATGCACATAAGTATGACTGAGATATTTGAGTAACATCTCTCTCTAAGCAATCTGGCTGAATTCTCCATGACACCTTTCTTTGTGATAAAAGGTATCAAAATCCAACTCAGAGTGAACACAGCAGTCTCAAGAATGAAGCAAAAACTTCTAAACTGGGCCCATACATAAGAAATAGTACTATTAAATATTTACTCACTTGATTTCTACCAGGTACTCCAGGGTAAATCCCATCTAAATAAAGGACACCAAGGTTGTACGACGCATCTGGATTTCCCAATTCTTCAGCAATTAACCAGTGTTCGGCTGCTTTTCTGTAGTCTCTTTTAAAATTGTGGTAATACCATCCCAATCCATTCACTGCCTGGGGCAAGCCCTTAGGGAAGGAGAAGAGCAGTCTCAGCTCACACGTTTGATTCTGCTTGGGGTCACTTCGCAATTCCAACCTGCTGCTCGACTTTGGGTGCTCTCGTGAACTTGCCAATCTAGATGCCTGGCACAAGGATGCCGCCAAAATTACACTGGTCTCGGACTAAGGAATATAAAGGTTTGCTGTCTTTTTTCACACTGTTCTTCTTTGTGGCCTCATATCGAGAGCAAGGAGTAAGACCCCAGTGTCGTCTTATTCTCTAGAGTCTCAGCCGTGTCTACATTCAGATTTGTACTTGTTGACAAGAACAAACTACGACTGTTTTTCACCTGTTTCCTCTGCAAAGCCAAAATGGGACACCTATTCTTGTGAACTCCCAGAACCTGGTTGACAGCATAAGCAATCCAAAAAACCACTTCTTTTAAACTAGAACATTTCCCTAAGAATAAATAGGAAGCAATGAACACAGAACTTTGTGATGCTGTTTTCAAAATGTACGTGACCAGCACCATACATATCTGTGTAAGATAGTGCTACATGCTATTACTAAGTTGCATCTTTGCATCAATAATTATGGATCAAGAGGAGAAAATCTTCCTGGGACAGTTTTTATTTTGGTTGCAATGAGTCACCGTCTCCTTGCATAAACTTGTGGATCATACGGTGGCTCTAAGTATGCTAGCAATTCAAATTAATCCATACCAACAAACGTGAACATGCTATTTACTCTTATTTTATAATATATGTTTAATAGCAACCATGCCAGAACAGTGACATAAGGTAAAAGCTACCTAAAAAAATCTCAGTGCACAAATACAAGTTATTTGCTTGCTACTGTTGGCTTCTACACTGCACAGTCTCTTCTGTAATCTCTGTAGAAAGAACTGCATACTACTGGCACTTACAAAGGCCCCCTGGAAAAGGATTCCTCTTCCTTTCAGATTTGAACAGTGTTACTAGCTTACCCATTAAAATGCAAAAGCAGTTAAACTTTTCAATAATTACGGTGTTATTCTTGTATAGAAAATGTGCACCGGAGCATAAAAACGTAAGTATCTGGGTTCAGGGAGAGTAAGGAAATTGTTGTCTCTAGGATGCTTCCTGGAATCTGTTCCTCAGATCCTGAGTCAAGGGAATTTTGATCACACTGTGAAAACCACTCACTTTATTCAAGCCTTTCCCAAACAGTAGAACAGGTAGTCTCTCCTGTTTCAAAGGAATTATAGAACTGGCATAATTCTTTTCTGATGGTGGTCAGCAGTGAAGTCCTATTGCATTGTCAGTAATTAAACTAGTTCTGGTTCTAGAACTAGGAAGGTACTCAAGGTCTAGGTACTCTCTTATTTTTATACTAAGGACCAGATCATGGCCTGGGTAATCTGACTGTACTAGATCATTAAATGGAGTGAGGCTCCTCTTCTCTGTGGTGCCTGTCAATGTTTCCCCCTGCTATGGAAAAAATCAGAAGGCTTTGGGACATCCAGGTCTTCTCCCCAAAAGTAGAAGAGCTGGCCAGAGAGAGCACATACAGTCTTTTTCCAGTCACCAGCATACCCTGGCAGACTTCTAACTCTAAGCAGAGAGAACTAGCTATAAACCACCACAGCTCAGGGGTGGTGGGACAGGAAGCCGCCATTCTTCTGCATTCAGCTCCTGTGCTGCAGGAATGCACCATCACTCAGTGCAGACTGCAGAAGTACAATCCAGACCTCGGTCTTTACTCTTTTTCATTCACATTACAACTTAAAGACGCTCTGTTATTATAGCAAAGACTGCTGGCGTGGATTTTCAAAGACGGCAGTTATCTCTACCTGACTGGAGAGATCACCATGTCAAAAGCTCAAGCCTGGTAGGCACTCCTATGAAAAAACATACCTAGCATGGTCTAGAAGAAAATGTTCAGGAACATGAGGCAAAAACATACTCCTGAATCAACTATTCACTCTGTAAGTCCCTTAAGTATCAAGTTCCAAAAGATGTAAGTAGAGAGAATTCTTTTTCTTCCTTAGAAATTTTGGCTGATTTTGAGTGGTCTAGTCTCCCAGTATGGGGAAACAACGCTTTCACCATTCACGGTGAAGACACTGGGAGAAACAACTAGTATTTACACTAAATTATGGTAATAGGCATTTTATATAAATCAGAGTTAATTATTATTAGGCACCTGGTATAGAACTTTTACAATAAAATATTTATTACATTTTACCTTGGCTGCTGCTTTCTTCATCAATTCCAAAGCAAGTTTTGTATTCTTTTTCACACCTTGGCCCTAGGAAACAGATAGGTGAAACAATAATTGTTTACATATACAGTATACTGGCTGATGAAAATTCACATATACACATTCAAAATGCATTTTAACATTGATACTATTATTTACTAGGTGTTATTCAGCTTTGAACACCTACAACAAAAAAAAGCAGCTTTGTGCTCATCCTTCATTTACAGCTTTACAAAATCTCAATGATTCAGTCTAGCAAAAATTATTTCACCAGTCGATTGCAGTGATTTTTATGGGTAAATAATATCACAGATCTTTAATTTTTGGCAACTAAGGAAGAATGAATAGCATTCAAAGGTGCACAGATTGTTCACGATTTGGCAATGAGTATGAGCTCTCAGCTCAGAAGAGGGATATCAAGAGTGTCTCCAGAGGAAATACACAGATGTTATGCTGATGATGTCCATATAAATTAATTCCAGACACGGGTCAAACAGACTATGGGTGCTCAAAATTAACACAAGCAAAACTTAAGCAAGCCTTTTGTAGAGAACAGCAATCCACTATCAAAGGAACAAGATGAAGACCTAACAGTTATTCACTAATATCTCTAACCTTTAGTACTGTTGAATGTCTTACGGGTGACACCGCTTAGCTGATAAAACATATTTGACTCAGGTGGGGTTATGCCTGAGTTTAGCCTCTGCTGTCTACTGCTTCTAGCAGGGAAAAACTAACTGCATGCAGAGACTATTTAATTCCTACTAAAAAAAAATTCCCAGAGATCTAATAAAGGTTATTCTAAGAAAGGATCGAAGTTTCACCTATATCTCTACACCAAGGCCTATGCCTACTAGCTGGTTAGATTTTTGAGGTGACAAGCCGTTAGGAAAAATTAGGATCCACAATTTAGGTGGTATTTTGATCCTGAATCCAGCTAGGAACAAAGTGACTAAACTGCTTTTAACTTGCTCTTTTTAAAATTTTTGTGCATATCTGGTAAAAATCAACATTAGCTTTATAACTATTGATTGATTTTCAGAGTAAATCTAAAAGCACTTGTATACACTTTCACAGTGTCACTGCAGATAACTTACAAACCTCCATGTCATAGGAATGATTTTTTTGAAGTGAAAATATGAAAAGTTACTTACCTTAAATAACACAATGGAATAATCATATATTAACACTGGATCTTCTGTTTCTATTGCACCCTTTGCATACCATTCTATTGCAGCTTCAGGATTTTTTGCCACTCCTTGTTGGCCCCAAAACAGCATCTGAGCCAGCCGTTGCTAAAAGAAAACAACATAAGCACTAATGTTGTAACTGCTAGTATTGAAACTGGAATTGCAGGAGCAGATTTTTGCAGGCTTAAATGGATTTTAAATATGTGAAGAAACTAGTTATACATCCTCAACAGTTTGAAAACAATTGGTTATCAGGAATATTCAGAGGGCTTCCCAGTGGTGAAATGTACTGATATCAAATCTACAGCAGGGTTTTTTTTTTTTTTACAGCTATCAGTACCACAAAAGTCTGGCTTGATTTAAGTGCAGAGGTAAGTGATAAAGGCAGATTTCATGCATGCAAATGGCTCAGTATTACAACATATTGCTGCTGGTCTCAGATCAGCAGCAATAACTGCACCATGTCAAATACAAACCCAGGGAAAATGATCAGAGAAGGAGGTTGCTAAGTCTTGACAAGTCTTCCCTTTTGCCTTACATCATTGTTACAGCTTTTTGCGTGATCACTGGATATTATCAGGCAGAAACATGGGAAATAGTTCAAGCTCACAAGAAAGAAGCAATTCTGGGCGCAAAGTGAAAGCATCTGTCCGCTTCACTCTCCTCCACAACTTTCCTACATAGTCTATAGATGTACACACATCATGTGTGTATAAAACCAAGAAAGGGGAAATGTATTACTTTATACCTGTGCAGCTGCATTTCCTCTTGTTGCTTCATGTTTTAACCACATAAAGACATCACCATTTTCTTTTGTTTGAGCTTTTAGCAGTTCATCATCCATCAGCCTTATAGTTTCAACAAATGCCTGAAGAGTAGGTGAACAGAAAAAAAATTATTACACAATGAATTCATACATCTGCCACCAAAATAAAAATGTTGCCCATTTCCTGTTTATCCCTAAAAATTTGTGACCAATTCTGGGTTTTAAAATTCTCACCACCCCTCTGCTGGCCAGTGCATTAAAAACCATCCTTATATCCAGTGTAAAAACTATTTACTGCTTCGTTACAGTACAAAACTGTAAGTCCACTCTACACTGGAAAGATATGCCAAGATGTCAACAACTGAACTCCCCCCACACACACACCCCTTTGCAGTTTTAAATGCACTTAATAATGGTAAAGAAGTGCTTTTAAGCCTTTTAAGGCTTTTTAGTTTCTATAGAAATCTCTCTTAAAAGATTAAAAAAAAGGCTGGCAGAAAGCTTGATGAAGACCTGCCCTACACCACTCTTATCTAGGTGGCTGTCTGCTGATTTTTAGTTCTTCAGCAATCAAAAGGTCTCTATTTTTCGTACAATAATCATTCTTTCTGATAAGCCAGGATTCTGGTACTGGCCTACCGTAATTATTTTTTACAGATAAAGTTGTGTTACCTCCTGTTTAGCAGCTCATTCTAAAATCTTTCTAACCTTAATCTAACCATTCTAATTAGAATCTAATCATTCTAACCTTATCTCATCAGATAGCTATCTAACAGCCAAATCTTTACATTTGATTATAGAAAAGGCATAAGTACGAAGAGGACAATTCATCTTTTGCATGAACTTCATGATGTTTGGCTATTGAAACAGCTGATCAGTTGCTTAATAAACACATCAAATTATATTAATAATTAAAAAATCTGAGTGAGGAATTAAGGCCTAAGAATAAGACTTAGACTTTACTGAAAGACAGACATGTGGACAATTCTGAGGATTTGAGCCTAACTTTGATTTAGTTTCTCCCTTGCTAAGAAACGGAGTAATGATACCTACATATAATTTGGGGGATTTTGTAACAATCATAGAATCATTGAATGGTTTAGGTTGGAAGGGACCTTTAAAGATCATTTAGTCCAACACCCCTGCCATGGGCAGGGACATCAATCTGATGAGCTAGTATTTGTAAAGCAAGACAAAAACGTTCTGGCCACGTAATTAATATTAATATATGAAAACTCATTTGCACAGAAAACAAATTCAGATACACTTATAACTCTTTTACCTGTTCCCCTTTTATAGTGTGTTGATCCAACGATGTCTTTATTGCAATATTACTGTAATAAGCATACGACAGCTCCAAATCAAGTGGATAGTTATTAATGCCTTGGTAATGTTTATAGCCAAGATTCATCACAGCAAGTCTCTCATTCCCCTGAGCGCCAACCAAACTATACAGCAGTCCCTGGCAAAAATCAACAGACATAAACAAGAGTGAATTCACTGCACATCTCACAAGTTTAGCACTTTGGTGGAGATTTATAGGGAACAGAGTGTTCATACTGGTAGCTGATATACTAGCTGTACCATGTAAACACAGTCATAGATTCAAGCACAGCCCTAAAGTAGTTAAAATGTCTTCTATGTATAGAAAGATTTGAAAGAAAAACTAGACTCTCTAAATACTTTTCAGGTATTGCACTTATTCTGCCACCACTAAGTGTGCAGCAATTTTTTAATGTAACTTTATTATAGTGTTAATTATACTCTGACACTTTTTATACTCAGCAGTGACTTAACTAGACTCACTGATGTCAACTGGAGTTTTTGCACTGAATTCAGTAGAAACATATGGAAGTTAACAAACAGCACTTGAAAATCTTTTCCTAAGGATCTGACAGGACTAGAAGGATGGGACTTGTGGCTGACAAGGTTTCAGCACAAAGCTCCCTTGAGATACACGTTAATTGGTGCTAGAAATAGTCTAGGTACCGCACATTTGCCAAAACCATTTTCAGCACTACTATTATTTTTCACCTGCACAGTAATAAAAACAGTGGTGTCCCATCTGCACTGGATATTAAATTATTTCCTATATTATCTGAAGCAGATCCAATAATGAAATTACTTAGCCTCCATAATTAGCACTAGGTATACTCCATAATTAGGGTATAAAAAAGGCTCCTGTCTAAGGCTTCTTGTATTTGAGAAACTAGAGTGAGCTTGGTCTCAGATTGGCCTCTCAGGGGTTCTTCTTATTTAGTATCCTGTAACCACATCAGGCAGATCTGCTATTCTTTATGAGCATTTTATATTACACTATTATATCACGATTAAGTATCTGTTAGCAATTTCAGTATAGCCCTCTTCCAGTGATATATAAACACCTCCCCTTTATTTGACCTTGCAATGGAATCGCATGGAAACATTTCAGTTATTTGCAACCTGCCTAAAAGGTCAGGAGTTCACAGGCTCTGCAGTTGCTCAACTGAAGCACGGTCAGTTTTTTCCCAAAACAAAACTGTTCTACCTTGGTTACCTTTAATCAATTGACCATAATATACTCAGTGCCGCATTTTTGCACACTGTGAAATGGGACTTCTTTCCTGACTGTACTATGCAACCTTTCCACTTTAGGAGATTTGCCTGACGTGAGGCTTTTTTCATACTCATCTACAAATGACTGTGGGTGACTCAAGGGTTATTACCTCATCCTACCTCCTCAGTAACTGGGAAAAGCAGTATGTTCCATGCTGTTCACTTTACCATCATTTTTAGGTCTTACTAAATAATTGATTTCCTTGTTCTGGAAGAGCAGGCTAAAGATTCCCACCATCAGGACTTCATAAAGACTTCACTGCCATCGGGCTATTTAGGAGTAGCTGTATTGGGGAATCCCTTCAACCACAGCCTGGATCTGGAGGACATTTCACATTTTTTAATTCAACTGATCATGAATTCATCCCATTTCTAAATTGCCTTTAAAGGTAATTAATTTCACAAACATAACCAAACATATTAAATATACTACCTTTGTATGATCCACAGACACACTGAGCCCCGTTTCAAATATAACTGCAAGGAAATAGGAAGCCTTATGGTATCCACAACAACTGGAATCCACCAAGAGAGGGACAGAGGAGCCCATATTGCTGAGGCCATTGGCACTGGACAGACTCTTTGCAACCTTCTCAAATATCCTCCGGCCAACTTCTAGAACTGTATCACTTCCATCTTCTAACACTAAAAATAAAACATAGGATGCACAGTTATTGAAAAAGTTAAAATCAGGAATTGATTTCCCCTCCTTAATTTAATGGGACTGAGAGAGATTCTGTTATTTCTCATGCTGAATGGTATTCTCAATGCAGACAACCAAAATTGCTAGAGATACAAGGTATTACTGAATAGGAAGGGTGAATAAAAATCCAAAAGACCGTTTCAAAGTAAATAACCACTAAAAATGTAAGGATATTTCTATTTCCTTCTACATAATAAGCCATCCTTCATTTGCAGCACATATAAGACACGACACTCCTTTACTAAGTTAGCTGATATGAAAAACAAATTTATAAAACATGAACTGAAGTGAAAACATACTAACTTACATGACATATATGGTGGAGTTATTTAAGAACAATAAAATAAAATATGATTACCGTCTGGAGCACTGAAATCCATCTCTTGTAACAGTTTGAACAAAATGTGGTACTTTTCCCTGAGCTCTTTTCCCCACATGAAGGCATCACATTTGGATTTTTCTCCATATTTGTGAATCAGCTCCAAATAATAGTTTTCATAGTAACCTAAAGGAAACAACATATTTAAGACATGAAAGCTGACTTAGCTGGTCTTCAAAACAAGCTTCTGGTTGCTGTTTCTAGGGTAAACTAAAAATTCATGGACAAGATGAGCACATCCTTAACACAAAGCAGTGCTAAAAACTCACACAGCTAGCACAGGCCACTTACAAATACGTAAGATTTCTTCTACTCTCCTCCATACTTTAGTCACAATGCATGCAATCGAATTCTAACTGGAAACATAAGCTAGTTTTCAGCACACATTTATGCTATGTTACTCTTCTTTCACTAAAGGGGTTGCTTTGGTATAAACCTGTCAATTACTGCACATTAGGCAACTGTGGCAGAGACATTATAGCAAAAAACACCTATTTTTGGGAAAGGGCTTAAAATACATGTGCCTTTAGGGTCATTTGGGAAGGAAACGGGAGAAAGACAATTGAATAGCTTACATGTAAGCTTGAAAGTGTTTCTTTGTCCCTTTATGTACCTGTCTTATTAGAGAAGAAATATCAAGAACACGATTTAAGTTTGTATTCCATGGCACAAAAGTCTTGGCAGGGACAAAACCAAAGTTTTAACTACCAGTAAACAAGGCTAAACTCTTCAAATTGCCTTTTTTCTTGTTATGGCTGAATTTAAGCCAACTTTTGATAATCATTATCGAGATTCTGGTAAAAGGAAAGAAAACAGGTCTCCAAAGATGACAGTTTAAAATTCGTATCTCATAGATCAACACTTACAATTTCTTTGCGCTTTTTCACCTTGCCTTACAATATATCCGTACTCATAAACTATTTCTTGAATGTCCATACATCTCTCGTAGTAGAGTTCAATTTGTTCCACTGTTTCTTCGTCATGAAGAGGATTAGAAATCTATAAAAAGGCAAATGATGGATAAATGGCATGTACAGTATCTGTTGTTGTCTATGCTTGGCTAGAAAGAAGTGGTGCGGGCAAATAACAAAAGGAAACAGATTGTTTACTACAATCAGCTTATCTGGCACATCATGTTAATATGCCAGACAACCTGATGCTGGCCACAATAGACTATGACTTTAAACAGAATAATCCAAGAAACCATGGATGAACTTCCAAAATTGACCAAGTCTATATGACTTTTACCACTGATATCAACAAAACCATAAATAAATCAAATGTGTTCAATACTGTATCATCAAAAACTCTGGGAAACAAAGCAATACTGAAAATAAGTCCTTACTTAAATATAGATTTAGAAACATTGCTTTACATACTCACTTCTAGAAGTCTTACCTTTTAGCATTTGAAGTGGTAACTAACATTCCTAGATTTCAACAGAAAATGATCATATTTTGGTTATATATTCCCAAGCACTATTATGCTTCATAGCAAGTTTATCACTTGGTAAGAGCTTCAGTTTAAAAAAAAAAAAAAAAAAAATACAGCCATAGCTGGCTGCTTAATATTTAAATATTTCCAAATACTGCTTTGGTTTACCTGTTCTGTTTCCAACACATTGAGACGATAGTATTTCACAGGTCCAAAGAACGCTTCAATACCATTTACATATCCACTGCCTCCAAGAACAAAGTATCCAGCAGTGTCATCATAATATAAATCTTCCCTAAAACTTGAGAACATGAAAGAGAAGTAAGCTGGCTATCAAGAGGTACTATGAAAGAAAACAAGAAATTTGTATCTCAGAATTTCCATAACTGACAGCCTTAAACTCATTATCAGTTCTCTTTTTCTTTTCCCATCTGTTTCCTCTCAAAATCTACACTGCAATTTAGTGTGATAAATTCTGGAGTAAATTTAACAAAACCCTTGCCTACAAACATATTAAACCAGCAGGGTGTTTTATTTTTCTGACCTGTAGGTATCTTCTGGTGTTTTATGCATCATTACACAACCTCAAAGATTTCATTTCCACCTGTCCTTCGCACTTTTCTAAAATTGGTATATGAAAATTTAAGTTAAGTTATCTGTCTCCTAGAGTTACTATCTACAAATCACAATTTCTGGTTTGTAAACCGTAGCAGAGAAGGAACAACACTGAAGTCTGCCATGCAATTTACTGTTACATAGTTTCCATATTAAAAGTTTTTTTTTTTTATTATTTGCACAAGAAAGAGTCAATCTTAAATTACAGTGAAAGAGAACAATTAAAGATCCATTTAAAAAAAATAATTCAGTTGCTTAGAATAAAGGATAGAGCAAGAACATTTTTGGCAGAAATTTTGCTCTCTACCTAAGCAAAGCAGATAACAATTTTACCAGTGAAATCCTAACTCTCTCATGGCAAAAGCAAAACTTCCCTTGACTTCAGTAAGGCCAAGACTTCATTTGAAGACTGGTCTTAATGCCACTGACCTTCCAATCAGTTTTCAGTGAGGGTTATCAGACTCTAGTACTAGATCACGCAGCATGTTAACTCAACTAGCTCATGGCATTAACAAAATTATTCATCTCATGCTCAATGTAAGCACAGCAATGCAAACTGTTTTTGAAAGCACAGAGTGGAAAAAGACCACAGACATTTTGAAAATCATCTGGAATCTCAGTTACAAACTTGGGCTCTCCTTCTCCCATTTTCCATATCTGAACACATACACCCGTATTAGTCAGCAAAGGGGAAAATACTGCTTACGTAAAAGACTGATGATGATGTATTTTCAAATTCTTCCCAACGCTGCTTACTTCTATCTAAAAGAACATAAAATATTAATTATAATAAATGAAATATTACAAGGTACATTTCTTAAGCCATTTGAACTCATAGTTCAGAAGATTACAGCTGCAGCTTGTTCCATCTCCTCTGCACTAAAGAGGATGGTGTCACTATCTGATATATATCAGAAAAGTTTAATGGAAAGCATTGTCACTGGTCTGTCCTGGCCAACCATGAGCAATGAAAAATAGCAAAAATAGCACAGATGTTGCCTATTTCAGCTATTTTATTCCTGTATTCAGTTACAAGACATCTGCACTTTGCTGAAGCTTTTATTCTTCCAAAGTGTGAAAGGCTGTTTTCCTTGTATATAGCAGAGATGCTAAATGAAGAGAATATTGATCTCCTCAAGAAATTGCAGCTTACAGGTGAAGAATGGCCATAAAGCTAATGTAACAGGCCATGATTTAAAAAATCTGGGTTCAACTCCTACTTCTACAGGACATGTACTCTCAGTAGACTTACAGTGCCAGAATGGTTAAAGGAATTCAGATGCCTGAGAAAGAAGACAAGATAGGATTTTCACACATGTTGGTATTGTAAAAAGTTGCCTAAGGACTCACAAAACAACCCTGCAAAATTTCCTCAAGTATTTTTAGGGATTCATCTGCATCTTCAGATGCTTTTAAAATCTGGCTCTGAATTTCTCGATGCCTCAATGTCCCAACCTTCCCTAATTTATACATTTTGTCTCAGATCATGCTGGACTAAATGTATCTGAATCAATGGAACTGAAATAATCATAGAATCATTTAGGTTGGAAAAGACCTTTAAGATCATCAAGTCCAACCGTTAACCTAGCACTGCCAAGTTCACCACTACACTATGTCCCTAAGCACCACATCTACACGTCTTTTGAATACTTCCAGGGATGGCGACTCAACCACTTCCCTGGGCAGCCTGTTCCAATGCTTGATAACCCTTTCAGTGAAGAAATTTTTCCTAATATCCAGTCTAAACCTCCCCGGTATAACTTGAGGCCATTTCCTCTCGTCCTATGGCTTGTTACCTGGGAGAAGAGACCGACCCCCACCTCTCTACAACCTCCTTTCAGGTAGTTGTAGAGAGCAATAAGGTCTCCCCTCAGCCTCCTTTTCTCCAGGCTAAACAACCCCAGTTCTCTCAGCCGCTCCTTGTAAGACTTGTGCTCTAGACCCTTCACAGCTTTGTTGTTCTCTTTTGGATATGAAGTGCTTAAATAAGGAGATTCTTCTGTACCTTTTGAGGATCGTAGCATTTAAAAACTTGTTACACAAAGACGTGTCAGTAAGATGGAGCTGCACCACAGCTTTATCTGTTCCAGAGAATGGCTCTAAGTACTGAAATGTTTTTAAGTTTGGTCCTATTTCCTCTTTTTTTTCCCCACAGGAGTGCTCATTAAACTCTTCATGGATCCCTTACTTTGGCCAGAAGTAGAAATTTATTGACCACAGGTTTTATCTCACACCTGAGTAAATTCACTCTGCTCTGTGATGGAAGAGTATTTTTTCTTAATCTAATCATACAAGCAATCCTCAAATTTCCAACATTGGTGGGATGGTTGCATCCAGAGGGTAGGGGTCAACGGCTCAATGTCCAGATGGAGATCAGTGACGAATGGTGCCCCTCAGGGGTCCGTACTGGGACCAGTACTGTTTAATATCTTCATCAATGACATTGACAGTGGAATCAAGTGCACCCTCAGCAAGTTTGCAAATGACACCAAGCTGAGTGGTGCAGTCGACACACCAGAAGGACAGGATGTCATCCAGAGGGACCTGGACAAGCTGGACAAGTGGGCCTGTGTGAACCTCATGAGGTTCAACAAGGCCAAGTGCAGGGTCCTGCACCTGGGTCGGGGCAACCCCTGGTATCAATACAGGCTGGGGGATGAAGGGATTGAGAGAAGACCTGTGGAGAAGGACTTGGGGATACTGGTGGATGAAAAGCTGGACGTGAGCCGACAATGTGCGCTCGCAGCCCAGAAAGCCAATCATATCCTGAGCTGCATCAGAAGAAGCGCGGTCAGCAGGTCGAGGGAGGCGACTCTGCCTCTCTACTCCACTTTGGTGAGACCCACCAAGAATACTGTGTCCAGCTCTGGAGCCCTCAGCACAGGAAAGACATGGACCTGTTGGAGCGGGTCTAGAGGAGGGCCACGAAAATGATCCGAGGGCTGGAGCACCTCTCCTACGAGGACAGGCTGAGAGAGTTGGGGTTATTCAGCCTGGAGAAGAGAAGGCTGTGGGGAGACCTTATTGCAGCCTTCCAGTAGTTAAAGGGGGCTTATAAGAAGGATGGGAACAGACTTTTTGGCAGAGCCTGTAGCAATAGGACAAGGGGTAATGGTTTTAAACTAAAAGAGGGTAGATTCAGACTGGATATAAGGAAGAAATTTTTTACAAGGGTGGTGAAACACTGGAACAGGTTGCCCAGAGAGGTGGTAGTTGCCCCATCCCTAGAAACATTCAAGGTCAGGTTGGACAGGGCTCTGAGCAACGTGATCTAGTGGAAGATGTCCCTGCTCCTTGCAGGGGGATTGGACTAGATGACCTTTAGAGGTCCCTTCCAACCCAAACTACTCTATGATTCTATGAGTATACTCTGTAGCAATAATGACAGTAACTTTCACATTTGCACCTGAAGCTGAGCTTCAAAAGCCATAGGCTCTTCCCTTTCCCATGAACTTAAATTATAACTTGTGGTTTAGCCCCAGTCAGCAATTAAGTACCACACAGCCGCTTGCTCACCCTCCCCACCCCGGTGGGATGGAGGAGAGAATCAGAAGAGCAAAAGTAAGAAAACTTGTGGGTTGAGATAAGAACACTTTAATAATTGGAACAACAACAACAAAAATTGTAATGAGAAGGAAAACAACAAGAGAGCGAGAGAGGAACAAAACCCAGGAGAAAAAAAAACAAGTGATACAACCGCTCACCACCCGCCGACCAACGCCCAGCCTCAAATCCTCTGTATCCCTGACTCCAAAACCCTAGGGTCGACCTTGAGTCTCCTCTGCACTATACCAGCTACTAGGAAGAAAATTAACTCTATTCCAGCCGAAACCAGGACAAACTACAACTTAAACAAGCAGAAAAAGACATTTCTGATTCTATAAAACACTTTTTTCACTTTTCCTTTTAACAATATATTTTAAAGCATATTATATTAAAAGCAAATACACATTGCTACCTGATTTTCTTGCAAGACAATCAATCTGCTCACCACTTACATACTTAAAAAAAGGTGAGGTGCAAAAGAAACAGCAGTAGTTTAGCCTGTACACTCTCTCAGTACAGCATTGTTTCAGCTTTAGCAGTCATTTACCTCATACTTTAAATTTGCTTAGTCGCTCTCGCCATTAATTAGCAATTATTTTTACAATTCAGAATGTAATCTATTCAACCATTTTCAAGGAGAAAGAAGTTGAGAAATAGAAGACTAAGGTTTTTGATTATTTTCACATCCTAATATCTCAATAGCTGGAGGTTCAGACAAGAACTTGGGCAGGGAGCCTGCATTTTCAGGCTATGCCACTTTGTCAAATATGCAAAACTTGGAAACCGCACATGCCTCCTGTTAGCTAACACATCTAGGTGAGAGGCATGCTACTGTACAGAAGCCCAGACACTTAAATTTTCCTATCAGAATGGTAAAAACTCCTAAGCCTCCAAGTGCAAAGTCCCTCTGAGCTATTCACACCACGTAACTTAAAGTATCTAGATAAGGTATCTAAGCCAGGAGTCCTGGTTGCCTGCACAGCCAATAAAGTCTCTGGAGAGCAACATGCGCCAAAATAGCCACTGAATACACAGTCATTCTAGGCTCTTATCTTAAGCATCTAAGTTGATTTCCCAAAGTTGGATAGTCTGAACATCCCCGGATAATTTCTAGTTTTAGGTTTTTCAGTCTTTTGCTATGTGAGCATGCACAAATTACAGTATTTCTCTCAGCCTCAGCTATTAAGGGGTTTGTCAGAGGCATAATCAAATTAGACAAATCTCAGCCTTGATCCTGTGATTCAGTAGCATGCATACCTGTCCACCCTTAAAAGAGAGATCCAGTCGAAACCACTGCTTCAGAGGAAGGCTGAAGCTAGTTTTCACTGCAAGGTCATCTCCTCTCATGAGGTGCATCTGAATATGTACATAACCTGACAGAGCAACAAAAGAAGAAAAAGGAAATAAACACCACAGAAATATCAATATTAAGAATGGGCTTCCTAATGTATTATTCACAGTGATTCTGTCTTCTTCATCCTCTTCATCACCAATGGAGATCTGGGTGCTTGCCAAGCCATACAGCGGCTCTCACAGAATCCCAGGGAAACATGCTCCACATTTCAATTACGCACCTCAGATCCTAATGCCCAGGCATCCTAATGCCCAGGCTCCCACATGAAACCACAGACTCAAAACCAACTGTCTGAAGGATAAACACACTAAACGCAAGGCAAACAGGGAGGGTGCCACAGCTGATTTCAAACACCAGAAAGCAGACATGACTTGCAGCAAACAGCAGAGGGGAACAGCAGACAATGGTATCTACTCAACACTCAACTGCTAGCACGTGAGAGTGCAATGACCAAGTACAAGATGACTCTACCCTCCGCTACTTGGACCTGCAGAAGCTAGACTCATGGTCTGAGCTCTTAAGACCAGAACAGACTATTATGATAATCTAGTCTAACACTGAGAATAAAATTGGCCCTAAAACCTCTCCAAGCAAATCTCATATCAAGCTGATAACTTCCAGTTGAGCTGCCATTTTTGTTTGCTCTTCAAAGAAAATCATCCAGTTTATAATGGATAGATTAATTATCTAGATTGGTTACAAGACAGAGAAAATAGAAATAGCAAAAATAACAGAGAGGAAAAGATTAGTTGTGAAACTTGCAAAGAAGGGGAAAAAATGTAATGTCTTATGAGAAAGCCAGATGTGCACTTTTAGAACTCTGCACACTTACTTCCTCTGTGAGCCTGCAAGCCAGCCCCCAGCTGCTGAATTTCATTCTCTATCAGAGGCTGAAGAGCCGTCTTCTGGCAGGAATGTTCCTCTACTGTAAGTGTTGCTAGACTAAGACAGTGCTACCTCTTAACTTTTTTTTGGATCAGGGCAATAGACTGTGCTTCTTGAACTGCAATATAGGCAAGACCTTGAATCCTTTGGACTTCTTCTGAGGCTATTTCAAATTTTCAAAAATTTTCATGTAGTATGCATATAAGAATTGAGAACAATATTAAAAAAATACTTCAATAATAATAACAAAGGTTGTTCATTGAGATACGACTGTTTAATCCCAGTGTATGTTCCTGACTGGTAAGATTCAGTCTATTCTTCTGACAAAGCAGACATTTTCTGAAGTTAGCCAAGACTAGATGCTATGCAACTATTTCTGAGTTTTACCTATTAATTTAGTAGGTACTTTCCTATTGAGACACTATAGTCAAAAAGAAGCATTTTGCAAGGGATCAGTTTCACAAAATAGGTCTGATAATATAT
The DNA here is from genome assembly GCF_034638445.1 of Ciconia boyciana. NCBI lineage: Eukaryota > Metazoa > Chordata > Aves > Ciconiiformes > Ciconiidae > Ciconia > Ciconia boyciana. The sequence continues at coordinate 21,098,598 of NC_132938.1, forward strand.
TTATAAATGTTATTCCTAGGCACAGATCTATAAAGACTATATTAGACCCCTTCTGAAGGCCGTTAATAATATCCCTTACCTTCCTCATTTAGAAATACAGCAGGAGTACTATACATTTCTTTCGGATCAATAAAATAGAGTATACCACACAGATCCTTTTCACAGTGATGGAGTAAATATAGCCAGATTGAAACGGTGAACCTGCATGAGCAAAAATAAACAAAAAATCCACTCCTGATGAGAAATCTCCCTACATAATTTGAAAAGCATGCATTTCACTTTAATTTAGCAAACCTGTTTCACACATGTAGTCTTCAGAACAGAACACATCCTCTGCAGTGAAAACCTTCAGAGCAACAGTACTTAAGACTCTTGGATCTGTGATCTCCTTTTAACTGCACACTTTTGTGGTAACAACATGAGAGGAGAGTAAGGCAGTGTTATCTGAATCAATTCCAGAATGGTGGGTCAAGGCTACTGCCAGATCCCCTATCAACGGGGAACTGAAAACACGATTGAGACAACTTGGAGCCAACCTCCCGCATGCAGGCTATAGCACAAAATCCCCAAATGCACAGTCTTATAATCTTGATTGCGGAAGCCAGTAAAAACTAAGCTGTGTCTTCTATACTAAATGCCAACTGTGAAAATGTGCTTGGGAGAAGCAGTTAAAAATGAATCCAGCCTCTAGGTAGTACAGATAGGTATGAATAGCTGTCACAGAACTACCACAGGATAAATAAAGGTGGAGCCTGTGCAAACTATGGAGCAGTGCAAAATAAAAAACCAAAGACCCGACAACGCTATCTACTTAGAAATTTCTGTACAAAGCTGGCTGAGGCACTAAAAGCAGAATTTATACCACAGTATCTAATTTTAAGGAGTTCCTCCGTGCCAGACTAAATCTGCTTCAGTGCTCTTAACAGAAACTTGACCACTTATTTCCGTAATGTTTCCATAGCAGTTAGGCCAATACTGAACGCCTTTGAAAATCATACCTCCAATGTACAACCCAGCAAAGCATTATGATTATTATAATCTCTGATAAAGAAGTTCTCTTTTCTTTGTGACTTTTAGAAGGAGATATTATTTGGTTTTTTGTATTTCTATAATTAAGAAAAAAATGTCAATATTTGTTTTTAATACTTTGGAATTGGGTCAGCTTGCCTTGCTTCTCTCTCAAGAAGCTGCTGAACAAAGAGTACCTTCTATCTTTTCCGAAACTAAACCAATATAGGTCTGAAAGCCTAACACCTGCTCTGCTGCTTAAAAAAAAGCAAGGGTGGTGAGGTTTTCCCCAACAGAGTCTACACCTTAAATAGCTAATAACACCATATCCTCCAGAGATGGTACATGGGTGAGGTGGAAGGGTTTATAAATCATAATCACTTGTATATTGATTGTTATGACCTACAGGCAAACACTGTGCTTCCAGAAAGACTGCTTATGCTTATATATTGCTCTTTTCATCTTTCTGGCAATATAGCAAACTTAAATGCCGCAGTCTCCATTTAATCCTTGATTGCTAGTCTGAGCACATAACTGTTCTGGGCAAATTTCTTGGGACAGAGTTTGGGACAATGCTGACTCATTTCACATCCCCCATTGCTGCAGAATGCCATACACAGTGAGTAGTCCCTTACAGTCCCAGCCTATCGTTGCTGCAGGCTGTCCACTGATAGCTACCAGTGGCAATGACAGTTGTAGCAATGACAATGTAGCAATGACAGCTGTCTATCTCCAGTCCTCTTTCTTTACAAATCCCCGACTGAAGTCAATGACAGCTGTCTATCTCCAGTCCTCTTTCTTTACAAATCCCCGACTGAAGTCAATGACAGCTGTCTATCTCCAGTCCTCTTTCTTTACAAATCCCTGACTGAAGTCAAACAAGTAACTTCAGTTAGATCCACCTGCTTCTGCTGGCCTTTTGGTGCAGCAGGGAACCACCGCTCACATACAGAGAGCTGAAGGAAAACTCTCTTCCTCTTCTTAACAGAGCTACCCCAGCCTGGCACGCAACCGCAACACACAGGCAACGCTTTATATTAACACCGGAAACACCACCCGAAGGCAAGAGAGGGTGGAACCATGTGGAACAGGTAAAGAGCTGCATAAATTCATGCCATATATTCTCAACCAGAGCTTGAGCACCTCAGTGCCAGAAGCAGAATGCAACTGTGCTGGTGAGCAAAGGGCAGCAGGCTGTGCAAACCAGGCTGTCACCCATCCTGAAGAGGCCAGGAGCTAAAAATTGCTCTGTACGTATGACTTCAGAGCTATAGTTTGAGGGCTAGTAATTTGTGCGCAACCTGCGCTATCTGGCACGTCTTCTTTGGCACTCTTCTTGTGGTCACAGGCCAAACACAAACCAGCAGGCAAGTTCCAGTTCCTGCAATCATTTCCTATTTCTGTAATAATGTTGCCGGGGTAGCAGCATCTGGTAGAAGTGAGATATATTTATATATCTGTATATATACTTTTTCCTCTAAAGTTGCAAGATATGACTGAAGAGTTGTGACAGTTTTGGGAAGAATTGTGACAGTTTTGGGAAGGGGGAGAACAGTAGAGAAAGATGATCTTCCCAGAATGATTCCTCTGTAACTGAATAGTGTGCAGGGTTTTACTCCTGTCCAACTAGGAGAGTTTACACAGGGATGAGGGAAGGAAATAGTGTAAGCTCAAGCTGGAAGACTTATCTAGGCAGAGGACTCTATCACTAAGGGCTTGTCAGCTGCAAAATAAACGAGAGTGTGAATTTATAGGGAAAAAGCTGCTCCACACTGCTTGCCCTTGCAAGAAACCCTACTCTGCACTTGGTCTGCAAATGACGTTTGAAATGCAGATCTCTTCGTAATGCAGAAAACTGCAGGCTAGCTAGTCATGAGACAGTGGTCTCATCATGACAGCACATAACAGCTAACTTACCCTCCTAACTGTACCTAACCAGCTCAGTTACACCTACTATTGTACACAGCACTGTACCAACACGTACTGTAAGTATCTTTCTGAGGTTCAGCTTAATCCTCTCGAAAACTGAAATCAGAGAACAGAAGGAATTGCTAACTAGTTTCCTTCTGAGCCTTTTCTCAAATTAATAGGCACTATTCCTTTAATTTGTGGTATAGCCTAAGAGCTTAAGTACATTCTATAGCCTTCAATAATCAATTAAAGCCCTCTTCAATTATTTGCCTATACTTACATGGGATAATCAATCCTATGTTGTCTGACTGTCTCAAGTTCTCTGTTTTCAAATTGTTCGAATTTCTTCACAATTCCTGTTTTCTCCCCACTGGAAGCATATATAAAGTTGAGAATCTGGACGCCATCTGCAAAAAACAATCTTTCTTAATCTGCCAGACAACAAGCATTGATAACTAATTAATTAGCTCACACTCATATAGTCAAACATTTGAATCACATAACAGATTAAAAATTAACACAAATCTTCAATAAGTCCTTAAATACAAGTTCACTTGCTGTTATTAAATACATTACAATCTTGGACTGAATAACCCATGGAAAGTAAAATGGAGTCCATTTCCAGCTGGTATTAGAAGCAGAGAAAGAACAGACTCATTTAAATCTAAGATACTTAAAGAACCAGTTAGTAAGGAAGAAAACTTCATTTATGCTATTCGCTTAAATCTCATCCTATCTTTGGTTATGCCTACGTGACATTACTCCACAGCTCTTGGACTTGCTTTCCATTTTCACCTCTCCAGTTTATACTGTATGTATGGATAGATACCAATTCTGTTCTTAACGGATATGCATAATCCTGTAATAAATCTGATAAAGCTGCCCCTGCTAAGAAACGGGAAGAAGATCTTAAAGGCCATGACATATCATCAGCTTTCCTACAGAAAACCCCAAACCAAAACAAAAAAAAACCCAAAACCAAAAAAAAAACCCAAACCCCAAGCAATTTGTTACAAGCTTATTTTTAAAAATAAATTTGAATGTTATTTCCTCCTATTTCTTGTTATACTGTTTTCATCTATAATATAATTAGATAATACATAAGATGTTTCACACTGTTGTCAGAGATCATATGCTGTCTCCAACAAGTATTTTAGAAAGCTCCTGAAGGCAGCAACATCATTGCTTCCTTGTTTGTCTTCAGAGCATTTACATGCCAATGTAGTGAAAATAAATGACACAAATACCATTATGGGATTTTCTAGGAGAGAACCCTTTAGAAGAAAATAACCTTTTTCCTTTTAGGTTCTGCATTGAATATATATTGAGGACAAAAAGAATTGTCAGCAGGTGTAAAGCTAGAGATAGGCAGACAGAAAAAAAATCAGAACTCTGAGAAAATCTAGAAAGCAGAGTTGTGAGTTTCAGTAATTTATACAGTTGGCAAGACTTTTTTTTTTTTAAAAACTATTAATTTTTAAAACAAAAGTGCTTGTCCATAATGGTTTTGGGCAAAAAAAAGAAGTACTATAAAGTTTATTGCACTATAAAGACTTAAAAATATGTTTCTGAGTGTGTGGCCATCACCTTAAGCAGAAGTAGACTGTGTGAGAATTATGTATGTAAGAACTGCAGGACTGACACTGAAATAACACAGTATGGGACTGAACAACTCTCTCTGAAGACAAAGGACTGATTTCCACTGACATCAGTGGGTTTTAAATAAAGTTGTTTGAATACACTTAGAAAATAGAAGGCCACGCTGCTACCAATCTCCAGGCTGGCTGTGACGAAACAAGCCAGCTCTGAAGGACATGATGGCTTCAGTAATTTGCAACTTTAACCCCACAGTTACGAAGCTTACATATTCAACAATGTTTGCCAAGTACATCATTCTACAGAACATTTACTATTTACTACAGGTATGCACTTTGCAGCTTACCAAAGATGTTATTTGGGTTGCATTAGTTTCCTTGGGGAAAAAAAAAGTGACATTACACCTACCACTTTCATGAGGGCACTGAGGTATCCTGTTTGCTTGGAGCATCCACAAATAGTCAGCACCCCACTGAAGACAAACTTTGTGGTCCTTATATGGGCGTTCAAAAGGTGGAACTGCTTCTAAAAATGTGTAATTCTTGGCAACTGCATCCTGGTAGTCTTCACTCTGCTCAACATCATAGCTGCTAACTGATTTGTGACTAATCCATGCATATAGTATCACACTGTGCACTATTATTGAGTTTCTGATGATATAATCATCTCTGTAAACCATGATGCTCGGAAATTTCAAATGTACTTGTCGAGTTCTGCTAACATAAAGGTTTTTCTCATCCTTCCATCTCCTTCTATACACTGGTACACCAGTCCTGAAGTCGGAGGAAGCTACTGCTTCCAAGTTGACAATACAAGGCTTTGAACATAAATACTGAACTGAAACCTCAGAATTGTTAAGAACTTTCTTTTCTAAAATGTTTAAATGAATAAAGTCCACATAATCCATGTTTTGTTCAAACTGTGGAGTAACTGCTGTTGTCCGTAATGTCTCCTTTCCAAAGGATGGCACAAAATTCTGGAAAAAAAAACCAAAACATGTTAACCAGACAATCTAAGGTTATGTGATTACTAATATACTCACAGCAATAACAGAACCCTGCACAAGCAGAAGGTCTGTATACCATACTTGAACGCCAAAATACCAGGATTCTTTCACACAGCAAGTAAATGTGGATTACTGAAGAGCTACCATCAAGGTTCTAATGGTAACAACTCCCCTACATCAAGTTCTCAAAGTTACATACGCGTCTACAAACAAACTGTATTTACAGGGCGTATCCTTCAGCCCTTCCGCAAGTGGAATCCGGTCTAAGATACTGACTTACACGTCATGCTATTTACACATGCTCCTAGGATCAGGCCTAAAGAGTATATACTAAAATGTACCAGCATTTATTCATTATGTTGTTGTTCACTTGCGCTGCCACAGCCTGATGTTTCTTTATCTTTTTAAAGTGAGCTAATTTTGTTACCTCTTATGCAGGTACCTGAAGAGCAGAATAACAACTAAGGCAGCTCACAATGGTTTCCTGAGAATGAATTCATGTTCACAAAATGTTTAGGAGCTTATTACAGAAACATTCCTGTCCTGAAGATGGACTTACAAATCTGAGCAGCAAGACCAGCAGGCAGCATTTGCTCAGTTTTTGCTCTCCATAGCTACGTACATTATAATGTATTTTGAGAGTGAATGCTTGCACATACACCAGGATTATCTTCCATGCTGAAATTCTTGTCTCTAAGGCTTCAAACAGGTTCTTTTCTTTCTGCTCTGCAGTCAGTGTCCGCATTGATGCACTGCCAAGGATACTGAGGATTACTCAGCTCAGAGGGCCAGCCACCAGCACGGCACTTCTGCCAGGTCCTCTGATCCGTCTAAAATACTCAGAATTGTCCCTTAGGATTACCAGGGAAGCTGGTCGTTAAGATTGTTTAGCTTGAGAAGATCTGTCTTGGGTGACTTCTAACTTTGCTAAGCTTGAACAAATCGAACTGAGATTTGTCATGGATAGCTACCTTGAATTGATGGCTTTTTCACTGTGATTCTCAAAATATTTAAAAACTTCAGCCAAGTCGTTAGTACATTTCTAATTATCGGAATTATGTGTCATGCACCTGGAGGACAAGACCTTGCCCACGATCCAATATGGGGATCAGTAAAAGTCCCCAATGATAAACTGTTTTGCTTTTTATTTAAGAATATGTTGACAGTCCTTGAGAGCTACACTGAAAAAACATAAAGCCAGCAAAACCTGTGAAGGTGCAAATATTAGGAAAAGTCAGAACTAAGTTTACCCATACTACTTCCTTGTTCCTATAGATGAGGATTTTGGATTTAACTATGGGATCAAATGCTATTTTTCCCCCTAGTTCCCTGCCTCCTTAAAGGCACAAAAGAGCTCTAGGGCTGCAAGTGGAACACAACTGTGCATAGAGGAGACTATTTACCCCAAGACCTTGACTTTATTTAAGGCAGAAGCTGGAAGACATAACTGAATGAGGGAACTTTTGGATGAGAAAGCTGGGTATCATTGCTAGCAGCTGGGTAACTCTAGATAACTAGATTCATTTAGTTTTCCTAGGTCTTTCTGAACTTGTCACTTAAACCACTTTCCACAAGAACAACCGAGTACTTTTTAATCTTCTTGTGTCTGACAAGAGATGCTGGAAGCCAGATGTGCAGTGATGCTGAACACACATAAACACATGTGTAAACACCAAGATATACACTTTGAACAAATAAAAGGCTATAAAAATGCAAAACACTCCACAATGTCAGTATCTAGGCTTTCTACAATAGGTAGTCTCTTCAGAGGGACAGCCTTCCCTCTCTGCCTCATTTCCCATTCTATAAAATGGATATTGTAAAAATGATGCATACTGAAGGGGCTAAAAAAGGAACACCAATAGGAGGCTGGCGTCCATTGGAAAAGTTACCACCATATCATGTAATAACCCACATGCACAAATACTGATATAAAAGTTGATGAGAGAATCTTAATTTTAATACTAATTTCAGTATCTTTCAGAGCTTGACTCGGTTATGGATACCTCTAAAAGCATTAAAAGCACACAGCAGCAACCACAAATTATTCTAAACCTCTTCTACTTGATGGTCATCATTCATATTTCTTACATATTTTTTTATCTTACAATAAAGAGTACTTGTAAACAGCTTAATCCTTGTGATATGGGGGCTGTGTCATGAGGAAGATGGTAATATATTATGAAAGTAATGCCATGTGGTTATCACAAAATGTAGAAGTCTACCAGGTAGACACTACAAAGCATTGTGGTACCACTGTGTGCTTACCACATAAACACATTTACTGTCAAAATACACACAGCCAGCTCCCAATTTTCTCAGGGGTTTATCCAACACAGAGATATGACAGCTGGCCTCCAGCAAAGACAGCTTGGGTCTGGCAAGGTTCATTGACAAAGATGCAGCAGCATATGAATGTGGCCATCTGACTTACAGTGAATGGCAGAAATTTTGTGGTGGGGATCCCAAGGTAGTAAGTTCTGCAACCCAAAGCCAGTTCCTTGTAGAACAAACTCCATGATGTTCCTAGAGCACTTAAGCATGATGTACCATGACTGCTGATGCATAAGGTTAGCTTCAGCCGTGCTGGTCTTACTGCCTTTCCCTTAGTGCCTGTTCTGCTAAATGGCTTCCACGGAGTTAGTCAAGAAACTTTTCTTTGTATTCTTTGGTGCATGGGTATTAGTTGAGACACGTGCTGCAAAAATGCATGAAGCATGTTTGGGTCTGCTGTTACAGCACACCTAACAAACCCTTCAGGAGCTCATCCAGTAAGGGGCATGGTGCAAAGATCCCTGAGCAACCCCACACTGATGCAGCCATGGCAGACACTGCAGACCGTAAACTCTTCCAGACCATAGCTGAGGCTCTGTAACCACTTGACTGCCTCTACACAGTGCTCCCCAGCGCACTCCATAGCATGCGTATTATCTAAATGTTCCTACTCGGTGAGGAACCCTACTTCTTCCTTCCCTGTTACCTCAGACAAGGCAGAGTTAATTGTGCATAATCTCTGACTACAGAAAGTGAGGATGAACGGATTACACAATCAGTGTGATTATAAGATTTAAATATAAAAGTTTCCCAGCACAGTAAAGAGGCCAGCTATGCTGGATTCAAAATGTTACCGTAAACTAGGTAGTGTTCAACAAGAAAGACACAGAGGCTTTGTTGTGTGGGGCAACTTAAACACAAAAGCTGTAAAAGTTTTTTTCTTAAAACCTGCTGCATCTGAACGAGTTAGCCCAAGTCATTCCATCAGATGTTGGGATAAAAATCACTGTGGGAGGCAATCACAACAACTGGTAGGAAAGTTAAAATTTTCAGTAGTGTAATATTACAGAAATGATGAGAAACCGTTCTTTCTCTCACTGGAGTAAGATCTCAGCAGGACCCTCCCTGAGTTCACCCCTGCAGAAATTCCACCTAACCCTATGAAACTGCACCTGTTTGCACAAAGTCTGAAGATAACCGTAGTCCTCTGCCTGCCACGTCATGCTAGATTTTAAGATGTGTGAAAAGGAAACATGCCAAAAACGGTGTTGATCTGCTCCCAGTCAGCATCAGTATTGTACAGGCGTACAAAGACTTTAACCAGTTTGTGTTTAGCAGCATAAAAGAGGAAAAAGTAGTTTAGTAGATGCCCCTAAAATGCAGTCGTTTCCGTAAGCCAGTGCAGCACCATACTCCCACGTGCATCTCTGAGTAGATGTCAAAGGCACCCCCCTTCTTTCAAACCCAGAAATTTAACGTCACCTAGGACGGAGAGCTTTTTAACACTTTGATTTAACGACCTGACGTTTCCTAACTCGATAAGGCAGCGTAACCCTGGGGCTGGAGAGGGGGGAGCCGGGCCAGGCCGGACAACCGCCGGGCTGGCTCCGAGAGGCGGCCCCGGGCTCGGCCAGGCGGCCGGAGCGGGCCCGGGCCCGAGCCCGAGCCCAGGCCGGGCGGCCGCGGCCCCCCGCGCACCCCCCGCACACCCGCTCCGGCACCCGGCCGGCGGCCGCGCCTCCCTCTCCGCCCCGCGCTTACAGTCTGCAGCCCCACACCGGCCCGGCCGAGCGCGGAGCACCGCCGTGAAGCCGCGGGGTGCCGGGCAGTCCCCGCCCGCGGGGCTCGGCGCTCAGCCGGGGGCCGCCGCCCGGCCCGGGCCCTCGCCGCGGCCACCATCTTCCGCCGCGACGGCGGCAGCGGGCACGGTCGGGGCCCGGGGACAGGTGCGGGGCCGGCCGCCACTCACCGTGAGGAGAAGGAGGAGGAGCAGCGGGGGGCGGCGGGGCACGGCGCGGGGCTCAGCCGGGGGCCGCATGCTGCCGCGGAGGCGGCGGCGGCGGCGCTGCCCAGCACGGCCGGGAGTGCGCGGCCGACACCGCCGACAAGGATGCGGCAGATCCGGCTTCCTGGAGGAGGGGCCGCCGCCCGGGCAGGGCAAGGCCGCGCCTGGCCCCGCGCCGCCGCCGCCGCAGGTGCAGAGGGAAGCGGAGGGCGCGGAGGGGCCGGGCCGGGCGACACCCGGGGGCCGAGGCCCCCCAGGGGGTGCCGAGTCGCCCGGCCGTGCCGTGAGGCTCCTCAGAGCCCGCCGCGCTCCCCCGAAAAAGAGGCACCGGGCGGCGCCCCGGGAGCGGCGCGCCCCGGGCGGGACCTCGGCGCAGGGCCGCGTCCTCCCTTCTGGCGTGGCTCGGGGGCTCCGCGGTGGCTCTCCCCGCCCTCGCCCCCACCCTCACGCCTCGGCTCTGCGCTGCCAGCGCGGCCCCCGCCCGGGACAGCTCCCCGCTCCCACTGGCGGGCGACGCGGGGCGGCGGGGTGGCTTCAGGGCGGTACGGCGGGGCAGGGCCTCCTCGCAGCTGCCGTGCGCGGCGCGGCGGGCGCCGGGGCTGCGCGGGAGGCGCCGCCGTTCGCCTGGTCAGGCGTGACACGGCGAAGCGCGGCGGGTGTGTAACGGCACCGTGCCCACCTCAGGGGGGGACGCCGGCACCGGGCTGTGTCCCGCCGCCCGCGCGGGGGCGCTGCCCGCCGCCGCGCCGCTCCTGCCGGGCCGGGCCGGAGGGGGCGGAGTCCGCAGGTGTCTGACCGCTCTGCTTCCGGTGTGTCCCGGAAGCGGGATCCGCGTAGCTTCCGGGTTGTGGCCACCGGCGGCGATGGCCGGGCTGTCCCGCACGCTCGGTATCTTCGGCGGCTTCGTGGCTGTAGTGGGGGCGGCCTTTTACCCCATCTACTTCCGGCCGCTGCTGCTGCCGGAGGAGTACAGTGAGTCCCTGCGCGGGGGGGCAGGGCGGGGAGCGGCCCGGGGCCGGGGTCTGGCTGTGCCCGGGTCTGTGGCCCCGCCGGGCTGCGGGAGCGCAGGCGGGCGTGCCCGGGCTGAGGGTGTGCTGGGGGCTGCCGCTGGGTGGCTAACTCCCGAGAGGCTTTCTGCTCGTCTAAGGGATACTTTAAAAAATAATTATAAAACTCGTAGTACTCTTGTTTCAAGTTATTGGCCGGCAGGTGATTAAGAACGCCCTTTAGCTGTTCTCTGAAGTGATTAGGAGGATTTAGATGCAGTTAAAGAAGTTACGGTCAGAGGGCTGGAACACCTTTCTTACGAGGACAGGCTGAGAGAGTTGGGGTTGTTCAGCCTGGAGAAGAGAAGGCTCCAGGGAGACCTTATCGCAGCCTTCCAGTACTTAAAGGGGGCCTATAGGAAAGACGAGGACAGACTTTTTAGCAGGACCTGTTGTGATAGGACGAGGGGTAATGGTTTTAAACTAAAAGAAGGTAGATTCAGACTAGATATAAGGAAGAAATATTTTATGATGAGGGTGGTGAAACACTGGAACAGGTTGCCCAGAGCGGTGGTGGAGGCCCCATCCCTGGAAACATTCAAGATCAGGTTGGATGGGGTTCTGAGCAACGTGATCTAGTGGAAGATGTCCTTGCTTCTTGCAGGGGGATTGGACTAGATGACCTTTAGAGGTCCCTTCCAACCCTAACCATTCTATGATTCTATAAGTTGTTTGAGATGTTTTCCAGCCATAATTTAAAAGTTTAATTTAAAACACGGTAACAGATTCTTTACCAATTGCAATGATTTGCTAGAGCTGGTCTCAGTCTGCAGAGTTTTCTGTGAAACTGACTGCTGAGGAAAGCCCCACTTTCCTGCCAGAAACGCAGAAAACCTCCTAAAGCCCACAACCTAGTCTTGTAACCAGGGAGCTCTCAAGCACTCAAAGACACCTGAAGCTTCAGGTGCGAAGCTTCAGCAGCTCCAGGTGGGTGCTCCGTGCTGCAGGATTGGTAGCGGGAGCACGTGTTACTCCTAAACTTCTGTTAACTACTGCTGAAGGAAGTGGGGAAAAGTTTGGTGTAACCAGTCTCATTCCCTCGCTTGAACTTCTACAAAGCTAAGCGAGCTGTTGGCAATAACCTGAAGATGCATGTGGTTAATCTGCTGAGACAAGTGAAGAGATTTCTAGGAAGAAAAAAAAAAGGAAAAGGATAACAAACTTATTGATCTTCTTGGAGGGACTTTAGCCTTGCATCAAAGCTGAAGTAAAATTTAACTTGCAAGTTTTTATTCAAGGAAGCTATATTTGTGAAGCTGGAAGCTGCCCACAAAGATAGGTTTTTTGCTCTGTGCTCCCATTTGAAAACCTTATTCTTAACTCATTTTTGCTTATGGTGCACTTTCCAAAACTATAATATTAGAAGTGTGACTCAGCATTAAGGAAAGAACAGAACTAGTGGACAGCATCCTCTTTTGTACTTGTGAATTACATGAGCAAATGTTCCCCAGCAGCTTAGAGATTTTTTTTAACCTCCACTTAGCACATAAGATGAGCGATGTGCAGTTAGCAGGTGCTTCAACTTGCTATTTAATACCTGATTCTAAACTTTACTTATTGCATGCTGCTCAAACTCTCCTTTGATTGCACCTTTATTAATTTTCTATGTGCTTTTCTTGATGCTCATCGCTGCGGTATGAGAGAAGCACAAGCATTTGTTGTCATAATGCTTTAGACAAGAACATGGAATTTCACAGTTGTGGTACCTGAGCGGAAGTATTTTAACCTTTGGGGTACAAAGGATTTGATTTTTCAGAGTACAGTCTTGTAAGCTGTATGACAACTTCTGTAGAAGCTCACATCTCCCATTGGCTTGAGCTATGGGTGAATACTCGGTATTTCTGTGTATAGGGATGCTGGGTCTGAAGTCGGATCTTTGGATTAGCATCACAGTAATCCTGCAAAAGGCAAGAATGGATTTTATTTCTCTGGAGTGACATTCAACTCTGTAAACATGAAATGGTATCTTTTCTTTCTTCAGTCTTGTTTTTCTCCCAAATTCTACACAAATGAGGCACAATACATTCAGGAAGATGACTTTCCTGCACAATTCTCACACATCTTCAGAGGAGTTCCTAGTAGTTTAACAAATAAAATGGAAGATACTTGGAAAAACTGTATGTAATCAAATTGTTAATATGTACCTTAAATTGTGCACACAGGGGTTTGACTTTCATTTCATACAGAAGTGCTTCATTTCATACAGAAGTGCTATCATTGTATAGGTTTTTAGTACCTCAGTTTGTGGCATTGATGTTTCTAATATTTTCCTGTCTGTAACTAGCTTTAAAAAAGACTGTTTCCTCATATGAAACACATAGTTTAGTGTCAGTGTTGAAACTTTGAGGTCTTCAGCACAGACCTCTTCCACTTGGATTAATTAAAACAGTGGGTTGACAGCTGCTATTTGGATTGATATTGAGGCATTTTCACAGTAGATTTTGCAATTTTGCTGAACTGTGAGACTCAGTTCCTACCCTGTTGTGTGAGGTGGTTGTCCTCTCATCAAGACTGGCTCTTCCTCATTGTCCTTTTTTTGGCTTACCTGTTTTCCATGTTGTTTCCAGGCCCCACCCCAGTCTCCCTATTGACTGTTCCACATCCTATCTCCATAGTTCTCATCTGTTACTTCTCTGCACTCATTTCTTTGTCTGACCAGTTAACAGCTCTTTCTGTTCACCTCAAGTGTGTTCCCAGACCTCTCAGATTGATTCCCATTTGGTCTCTGCCTCTCTTCCAATCTTAGTCTCCACCTAAGACTAAATATCTTTCTCTTCCACGTCCTAGAATAAGTCTGATTCCTTGCCCTAATTTATTCTGTTTTCTCTCTCTGGGTTTTGTACCTTTTCCTTTGAAATTAGACAGTTCTCTGAGATTTTGCCTGCTAAAAAGGACAGAATGGCAATTACCATGCTCAGTGAACAGAAGTGGAGAAGCTGGATCTGCCTCTAGCTCCTGCCCCCTTGCAAGTAGAATCAATTATTGTGATATGCCTGCTAGCCTCTAGTAGCATTAGGCTTGTACCTAGACAGACTAATAACATGTAGTGCCTGTGCATTCTCAGTGGAATAGGATGCTGAAAAGTTTCAGTTTTAAGGTTAGCTTAGTTCTGAGTTTCCCCTGAGAATGTGCACTCTACAATTTTTTAAAGATTTATAAAGTTCAGTGGTATGGGCAAAAGGCTAATCCAGCTGAGCTTTGACTTCCTGCTTCAAAGTACCACAGTGGTAAAGTGTTTAACTGGAAGGGGAAAAAAAAGGAGGGGCATTTAATAAGAGAAAATAATATCGTTTTGTCCATTTCTCTTCTTGGAAGTGGTTGAATCTTTCAAACAAAAAAGAAAAGCCTGAGGCAGGCCCATTGTATGGAAAGTATCCCTCCTATACTTCATTTCACAAAGTTTACAAGCAGTAATTTTCTAGATGCTGTCATGAATTCTACTTGTGATAAGATGCAAGAACTTTCAGGGCCTGAAAATGGGGATCACTGATTCTGGAATAAATCTTTTGAAGAGTTTTATGTTGAGCATATGAGTCATAGCTCCTAAAAGTGCTAGTCATTCTTTAAGAGATGGGATCATGGCAGATATTTTGGCATCTTTTATTAAGCAGTAGTCATTACTTTAAGATGATTATGTTATTGCTTGTAATCTCTCAAAACAGATTAGCTGTTAGTTTCTTAGTGAAGTGCGAATACAACATTCACATTGTGTAGGTGGATACTCACCAGAATTTTACTGTGTAGCATCCAGAATGAACAAAATTTTCAGTATTATTTTATTGGGTGCAGTCAAGATGTGTGGTATTTTCTTTATTTTAGTAATGTCCTTTCTTGTCTGTTTTCCAGAGAAAGAACAGTCAATTAACCGAGCTGGTATTGTTCAAGAGGATATTCAGCCTGCAGGTATACTTCATTCATGTATTTGCATTGATTGTTTCAAAGACCTTCTTGAAGTAAGACCTGAATGTTTATATGGATTTAAATAATACAGTGAAGAATACATTCAAAGAATACATATATAATAAACTTACCATGAAAATGTTTTTTTCAGGCTAATTCTTCACTTGAAAATTACGGATTTAATGAAACTTGTTTTAAATTGACTTAACTGGCCAAATAAGTTGTAGAGATTGTTATCTTCACACTTTCTAAAATAGATGCCAGTTTCCACACCAGAAATTAACTTCTGAACCAGCTCAGAGCAAACAAGAACCATGGGTGGGCTGAGCTCTAATTGTAAAAAATACACTATTGCACCCTGGTTTTTGCACCTGCTTTACAACTCGGCTGAAGCACAAGTTATGAGCGGTTTGTCAGTACCTTCCAGCCTCATGGGTGGAGAGGTAAGGCAGAAGTCCACTACACATAAAGGAAAATTTGGAATGCAGTGCTTATAGCTTTTTGATCCCTGCTGTTACCAGTAGAAGGTGTAGAAAAGCATATGAGGGGAATAGAAATTAAAGTATGGCAGACCATCCTTTATAGTTCATTGTTTCATAGGTAATGGAACTAGCTATTCATTATGCAAGGTTGGCACTTCTTGTTTAAAGACATGAGAGTGCTTGTCTTGATGAAACAGTTCATATCTGAGTGTGTTAAACGGTAACTTATTCCTATTTTTAGAAAAGCCTAACATCAGCAGCAGGGGAAAACCAAATAGGGTTAATGCCATGTCCTTAGTACACATATCAGTTAAATCATCAGTGCAGGAATTACTTTCCAGGAAAGTGGTGAAATGCTGAAGAGGAGTAGGAAGGGTATTGTGAAATAGAAGTCTGTTAAACCTGCCTTTTTTATTAAACATTAAAAAGGACTGGACTGGCTCATCTATCCAAGATGCAGGTACTTGATGACCAGTTCTCCTCAGTATAACTTTTTCATCTAAATTTAGCTGCTGATGAGAAGTTATGAGATCCACTAGTTGAAAGTGAAAAGTAGACAAATTCAAGTGCAAGGTGCAATTCTAGATGGCTGTTCCAACAATATTAGAACACCTTACCTATGGGTGTGATAGATTTTTCCATTGTCTGAAGCTTAAGATCAAGATGAGGTTGTCTTTCTAAATATTTTTGCAAGCAGAAGCAGAGTTATGAGTTCAGTGCAGAAATTGTTAGGTTCTTTCATTGTTCCATACACAAGGCTGGAGTAGCAGACCTTTTTTTTTTTTTTTTTTTCTCCAACAGTCTAGTTATGAACTGCTGGTATTCTCTGATTTGTAGGGTTAAAAGTGTGGTCTGATCCATTTGGAAGAAAGTAATGATGGCGGCTGGGTGTATTGCAAGGCAAAACTGAAGATGGACATCTTCAGCCGTTTCTTCTTTCACTGAAGTGTGTCTTTGGGTGTCGCTGAAGAAGAATTCTGAATATGCTGTGTGGGCACGTGAGGAGCAACAAACGCTACTGGTTGGAATCCCAAGAGACAAAAACATGCTAGTTTTGACAGAGGATGCTGGGGCATAGTGCACAGACTATTAGAGAACTGAATGATTCTTGAGTTTAGAATTGAAATATTTATTTCCTTGAGAAAAGGGAAGAGGAATTATTTTTGTGGTTAATCTGTGAGCACGTGTAGAATAAATTATGAATAGAATAAATCATGCAGACTGCTTCAGTTTCCTCCCTAGTTTGAGAACTACTTTTTGTGGTTTTATTATGAAAACATAATAGACCGAGAGAGATCTGTGCAGAAAATATAACATGATGAGTGTAAATTTGTACATTAAAATTTCTTCCTTTTAAACCAACATGTATTTTTTTAATTTGTTTTGCAAGTAGTTTTTGCTGGTTAACCTTGGTCAGCTGCCAGGTTGCCCACCCAGCCGCTCTCTCACTTCCGCTCCTCAACAGGACAGGGGGAGAAAATAGGGCGACAAAGATCGTGGGTCTGGATAAACACAGGGAGATTGCTTACCAGTTACTGTTGCAGGCAAAACAGACTCAAGTTGGGGAAAATTAATGTAGTTTAGCGCCAATTAAAATAGATTTGGATAGTGAGAAACAAAAACAAAAATTAAAATAACACCTTCCCACTGCTTCCCTTTTTCCAGGATCGTCTTTACTCCCGAGTCCTCTATTTCCTCTCCCTCGGTCTCCTGAGCGGTGGATGGGGGTTACAGTTGGTTAGTAACAGTTCTGCTCCTTCCTTCACACATTTTTCCCATGCTCCTGTATGGGCTCTTCATAAGCTGCAATTCCTTCAGGAAATACCCAACTGTTCCAGTGTGGGCTCCTCCCCAGGCCACGGTGTGGATATTTGCTCCAACATGGTCTTCTCCATGGGCTGCAGGGGAATATCTGCTCTGGTGCCTGGAACACCTCCTCCCCCTCCTTCTTTTCTGACTTTGGTGTTCATGCTGCTGTTCCTCACGTGTTTTCCCCTTCATTCCTCTGCTTGTCTGGTGTTTTCACAAAGGTGCCACCCACTTGGCTGCTGGGCTGAGCTGTGTCTTGCAGGGGGTCCTTTGCAGAGCCAGCTGGAACTGTCTGTGGCCGACATGGGGCGACTCCTGCAGCCCGCCTTTCTTGCTGCCAAAACCTTGACTGATACACCTGATACAGGAGGTTAACACCAAATGTTGGGGTAGAAAAGCAGATACTTTAAAGAATCTTTTTTAAAAAGCACTTTTTCATGGTCAGCATAATGATCATTAGAACAGGTGAGTAAAGGATTGCCCCTACTGAAAATCTTTACCCAAATTGGATGTCTGTCTTAATAACAGCTTCTGAATAAACTATGTGTTTTCAAATTTCAAAAGAAACAAACAGTCTATAAGCTATAGCTACAGTCTATAACCTAACCAGTATTGTTCTTGAGTACAGGTGTAGCATGTACGTTTAACTTTAATATGCTATCTTCTTTTCTTGATGTATTTTTAGCACTTCATTATGGTACACAACATTTTAAAGACCATTGCAGGATCGTGTGTATTATGAAGCATGTATGTGCAGTGAGTGTTACTTATAAAGTTAGCAGATGTTAGTTTGTTACTTTTGTCGGACATCACACAGTTTTATTAAGACAGATGAAAGACTCTATGTTTACAGTGTTCTTTTCCAAACCGCTGTTCTGTTACTTGCTATTCCTTTTCCACCTGTCATCATTTCCTTCCCACCCAAAGGTTTCCTCTTGTGAGTTTATTTTTTTTTTTTTAGTCTCCTATTACCACTGTAAGCATTACAATTTTTTTGGTTTGCTTGCTGGGAAAATGTGACCATATTTGGTTCCTTTGAGTTCTCAGGTGATTTCGCTGATGGCTGAAGTCAGAGTGAGCGTACACATTCACTATAGGGATGTTGACAGAAGTTTCACTACATAGCACAGAGCAACACTGTCACAAAGCTAATTCAGTGTTTGCTAGGAAAAGAAGAATCAAACTGAAGAACAAAGAGGTTTTTATCACTTAAACCTTTCTTCAGTGAGACTGCGGAAATGAGGGAGCCTTGGTTTTTGTTTTCTTGAACAGAACGTTATACTGATGCATAAGACTATTTCAGCCAAATCGTTTCATCTAAAATATCTTTCCAGTGGAAATACAGCATTGCTTAAATGCAGATACTCCATCTATAGCTGACTAGCTGCAAAACAGTGAGTTTTAGGAGAAACTGGGAATTGTTCAGTAATGCTGCTTCTGTCACGTGGTGACATAAATGCTTAAAAAACATACGTCATGGTAGTGTGAAACAATTATTAAACCACTCTTTCAGGATGAATGATGTGACAGGATATTAAATTACTTAGTTTGGAGTTAGGAGATAAGACAATCTCTGCTACTCGTTTACTTTGTGAAGTTGAGCAATTTGGTGAGTGTGGATCTTGCCTAGAAAAATGTTAGATGGTATCAGAACAGTGGCTGTTGCTGGCAGGTGCTGAGCCTTTTGCCTTCATATTACTTAAACGTTGCAAAACATTTGAGTACATGAACTCAATTATTTAGCATTTATAGAACTGTACATGTCTGTTGGTCATGATCTCTAGTTTATTCCAGTGCAAAAAAGCTTGGTGAGTTTTGTAATTGCCTGTACAGAATTTGCAGCAGCGCGTATCTGTTGAATACTACTGAAGTGAATCTAAACTCTGAAAATGGTGTACATTGGTTTTAATGATCATCACTTCTCACTTACTGTGTTCCATCTAATAAAGTGGGCTGACTGGCCATGTCTTTAAAGTGTTAGGATAGTGAATGTCTTTTTCAAATCTTTGGTATTCTCTCTGGATAAAACTGTTAAGTCAACAAGGAACATACTGCAGTAACTCTCCAGAATTTACACTGAAAATTTCTGATTGCTCTGGCATTTGCCAGTTGCCTGGAGACTTGCCCGAGACTCATGTGGGAAGTCCTAGTCCTGCAGCTGGCTTACTGGGCTTTGTGACAATGCTTTGTTCTGCTCGTGGACACTGGACATAAGCCTCTCCTTCTCCCAGCTACCCAGTATCAGGTGAAGTTGAGTATAGCAATTTGTGCTCCCCAGGACTCTCCTTATCTTGCTCTGGAAGTAAGACTTTTTGCTACTTTTGTAGCCTGCAACAACTATTATTTTTCAACACAATCACACAAAGATGTTAGATGTGTTTATAATTATGCATAATTTTATATAATTATTAATACTTGGGAGGGACTAGTCTGCCTTTGCAGAGGAACCGATTTGCTACTTTTGCTGATTGTTCTGATAGAGAGGGTGGGACAAAACATTTGATAAAAATGCCTTCTTAGAATGTTTTTAAAATGGTTATTATATCTATTCTGTAATATGAATGCATTTTGCTTATTTATTCTAGGTGGAATATGAACAGCAACTATAACTTCAGCCTTTGGAGGACTGGAGAAAAGTTTTAAACAGTGCTTTGACATCCCAACAGAAAGATCTGGTTGTACTAAGTTTAGGCCTGCTATTGTATGCTGATAAGTTCTGAAATTATTAAAACTTGTGCTATGAAGAGCAAATCTGTCATTTTGGTCTAAACGCAGCTTAGTTTTGAAGCATCACATATAGATTGTTGATGATGCAATGAAACCCTCAAGCACAAACACTTCAGGAGGAGTAAGTATGGCAAAAGATACTGGCAAGTTACCAGATTATATGCATGATCAAGAAAGATGGGATTTTTCTTGCTGAATATTGTACTTCGTTCATTGAGATTGTTCCCACTGATGAGAGGGGATTTTTTTTTCTGTAGTACTTAAAGCATATTGAATAGCCTCAACTGATTGTCGCAAATTTTACTGTACATATGCCCTCCCACAAAAAACCAGTCCAGAAAAAGAAGCAGTTCTCCTGATTTGCAGTTTCTAAACCAAAATAAATCGTGTATTTTCCCTTCTTGCAGTCTAGCAATAATTAACTACTCATTTTCTCAGTACTGTGTACACTCCTACTGACCTTCTTCATGTTAACATGCAGACACAGCAGTAAATTAAAAGCTACATTGGCTTTTGCTGTGGTGCCACACAGCCCAAATAGTGTGTTTGCTAGCAGAAGGAAATTATTGTCCAGCTTCTGAGAAAGTGCTGCAGAGTATACGCTGTTTCCACGTGGACAATGTATAACAGGAGAGAGCAAAAAACAGAATGCAGGTCAAAGCATATTAAAACTCTAATTTTCACATATTAGCCTATGATCCAAGGTGTATTTGTGCATAGTGCAGACTGTGTGGGCCTTGCAAGAAAAATGGTGCAGTGTTTAAGACACTTTCTTGGAAATTAGGACTGTTGTGGTCAGTTACATGTTCCACCATGCTTTTGTCTGGCAGCAGGTAAGTAACCTAGCCTTTGAGCTTCAGCTCCATCTGTAAAATAGCAATAATAGTACTCCCCTTCCTTGCAAGGTGTGATGAAGGTAAATACAGGAGCGGGGGTTTTTTGATGCTCTAGAAAACATTTTTGGTTCTTGTTGGAGAAGTTTTCTTGATGGTTAGGAAAAATAGGTCTAGATTTGAGTGGGAAGCAGGTATTTTGGTTCCAAGAACTTGAAATGTTTTGAAGAATCTTTTCCAAAAGGAAATAACTTCTGAAATTTCCCAGGACTTTATACTGCTGAAATATTATGCTCTGGGTATGGAACTTCTATATTTTGGGAGTCAAACAGAAAACTCACCTCCTTTTCACAATACTAATGTTTTTTTTAGATCTCCAAATTTGCGTATAAACTTCTCCATGTAAGTTGAAATGCAACCCAATATGAATGTTACTACAGTTGCACAAAAAAGCAGAAAATTGGTCAGCTTTTGTTACTGGCCCAGGTGCCTCAGCAATTTTCTAAGACTCGGCAATTTTCAGTATTTTGACTTGCCACTTCCCTTGTCTTCTGTGACAATGAGTCCTCCCTTCTGACCTTTGTATGCCAAAAAAGTAGCTAAAAGTCTTCTAAGAGAGCTACAAGTACTGAGCAGGGGAAGCTGGGTAGCAGTTACAGGAGGCAAGGAAGAACTGGAGGTACTGCAGGGAAAAGTGTGTTCCTCCTGTAGCCCTGGAGGAACACCTTGGAGGTAGGGTGGTGGATACGAAGAGGAGACAGGGCATACTGGTCAGTTGAATGGGCAAGAGCATGAGGGACATGGGACATAAATCCATTGGAATAGAGCCTTCATAGGCTTTGCTGCTCACAGAGCAAATTGGGATACGTCTCTCCCTCTTTTCTGTTTCCTCCCCAGCAGATCAGAGGTAAACATTTCTAAAGAAAGTTCCTAGTCAAGACAAGGAGGTTATCATGAGAAGAGAGCTTCTAAGGAGAAATGATATAACTATCCTTCACTCTAGCCTACCTCGAGAGGTCAGGAATCATAGAATAACTTGGGTTGGAAGGAACCTCCTGCTGAAAAGTATCTTTCAGGCCCCAGGTCACAGGGAAAGGTGCCTCCTTCACTATCAACTTCTTCCGGTGATTCAGTACGGTGAATATCAGCAATACCAATCAGGGTAGAGGAGGAAGGTACTCCCATTGCTTCAGCAGAAATTCCTGTAGGAGGAGTCCTCCTCAGCCACCCATTCACTCCCAGAACTGGATGGCTCAGGCACAGTTTAGGAATGTATTTATTTTTTCCACCCTGGATGAAGAGAAACCACTGTGGATACTAATGAGAAGCATTTGCTCCCTGTTCTATTATCTGTGACTTTTGGGGTGCCAGTGATTGTAGAAGGCCAGCTCTAGATGCAGATCTCCTCCCATCTACAGATAAGAGGAAGGTTCATACAGGAACTCTAACTTGTGCCATTACTGGCTGAACAGCACAGTAGTCCTCTGAAAAACAGGAGTCCTCTGAAGCCTGGAAAGCAGGTAATCTTAGTAACAGAATCTTCACTGTCTGCTTGTAGCTTCCTCTGAAATGAGCTCCATTCCCCTGGTCCTTCTTACAGTCATCCTGTGTGTGGCTAACACAGGCTTGCTGGATGTCCCATATAACAAAGAATTTCTCATAGTTCAGTCCAAAATCCCGTGTCCCACATTAAGGACTTGTGGGGTATTACTTCACCCTGCATTTCTGTCTGGTTTTAATATGGGCTATGTGACTTTGTGGCCTCTGCTGCCTACTCCTTGCCTACCTACCTCTGCCTCTGGATCAAAGCAACAATGCCAGCAGCACCACTAGCTGAAGGAGCCTGTAAGGACCTGTGAGGATCTAAGGGAGGCATTCCCGGACATGAAGTCTGGCAATCCTACTAATATGTGTCAGAATTCCTCCTAGTTATTTTCAGCTGACAAGCTTTTGGTTCATAGCAAAACCTCTTGTTATTGTTCCCTATTGCACTTAGCCCAGTTAAATTTTGTCCCATAGCTACCATTCCAGCTATTCTTTTGCACTGACATTGCCTCCCAGGTTGTTTAATCAGAACATTTCATCAGTGTACTGCTATTTTTGTGCCAAACAATTACATTAAATTTGTCCCGGGACAGTTCTTTGAGGAGTGCCACCAGTGAAGTCTCTCCAGGCCAGTGACTTCCCGTTTGTCACTTCCGCTTTAGCTACTTCCATACTTGGCTTCCAATTTTTGCAGCTACTCATTGTTTCCCATGTGACATCGTTCCAAATGCTTTGCTAAAGTCCAGATGGAATATATCCCCTGAATTTTTGTCATGTTGACAAGCTGGTTACCCAATTAAGTAGCAAGATTAATACTCTGACATGTTTTGCTTTGGGAATTTTCATTTGTGTCCCCACTTTTCATTACTTCAGAGTTTGCCATGATTCTTGTGTGCTCTTCTGGAAAGAATAACAGCTAGGTAGATGTTTTCCAAAAGAAGTCCTAGAAGTACCCAGACATCCTCATACTCTTTCTGTCTGGACGCATCATAATGCACATAAAATGAACGACTGTGTCTGTTAGAACTACCTAAACATCGTCAGAGTGACCTGCCTCTCCAGCCCAGGCAGAAAGGAGAGATGTTTGCTGCTGTTGGTTCCTTTCAAAAGCTCAGAAGTTTATATTCAGCCTGTCTCTGTGTCATCGATTATTGCCTTATAAGAACCAGGCCCAGCTAACAGAAAATTACTGTAAACATAATACAAGAACACAAGGCTGGTTTTATTTAGTCAGAAAAACCATCACTCATCAAACTTGCAGAACAGTAAGGGCAGTTAGCAAGCCTTATTGACAAAATGCGGTTAAATGAATTTACACATCTGCATTCATTAGCAAAATTACTCAGGGGGGTGCAAAAGAATTTACACCTAGTTCTGGTTTCCGCAGATCATTGGGTGCATATCACTTAGGCTCCTGACAAGGCAGGTATGACATCCAGATAATGACTGCTTTCAAGAAGATAAGAAGTTTCCCTTTGCTTCAATCCTTTGGAATCACAGATAAAGGTAAAAATGTAATATTTCAATTGTGCCAATGGTTTTAGTGGAATGATACTAACAGCACTTTGTGATTCGTTTGTGAACTGTCACATCCTTTGGGAACTACCTGGAATATGATCTGTATGCTCTGTTGGATCCTAGAAATTCTAAAGATGACTGACTTTACCCAATTTCATGCCCTATTTACAGTCCGTCACTTCACCCCACCCTTTTCCAGGAATCTTCCCATGATGGCATGATCTAGCTAAAGTTCTGATCATCTCTAAGTCTCAGAAGAGTGAAAGATATTTTGTTCCTGTTATTTTCTGTCTTCTAAGATAAAAGAAGTTTGCATGCTACTCTCTGTTGAGACTATCATGAATCTTCAAGACCAGGTTCTAATTCTAGCCCTAAATCTATGGAAGATTTCTCATCTTCTAGATTATTTATCCCATCTACATTTGCAGGCAGATGGCTCCCATACTACAAGTGTCCATGTTAGGTGTTCTGCGGGTAGTATAGAAATACTTAATCACAGTCAATTTCATTCTGAAGAAGCATTTAGGATTACCTTGCTTAGGAACCTGACTCTTGGGGCAAATATCTACAACAGGTATGAGGCTCCTTACCACTTAATTCTTTCAGAATTCAGCAATTTTGTCTCCTCTGCAGGTTTTGAGATAAATCAAGGGAAATATTGTAGTTCCTATTTAGGGTATAGGAACCTTCTTCACTCATGGTCTATCTGTCCTGAAATAGATCCCGAGCGGGATTTTCAGATCCCAACTATCTGAAAATATCTTCTGATATTTTCAAGACTGTGTTCTGGGTGAATAGCCTTCTTTGTGTATGAAACAGCTTATGAAATGTTACCTCTACTGCATACAAGCAGTATGGTAATATTTATGTCTGTTTCACTGATATTACCTGGATGGGAACAGAAGTTGTACCCTCTGTTCTCTTGTGTTAGTTAATGTGTTGACTATACTGTTACCATTAAACTTCTCTCTCAGTAACAAGGCAGAGGAGAGCCCTTAAAACTATCTGCATATTCTAAGTGTGTATTCTTCATGGACAGCTTCATATGAGTATTTCTGAGTTGAATGCCAGCTGTTACGTTGAAAGTCTTCCTCATAATTCTAATGGATTTACCATCCTATATCATTGTAGAAAACATTACAGAGATACTTTATATAAAGTAATGAAGGAAAAGCCACATCAACGTAAATTTGCAGAGGCTGGACATCTGAGGAATTACTATAGTACAATGTTCCTCCATATATTTGCTGTTGTAGGAAGTGACAGGGAGTTTTTGAAGAGGAGTTATGCGTAGGAAAGGACCCGAGACATTCCTTGAGCAGGAGCACATGCCATTGACTGGATTTATCTGTCTTGCCAGGAGGCTCCATTCAGCCTGCAGTATTTTTAGGGAAGTGGAGGGTCATGGTGAAGTCTTAGTCTTTATCTGAGCAGGGGCCTGTCCAATGAACACACTCATTACGTGTCCATAGTGCAAAGAAAAGCTAGAGAGCTGTATTTGCTTTTCCCACCACAAATGAGGGAGTGATAACCAGCAGTTACTGCCTAGTGAGAGTATGGATGGAACAGGCTTTTGAAGAGGTGTTTGCGCTGCCGGGAGAGGTGAGGAGCTATTTCTGGGCAAACTGGCCAGCCATGCTCCCTTTTGAAGCATCACTGGCAGGACAGCTTTGGCAGCTGGAAGGCAGCCATGCAGTGGGGCATGAGTGATAACCACACCTCTCTCCACCCAGCAAAGCAAGACCCACAGTCACATTTGTGCAAACTCCTTTTACTCACCAGCAAAAGAATGGGGGCTGCTCAGCCCAGTCCAGGACAAGAAGAGAACCATCCCTCCAACACACCTCAAACAACGCAAACTGTCTATTGACCTTCAGCCTAGGCAGTATTCCTATTTCTCTAAAGGAGGGCTACTATCATTTGGAAGCCCTCTACGCAAGCTCTTTCCAAACACTCCTCTCTCATTTCCCTTGGGCTGGAAGTAATTTTAGGTTTGCCAGCTGGGACTCGGCCCCTGGGCTGCTTCCAGCACCTGAGTCTAGCTTTATGTCAGAGTGAACTGGCTGATCCCGTGGGACGTTACAGTGTGCCCTGACGCAGGTGGTGCTTGGAAAGGTGCTGCCGGACTTCTGCAAGGAGGTGGGAAGTGACAGTGTCAAAGCTGAGTGGTGGCAAAGCAGTGATTTCCAGCTCCTTCTGATGTTTGTTTCCTGGTGAGTGGCATGTTTAAGAATATTCTTAATGCTTGTGGTGGCAGCAAGAAGTGATACACTAGTTGCTTTGCCTATTCCTTTTGTTTTGAATTTTAGAATATCTGTGACTAAAGATATAGTTACCCCTGCACCCCAGAAGAACCCCCAAAACAGAGACTAATCAACTGGATGATTGCCCACTCCTAAGTGTCTGAATGTAAAATGAAACTTCTGGTTTAGTATTTTCTGTGCTGCTTATTTTCCAGTGAAAGCAAATTGCCTTTTGATATAAAATACATGGTTCTGTCTCTAGGGATCCCTGTCTTTGTATTCTTCTTGTGCATTACTATTTAAAAAAAACCCAACAAACCAGTAGCCTGAGTGATCACAGCTGAAGAATGCAGACTTTGTTCCCAGGAAAAAAGGTAAAAGGGAAGAAAAATTGCATTCAATTCTGTTATGTAACCAAGAAAATAAATTATTTCAGAGAAGAACAGTGTTAAGAGTTTCCCCCTCAAAGGTATTGTATATAACTAACATAATTAATTACAGAATTATTCACAACCAGGAACAAGGATGTTTGATTCACCTTGTTTTACAAAAAAAGAAAAAGTCCTTAATCTGTCGAGTGTCAGGCAAATAACAGCTGAAGATTGTTTCTGAACACAGATAATGGGGCAGAGATTGGGGAGTTACGCGGTGAGGAGGATTGTCTCACGTACATTGATGGCACCAGGAAAAGAAAGACTGAATGGTTTATCTGCCATCATGGTTGTAGCTTTCAGTTAAAGTCTGTTTTATATTCAAAGCCCTTGCCAAACATTTGCTTTTGCCAGTTTCTGGATTATTTATCAGCTCGGATTGACATAATAAGCTTTGGGCCCGTGATGTAAGTCAGATGTCTAAATCTGGCCTTGTACAGAGAACAGAGTGGGTTTTCCCAGCCTAACAAGCCAGAACTTGGCCTGTCAAAGGTGTCTGCCATGAGGGACTAGAGAATTAATGAAGTCTGACCCTTTTCTGTGGAGGCTGCTTTTGAGAGCGATACTACTCCATGGCTAGTGAAACTGTGCTGGCCATCTTTCTTCAGCAGGGTCGCCTCTTTCGCAACTACCTGTTATGGCTCCTTTTCCAGCAGCTTCCACCCAACCAGCTGGTCCCAGTGGGTCCCCCCCAGCACAACAGGGTTGAAGCTTTTGCTCTGGGGGTGGCTGCTTGGGGAGCTAAGCGCCGTGCATCCTCACAGGAGGGACGAAGCCTGAGCTGTTGGGAGGTACGCTTCTGTAGGTGGGTCTTCATGCCTGGGGAGTTGTGCATGAATTCACAAGCCCAGGCAACAGTTGGCACCTGTTTTCTCAGGTGTAAATTCTGGCCCCTCTTCCATCACTCAGTATTTTATAGGCTGAAGAATTGAAATACTCTTAAGTTGTGCTAGTGGCCCTGCGCAGCTGAGGAATTACTGAGGAAGCCAGGCGTGCTTAGCTACAGGACTCCCAAAGCACCTGCCCTTGAGGAAGCCAGCTTACACTGCAAGCCGTTCTTGGCACTGCCTGTAGTTCACATCTCTGTGCGCCGTCCTGGGTGACACCTTAGCCATCAGCTGTTTGCTTCCCCCGCTGCCTAGTGCAAGTATGCCAGGAGGTTGCGTCCCTGCCGAGTCTCCCAGCAGGCTTGTGATGTGCAGAGAACTCGGGGAGGTAGCCCTCAGGGCCTGTCTTCAGTGGACTATCCTTGCAGACACTTCTGGACACTGACAGTGTTTCTTCTACCCCATTCTCTGGGTAACTGAGGTGCTAGCTATTACATGCTTCATCTGAGAAATCTCTTGGCCATTTTGTGGCCTCTCTAGGGATGTCAGCTAGAAATGCTGGATCGCAGCTTACACTGCAGTTGTGAGGCTGTGCAAGCATTTGCTCCAAGACACTATCGTAGAATGCTTTGGATTGGAAGGGACCTTTACAGGTCATCTAGTCCAACCCCCTGCAAGAGCTGGGACATCTTTAACTAGATCAGGTTGCTCAGAGCCCTGTCCAACCTGACCTTGAATGTTTCCACAGATGGGGCATCTACCACCTCTCTGGGCAACCTGCTCCAGTGCCTCACCACCCTCATCGTAAAAAATTCCTTTATTAAATCCAGTCTAAATCTGCCCTCCCTTAGTTTAAAACCATTACTCCTTGTCCTATCACAACAGGCCTTGCTAAAAAGTCTGTCCCCATCTTTCCTATAGGCCCCCATTAAGTACTGGAAGGCTGCTATAAGGTCTCTCCACAGCCTTCTCTTCTCCAGGCTGAATAACCCCAACTCTCTCAGCCTGTCCTTGTAGGAGAGGTGCTCCAGCCCTCAGGTCATTTTTGTGGCCCTGCTCTGGACCCACTCCAGCAGCTCCATGTCCTTCTTGTGCTGAGGACTCCAGAGCTGGATGCAGTACTCCAGGTGGGGTCTCACCAGAGCAGAGCAGAGGGGCAGAGTCACCTCCCTCGACCTGCTGGCCACGCTTCTTTTGATGCAGCCCAGGATACGGTTGGCCTTCTGGGCTGCGAGCGCACATTGTTGGCTCACGTTCAGCTTTTCATCCACCAGTACCCCCAAGTCCTTTTCTGCAGGGCTGCTGTTGATCACGTCATCCCCCAGCCTGTATTGATACCAGGGGTTGCCCCGACCCAGGTGCAGGACCCTGCACTTGGCCTTGTTGGACCTCATGAGGTTCACACAGGCCCACTTGTCCAGGTCCCTCTGGATGACATCCTGTCCTTCTGGTGTGTTGACTGCACCACTCAGGCTTGGTGTCATCTGCAAACTTGCTGAGGGTGCACTCAGTCTCGCTGTCAATGTCATTGATGAAGATATTGAACAGTACTGGTCCCAGTACGGACCCCTGAGGGAAACCATTTGTCACTGATCTCCATCTGGACATTGATTGGAAAAAACAATCATCCATAGAAAAAACAATCATCCATTGTTTTTTCTATTATACAGTCTTGGACTCTAGCAATTTCAGAAACATTTGACCATACCCTTAAGACAAATAACTCAGCCCAAATATACTTCTGGGAGGAGGCTAAGCAAAGCTTTCATGATGATCTTCAGAGTAGTGTATGTGCTTTATGAACTCTCATGTACAACACATCACTTGGTGTACCAGGAGGTCTAGATCTACTGCCAATGATTTCTTTCCTTGCCTGCTATAGAAATGATATATTTAAAAGTAGTCATAATTGCTTCTCAGGTTTATCACCTGAGATGAATGAGCCTCAGTGGGGATGCTGTTCCTCCTCCTCCTTTACACTATCTTCCATGCTGTGGCTGGTTTATTCTCACAGAGTTTGCTGGGTAACTAGAGTCATAGCTCCTTAAGATAGATGGTCGCACTTGTGCTTTGCCACCTGTGCTTCCTGAAGACAATGTTGGGCTCTGCTTGCTGAGAATGATGGTTCATCATTCTCTGTTGTGGTTGTGACAGTAAGTCCTCTGTGAACTTCCATGCCTGGTCCTAGACCGACATGGTGATAGTTTAGTTCTGTGTCTGCTTAGACTTTTCAAGACACGGCAGTCCTTTGGGAAGGAGACTTGTGTGTCATGCAGGAAGTGTAGTTACTTGCATACTGAGTATCTGCCTAAGCAAACTGTCATAGGCTTGCTGGAGTCACGTGGAGAGAGCATGGCTGTGTGTAAGATCTCACGGTGAATCAGCTTGCAGGTATATTGGGTTACCTGGTGGGCATCTTGCTGCCAGGCTTTTTGGTGGCCTTTCTGTTGGCTGCAGCTTCTCTAGGCACATCTGATCGGACCTGCAACCAGCGTGGGAGTTGTGGAGCAGAGGGGTGTTACAGTATGAACGCAGGTGCTGCCCTCAAAGAACACGGATGAGAGTGAGGCATGGGCTCAAAGTGAGCCATCTGGTGAGCCTTCCTACCTGGGATAGGGTAAAAGGCCTCTTCAAGTCAACCCAAACTTCACATTTTCACTCTAGACTCCAGCCTGTCCCCTGAAGGAACAGACCCACTTCAGAGGGATGGATGCACTGCATACAGTGATGGAAAATATAAGGTCAACAGACCTTTAGGAAATTGGACTTGCTATTTAGTAAACACACACTTCTAAAAAAAAATCCCTAAGAAGCCATGGTAACCTTGCGATGATCTTACTGAGCTGCAATGCATATGGCTGCTTTGTGACAAGGCCTCTGCACGCTGCTGTTTTATAGTATTAATTAAATGACCTTAGACCACTTCAGAACAAAAGAAGGCATATTTATTTAATTTTTCATGGTTAGCAAGCCAGTGCTACTGAACAGGCTGTCCTAGTATTTTATTTGAAAATAATGCATTTTGGGAATGAAAGAAGTCATTACCCTATTCCTGCCACGATAAACAATCAGCCTTAGGCTCCATTTCAGCAAAGCACTTATGTGCTTACTGAAATGCTGTTGTCAATGGCATTTACAGATCTGTTTAAAGTTAGAAATGAGAGCTTGAGAATTCAAGTGAATCGGGTCCTCGATGGTGATGGTTTTAATTGTAGTGCAAATCCAGTCTTCCCATTGACCAGTAGATGGAGCAAGTGAGCCTCCTTACAGTTATGGTCAAGATTTTTTTCCGAATGCAAGGTTAAAATGTAGCCCTCGTTAGCTCTTAGGTCAACAGTCTAGTTTGAAGGCTCTTTACCTTTGTACTGTAAGGGTAAATTACGTACTTTGACGCAACTGGACTATTTTCTTTACAAACATGTGTCGTAAACAATTGTTCTGTTCCTTGAAATTCTGAGATTTAAAATTATGTTCCTTTCTTTACACAGGGATGGAAACAAATCTTTTGAAGGTTTTGTTGTACGAAGATATGGGAATGAGTGTTCCCTCCCCCAAACTAGCCAATAGTTATGTGTTTACAACACTCACGGGGATGCAAAGGATCCAAGTTTTAGTCCCTGGTAGTCTTCCATGTGCCTGTAGAGTACCAATGACAAGATTACCTTATCTGCCTTTGGGTCATCTTCTCCAATTCTCTCCTCCAAAAGCTGTTGTCACTTTTATACATTTATCGATGCACCATACTTGTACAGACTACATGAGTGACCACAGTTGCTGGCCACAGTTGCTTTCTGCCCACGCTTCTGGCTTCCTGTTCACACTTCATGTGATGTACTTATCCAAAGAGAGGCTGACTCTCAAAATAAGTCAGTCCCTGAATACTGTCTGTCATAAGGAGTAAAAGCTTTTTCTTGAATGCACAGGAACGTAGAGTCCTTTAGCCACAATCACACTTCTGCATGTTCTTCTACACATTAGCTCCCTAAGCATGCTCTGCTTCGTCTCCACTCCTTGGAGCTCAGCTTGGTAGTGTGAGTCCTGGAGCTGGTTGTGTTCTTGCAGGCAATGTGGTGCAGGTGCAAGAACCATTTGCTGCCTTACACTGAGACAAACAAGTCCAGTGAAGTTGGCCTTGTGTGAGGTAGGAGCCTCCGCAGGTGCAGAGCTCAGTGACGGTGGGGAGCTTCTGCTTGTCCTTATAGACGAGATATCATTGTTTGGCTAGTTGGGTGTATCTTGCCCTTGTGGAAGCAGCTCCCACTGTTCAGCCTTGAATAAAAGGTAATGATATATCTATCCTGTTTTATTTTGGTGGGGCAAGCTTCCTGAGATAGTTGGGTGGAGGGGTGAAGAAACCTGTATCTATATTAAACTGGATAGGCCAGACAAATACAGTATGTTAATATAAAACAAAACAGCTTGGCTAAATATTTTAAAAACAACAACAACGAAAAATAAAAAAAAACCCCACAAACCAAAAAGACCCCCCCAAAACCCAAATCTTTCTCCTCAAACTTTCAAAAACTGAAACAGGGGGAATAGATGCGGGCCTACCTTCTCAGATATGTAAGGAAAGCCTCAGCTGCTGGGCTTTGACTAGTTTAGCACAGGGGTCTATGTGCCACCATCTGTCACTATCCGTTTGTGATATCCAAAACTTTTCTCAGGGTGGGAGGGAGCACTGAGGAATTCTTGGCTGGATTAGCATGACTTTGTGCCCTTGCTTGAAGCTATTACATGGTTAAAACTGAGATGGGCAACACTGAGTACAGAGGGGGACAAGGTTTAAGCTGGTGTAAACTGAGAGCAGCTCCTTTGCAGCCAGTGAAAGTAACCAGACTCTACAGACGTCTAAACTGGTAAGAGTCTGGCTCACCTTCTCCTAAAGTACAGTGTACAGAATCTGGGCATTACCTTAACCTATTCCATATTTTGGAGGAGCAATTTGTGTTACCTTTTCCTCATGTCACTCAAAGGTTGCTCCAGCTTCTCCCTCTTTCACAGCCTCGTGATGCCCTCAGGCCTCATCTCTAACACTGCCTCCTCCATGGTGAGCAGCCTGACTCAGACCAGGCTTCTCGCAGCCAGATTCCTACAGCTTGCTGCAGTTCTGCTTTTTTTACTTTCCATTCAGTCTACTGACAGTCCTACAGCAAAAATTCCTTTGGCTCCTGTTGTATCTACCTTTGCCTTTGAATGTTTTCATTGGCTCACTATGTTTTGAATGAAATTTAAATTCCTCAGTGCGTTTTCAGCCAGCATTTACATTTTCTTCATTGTGTATGTCTTGACCATCCAGCGTCCTCTGACTTCACCCCTATTCTCGTGGTCTTCCTCTATTTATTTTCTTCATACCCTTCCCTGTTCCTGAAGAGATGTTCTCCTAATAAGCTGAGCAGTGTTACTAGCACTCAACCCCCCTACTTTCACACTCTACTCCTGACCTTCGCTCAAGAGCCAGTGATTTTTCTCTTAATTTTCTGCTTTGTGGATGGAAAGAACTGCTCTATAAGAAATGAACTGCTCCCGGGGTAGGTATAAAGCATGGCTCAGACTGCTCGGGCTCCTCAGGAACGCGGGTTGTGACACAAATGCAGCGTGAGGCAGCTGGAAACACCTACAGTGTGCGGTGGTTTATAGTAAGCCAACTGTTCAGTGACATGCTGGCCTCTGAGGAAAGCTATGCGTGCTGTTAGCCAGAGGTATCTCAGGAGAATTGAGAGTCTGTCTGCTATTTGGCTCCTCACAGACAGCAGATGTTCCATGAGAAGGTGAAACATGCAATAAATGACCATATTTACTTGAAGCAAATCAGAGCTCAAGAAAAGGCAGTGGTCCAGCCAAGTGTGTTTACTGCTGCGGGAATGCTTTTGTGCTGATGCAGCATCTTTCACCCAAAATCTTTGAACATTTTGAAAGCGTTAACAAAGGTAGGCTAATGCCAGTGTTTGCAGACATATTTAAGGCATCTTTTTACTGCCTGTTTTGGATACTGCCATTCATATAGCCTACAGTGAGCTTGGTACTGCTATGGCTACTTGGCCAAGTGTTTCCTTAGCTGCATAGATGGTTTCTGCAGCTGGTGCTGAGCTCATGCTGATGCAGCTACATTGGTAACAGGACCTGAGCGGGCCACTGCATGCCTAGCTCAGGTAGGTACAAGTGAGCTGCAGTCACTTTAGTGTAAAGATACATTTGTCCTATTTTTAGGAGGAAAAAAAATCTAAAACCTGGACTGAAGACAAAAGACAAGTCGTAAAGATACATCTCTCTTTTCTACTGCTTCTTCTGAGGGGAGGGAAATGGAAGAAGTGAAGTACTGAGAAGATTATCATTAGTGAAAATAGGTTTAGGCTAGGTTGTGTCATGTCTACCTGCTGAGTGAATGTTCAGCTAATGTCTAATACAGGGAAATGTCCAGTGACCCAGAAGGAAGAGAAGTAGTCTCTTCATGTGCATGCTTATTTTCCTCATGGACCAACAGATACCTCTTTGGATGCTTATTTTGAGATCCAGAGGTCACTTGTTAGTCTTCAGTGGCATACAGAAGAGGACTGTATCTTTAGCCAACAGCAGGGTGTTAATGCAGGGATTTCATATTGTTTTTCTAGTAAAGAATGTGATGCCAAATAAATATCACCTGGTTCTGGGTATGTGCCAGGGGTTAGGCGATGAGTTAGGAGCCAGCAGAACTACACTGCCCTGAACAGTTTCAAGCAGAGCCCTGGAGACTGATAGCTCCAGGATGATTGGAGGATGGCTCTTCCTCTCCAATATATCCCCAGACAATTCTGGTGGATGGCTCCTCTGCAATGGTCTGGTGGTGCTCTACTCACTTTTCCACAACATGCAAACGGGGGCAATCTCTGAAAATTCTTGGGATGGATAAACAGCTCATGTCCTTCCAACTTGCATACTTTTTTACTGAGAAACTCACATTGTTCCCTTCTCCTCCTTTGCTTAGCTCACTCCTGGTGGTTTTCTGCAGACACTTCCCCCAAATGACCCTGCTAGAACCAAAGAGAAACAAAAGGCCCTACCCACTTTCTGCTCTACAAAATGTTTTCAGTCTGTGGAGAGGGTTTTTTCCTCTTTCTTTCATTCTCTCTGTTCTCTGGCTGCCCACAGTGACAGCCGTATCTGTTTGATTTGAGGAAAGCCTTGCATGTGCTGTGACTGGCTCCGTCTGCTAATAATTTGTTCTCTGGAGCCTGTTGCCGCACAGTATAAATAAATTTCACTGTTTAGTACTTTCCCTTTTTGTTCCCCCTGCTGCTGGCAGTGAGTTGACCCACCCTGTTTTGTTTTTCAAATTTATCTTTCTTTGCCCGTCTTATGTCAGACAAAATCACAAGATTAAATTAACAAAGATGCGTTATTGGTGTATACTTTTTTTGGTTGTCATGTGTTGCACTAAAAGTTCTGCATAATAGGGGAATTAAAATGCAGCTGACATCCTGGAACAATATTCAGTTTGGTCCTGGGACAGGGAATAAGACTTTATCCTGCTTCAAAAAGTCTTATGGTGTTTGCTGAATAGATACAGTCTCTGTATGAAAAGCATTTTTCAGCCATCCTGCCACGTACACTCAGTCTTTTTATAAACAGTCTTAATTTGGCCCATTCCATGCATGTATGCTGCTAGAATGACCAGGATGTTTAGCACATCAGACCTAGCTTTGCAGTGGTGAATGTAGGTACTGGACGTTCTCCAGTCGTGGTAGTATGCATGTCCCTGCAACCTCTAGCTCGGAGTAGGGTAAATATTTAGAGTGGTTGAGCCCAATTTGGGCTCTGTGCTGTTTTAACTAGATTGTTCCTGCCTAATTTAAAGCTGGCTTAGGCATTTCTCCACCACACCAGAATCACTGCTGAGTACACGTACCCCTAATTGGGTATGATGAAGGCCACAGTCATGTTTTTCATGGTTCCAAGCCTGATGCTTAGAGCACTTGAGGTTGTTTTTACTGTGTGAATGTGACTGCATGCGCATTTTAATACAGGGAAAAACAGACTGTGATAGACTAATGAAGTCAGTAGGGTGGTTACATTTGCCTACTTTCTTGGAAATCTTCATCATTTCCGTCTTCCTTGGGATGAATAAAAGGAATCTATCAACCTAGACAATATTATTTCTGCATATTTTTGAATCTTTTTATAGCGTAAATAGGTTTCAAATAACATATAACCAACAGTGTTTGCTTTCTCTTCCACTGATTTCTTCTAAGCAAAGAAGGGCATCTCCATGCGCAGGGTAAAAAAGGCAAAGAGAAACTAGCCATTTGCATTTTACAAACCATATCTTGAAAAAAAAAAAAGACTTGAAGGAGGGGAAATTTGTCACCTTAACATTGCAAATGATGTGAAACCAGAATGTCCTCCCACCACAGCATATGTTTGTGGTGGGTAAGCGGGGGAGATGCAGGGAAGAGGTGATGGTATAAAAATACCTTGTAAAAACAAGTGTTTGGCTAGGGGAGAGAGTTTGTCACTTCAGCCAGACTACTGGGGGGAAACCAG
This sequence comes from Ciconia boyciana, assembly GCF_034638445.1. Classification (NCBI taxonomy): domain Eukaryota; kingdom Metazoa; phylum Chordata; class Aves; order Ciconiiformes; family Ciconiidae; genus Ciconia; species Ciconia boyciana. Next base: position 21,134,279 of record NC_132938.1, read on the forward strand.
ACAGACAGGGGGCGGATGGGGAGAGGGGGGAAGAACTTGTGTCACTTCAGCAAGGTAAATAACTTGACAAAGTGTCTCAGAAATAGCAGTCAAATAATTAGCACGAGAAGATCAGATATTAGACAAGTAGGTGGCCTAGAAAGTTAAGAGGAAGGATTAAAAGCTATTTAAATAGAACAATGAAGACTGTAAGAAACAGTTAAACATGTGGCAAATACCAAGCAGAAGGGCAACAGGTAAAACCCCGAGATAAAGAACATGGACTTGCTAGTAGTCACTCTTCCTGTGTTTTCATGAACTGAAAAGTATGATTTTTCTCATTTATCCTTATAATAATTCAGACGTGCCAAGTCGAATACAGACCAGGGACTCTATATGGTAGCATGACTGCTAAATGCAGCTTTGTACCGTATTGCTAGCATGGCACTCTCTGCACGGGACGTTTCCCTCCGCATGCCACATGGAACAGTTTGTACATTCCACAGTGTCCAGTACCACGCAAATGCGAGCAGAAACCAACATGACCACCCACAACGGCAGCCAGGGTGGAAAATGACAGTTTGCCTTGTCATGCTTGGGGGGAGTTTGTATGCTGCGCTGGGAGACTGACACCTCCACATCTTGGGAGCTGTTGGGCGAGAGAGCTGGCGGGAGGGAGGGTCAGGAGGGACGGCACTCGGTGCCCCTGCGCAGCTCAGGTTGGCAGTAGCAGCTGTCAGCATTGGGAGGGCAGTCTCCTTCCTATGTGTGATATTTATAGGTTTTATTTGGTTTTAATTGACTTGCCACAGTGCTCAGGAAGGCGCCCAGCCCAAGGAAGAGTGGGTGAGTGTGCGAGAAAGAGGGAGAGACAGAAGAGGTGGGGAGAGAGCAGGCTGGTGAGGTCCCCTTTATGTCCAGTAATCTGTTATCCAGACATACATTGCTCTGTTTTATGGACAGCTTCAGATGCTGCTGTCCTTTCTACTTCTCCTCATTCCCTGTTGCTTTATCTCTGGAAATCTGAAAGTGGCTTGAATGGATCTCTCCATGAAGAGAAGGAGCTTTGCTAAATCAGACAAAAGCTGCCCTCCTGCTTGCTCTCTTATTTCGCTGGGAAGTATGTCATTCTTCTGCCCTGGTGGTGACTTTTGGTGGTAGGTCATCCTCCCTCCCCCATGGTGTGGGACCTGCAGGGTATTTCAGCTGAGATGGGGCAAGCAAGGCTCGGTGCTGTGCACAACGGGTCTGCACCTCTTGCGAGGGCTTATGGCAACCCAGCCGCTGTGCTGACAGACTGGCTGGTGGGACTTCAGAGAGGGGTGGGACTGTTTTTAGCGCAAGCCAGGTTTCAAGGGTGGCATTTGCTATGAAGCTCGTTGGTGTCCGAATTGCAATCAAGGACAGAAGATTCAGCTCTCTTCTCCTCCTCTGACCTAAAGCATGTTGCTGAGGTCTAGTGCACAAGGTGGGACTTTCCACTAGTAGGTTTTCGTACAAATTTGGCTATATCTGGCTATCTTCATATGTTGGTGTGCACTCATTTCAAACTTGCATTCTACTGAAAAGCAACGGGTATCTTCCCCCTTCAACAATTTTCAAAGAAAATACACTAACAAAACATTGTTAGAGAAATTTTGCACGCTCCAGTCAGCAAACTGAAACCTAGAATACCTTCTGAGACCCTATCTGTGCAGCTGCGTTGTTGCTTTGTCCTCCAGGGCTGACTTAGGGTAGCTGTGGGGATTAGTAGTCTGAGTTCCCTGACTTACATGCATGTAATATTAATGAAATATTTTGGTGGAAATCTAGCTTTTACATTTCAGATTTGTTTCGTTGTACCAGTTGGTGGATTGAAACTGCCATCGCAAGCAGCTGCCTGAATATCATGTAACGCAACATGCCTTGATGCCTTGTCATATTTCAGTGTTTGCTCAGAGCATGAACAGTCCTAAGCATTATGTTGGGTTTTTTTATGAAGGTTCAGAGTTAATGAAATAGAGAGGATCTTTTTTCCTCCACTTTCTCACAAACCCACAAGTTCTCATGCCTTTCCACTGTGCCTTCCTTCCACCAATTTAATGATTCACCCTTTACTGTGCAAGGGCTTAGGGGCACTTGCACCATGATAAGAAATGCAATGCAGAAAGCCTATGTAGATGCTTCTGCATTAATGGCTTACTGAATATACTGAGGTCTTACTGCATATACTGAGTATACAATCCTATAATAACTGAAGAGTGGATGTTATAATAGTGAAAGCTAAGAGATGTACAATTAGTCAAGAACTTTTTTGCTGGAGATGTTAAAACTAAAACCTAAAACTCTTCCTGGAAATTCAGTACTCGTGATGAAACTCTTAGGGGAGTTTCTTAAGTGTAGCATGCAATTTCTGATAAAAAAGAGAGAAAAAGAGAGAAGCTCATTGCAGAGTGTTCAATAACCTGGTAGTTAGGTGATCTTTGAGATGTGCAAGACCAAGTTCTAAGTTCTCAGGATGAATTGGAAAAAAATAGGACTATGAATTAATCTCTCCAGTATTGTAGATAAGTGTCTTAACTGCTGGGCTTTTGAGGACGGTGCATGAGTCTGATTTCTGTGGTTTCTTTGTGTGAAAACTCTCAGCGTCTTCATTCAATTCTAAAATTCTTCCTTCTTTTTCTTTTTTTTTTTTAAACCTGGGATTAAAAATGTATGTTTTTGCAAAATGGAAACTTTGTTATCCAGCCAGATAGAATAATAAAAGTTGTAGGTGTCTTGTGAATGTGAGGCGAAGAAGAAGAAGTGTTGTTTCATTGGCTCTGTGCAAGAGGAAAGTCTGGGCTCATTTAAAAGTCAAATGTAAATATATTTTTGCTAACTTTGGCTTGCGACAGATCAAGATTTGACATATTCTCATTTCTCCTTGTGTGCTGCTAAGGATTCAGACCAGCTTGATCAAAATCTACCTTTGACAGATGACAGCAGGATTTCATGAGTGATTTCTATCTCAAGACGACTGCCCCTTCTCCGCAACCAGCAAGTGGCAATAGCATTTTAAAGGAAGGATGTCGGAGAGCAGCTTGGTTTTCTCACTTGTCATCATTATTTGTTTCTCTCCTGGCCGAACCACCAGAAGCAGGTTAAGGATGACACAAACTAGCAACAAATCACCGGGTGGAGGACAGAGCATGTGACAATGCCCTGGCTATGGTGCAAACATTTGAGCTACGTTTCGAAAGCCTGGGTTTGCATTCAGCAGAGTTCATGAGTGAAAAATAAAAGTCTCTGATGGTAACAATCAACAAGCTCAATCTCATTAGTGTCTACCCTTCAGAGAAGAGGCTGGAGCGGATCCCATCAAGCTGTGATTTGGTTCAGTGCACTAGGGAAGGTTCCTAGAAGCATTCCCCCAGCTTCTTCACACTGTGCACTGAGGGGAAAAAAACAACATTTGGCAATTTGTTGTCAATATTTGTATAACTCCTGATGCCACTAAAACTGCATATGCAGGCTTTAAACTAACAAAAACAAAGCCACGGCCAAGCTGGAGAGCTGGATTTGTTTCCATGCACAATTAGGTTTATTTGTTTAGGTCTCATTTTATTTGCTTTCAGATGACTCAGATAGGAGTATTGCAATCCTTTCAAAGCGAAGTAGTGTTCTGTGTATTTTGGGCATTGGGCTTAGCCAAATGTGGAAAGAATTGGCTGCTCAATACTATTTTCCTATCCAGAGGTTTTTCAAACTTTTGAGAGGAACTGAAGGAATGTCCCTTCCATGCCAGGCTTTTTTTTATTTTTTTTCCCCTTTCACAGTGTCTCTCCACATTATTGTTAAAGAGCACAGGAACTTTAAAACACCCCTCTGTTGTGCAACTGTTAGCAACTGCTCTTATTAATTGCTTTACCATTATGCTGCATGCTTAAATTCTCGTTGGTGTCATCCATAACTTGCTGCTGTGAGCGCCTTTTAACCCGTTCCAATAAGAATATATGGATGGTGCACTGCTTAGAATCTCCCATCCTGCTAGACCAGCTCTGGGTTTGCTGAAAATTATTTCCTGCATACATGAAGGGATATTTACATTTTGGCAAGTAGCCAAGTTTTCTGCTGGGAGTTAGTCACTAAGGGCAGATTATTTTCCAATGGACACGCTTGCACGCTATCGGTGTTAAGAGAATTGTCTCAAGTCTCAGTACCATGGTGTTTTTTTGGTTTTTTTTCTTTATCCCGACACCCAACCCCCAAAACCAAAAGAAAATAAAAAAGCAGGGGTTTTTTTGTCTCTTCTTCTGTCTTATATGAGTAGGAGGCAATGGCTTTTAATTGGTGCTTTAGGCACCACTGTGTTTTCAGGGGATTTTTTTGTTGTCTTTGTTTTCTTCTTCTGATCATTTTGCTTCTGGAAATGCCTCCTCGGGTGATGTTTCGGAAAATGTAGACAATATGAATAAATCCACATTTATTCCTATTTCTATGAAACATAAAGGTTAAAGGATTTCCTGCACTCACCAGAAGTATGCATCTGATTTATGGCCTTCCTTAATGCTCTTCCCACTCACACTCATAAAAGAAATATAGTAACAAAGGCTAATAGACAATCTATTTTAAAGTTTGCCCTGATAAAACCAAACTGGAACTTCATTCAGTCTTAAATGTCAATTCTAAAATTTGGAATGTTTTTCTAATCAAGAACAATAAACGTGGAAAGTGTCTCCATGGAACGGAGCCACAGCTCAGCACGCTGCTGGCCCGGTGCTCCACACACACTTCAGGGGCAGATGGAGTCTGCACATCACGTAGTCCTCTCTGTGCAATAGCTTGCTCTGCGAGACTGCTTGACCCCAGGAGGGACTGAACAATACTTAGGATATGTGATTTGTTGTTTTATTTTGCTCTTACGAGGATAGGAACCCAAAACATACCTATGGCAAATAACCAAACTGAGGAGGAATTTAAATCTTCAAATACAGTAAAGAAGAGAGGAATAATATAAATTTCCAAGCTTGTGTTAAAAACTAGAATAAGTAATAAGGTGGGCAAATAGATTGGATGGTTCCTAGAGATCTGTTCCATGCCCTCCTTCTAGCTGCGGAGAACTAAGACTGTCAAAATGGATGAAACCCATTTAGTGGCCTTACTTAACATGGTATCATTTTGTAACACCTTCAGGGCAGTTTGACATTGTGCTTGCAAAGTCCTCAGCTACTCTCACAACACAGTCCAGTGTGCAGGCTGCAGCTCTCCTGCCCTCTCTCTGCATGCACCATTTCACTACATGCAGTTCTTCAAGTCTAATCCAAGACTGAAAGAGACTGTGGACTTCACTGGGGGCTGAGAGGAGACTGGACCTGTCAGAGCTCATGTTCTATCGGGTAGTATTAAATACATAATTTGATTATCAAAGTATGTTGTTGATGTAGGACAGTGAATTAATTTGGTTTCTGTTGAATAGTAAACATAAAATCAGATTTTTATACACTGAAAATGTGGAACCATTCTAGATGCATAACCTTCAAGTACATAGAAAAATGTAAAGACAGTATGTTATAGCTCCCTCGTCACATGAGAGACTTCCTACGTTAAACTGATTTTTACCATGTATGGGCTCCCCTAGTTGCCATGTACAACTAAGTGGTAAGACGGAGACTTTTTTTGGCATGTTATATGTACCTTTTGCCTTTTTACTTATACCACGCTGTGAGCTACAGCTGGGCAGGTGGTGATTTCAGTCTAAGATGGTTTTACCCCTTCCTTCCTGCAGATGTGTAGTTGTGTGTAGGCAGATACTTGCTGATGCCTGGCTAGTAATTCAAGTATTGAGACTTGTGGGCTTACCACCACTTCCTGATGTGCATTACAGGTGAGCCTGCAAGGGGAAGGAGACCCTGGGGAAGAAAATCAGGAGCAAAGGACTTTAAGATTTAAAAGCATCAGCCTTGAAGCTACAAGGTAGAGTCAGGACATGGAAGGAAGGCAGACTGCACTTCCTCTTCCAGGTGATGAGGGACCTGAAAAGTTTAGGACTAGTTAAATCTTACGGTAGTGCCAAGCACAGGTAAGATGGTGCACATATTAGTCTTCCTATCCCTCTGTTATCCTATCCCTCTGTTCTTCTTTTCCCTAAGATGGAATGAGATAAGTCTGTATCTAAATGCATGCTTCTGTTCAAGTTTAGGGTAAAGTAAAATAGCTCACCTTGAAACATCTCTGGAGGGATATAAATAAATCTCATAGTCCAGATGATACGTGCACACTTTTCATCTGTTGTAAAGTATTCCATTTTAGCTGAGGGTAGGGACGAGGTGGCTACTAGCCCCGAAGGAGCAACTTAGGTTGCCTGAACATTAAACATACCCTAATCAGTAATGACAGCACCAAATGCTGGGAAGCACGAGGGGGAAGAAGGGTGGGGGAAGATGAACTGCCAGTGATGGTCTGAGGACTGACCATGGCAGTCACCAGGAAGACTCTGAGGGCTCAGAGGATACTGTGCCCTGGTATCCTCTGACACTGGATTTTTCTCCATATCTGAGGCTTGTTGCACATAATTTGACTCAGTCTCATAAAGCAGAGGATAAACTGTTTTGACCTACAGGTGCTACTGTCAAAAACCACTCTTTTTCCCACACTAAGGAAGATCAAGCTGTCATCCAAAAATCATTAATTTTGATAACCCATTTGATTGTTTCTTTGTGATGTTTCACTTTCCACAGATAGTCTTTATTACCTTATCCTGTTCATTTCCAACAGGACCTTCAATCCAGCTATGATTAATAACCTTATTATGGTGATACATGTTTACTTCCTCATTGCTGGATTTCATAAAGTTGCCATCTTTGTACTTTATACTCTTCAGCAAAGTAAAACATATCAGACGTCCTCATTCCAGCAAATTTTTTTATGTGGCTTTTCTTCTTATTAGTCACGTCCTTATACCTATATCTATAGCTATGTGGTCACTCACCAGCAGATATGAGCTCCCTCTGCTTGTGCTCTGAGCTGTTACTGTAGTTAGCAGGGTGCAGAGCCCAACTCATAAACCTGCAGCTGTGGCTTAACACTTCTTTAACATGGCTCCACAGCTTCTAGTTGGCCTGGAGTGCCGAAACATCTGTCTGCAATGTACCTTGTAAATAAACCCTGTTTGAGTCAGTGTAGCTTCCTAGACAGAGGACTATTAGTGTGCAATTAAGTAGCACACGGAAGTAGCCTGTTTATGCCACAGATGGCACAGGCTTGAGTTAGAAGTCCAGTACAGCTAAATGAAATCATGTATGCAGGTCAAGTGAAGAAGACTGTGTTTACAATATTGAACAATAAGGCACAAGTGAAGGTAAAACTGCAGGTTGTGAGATGATAGGATTGCAACTTGAGACGAACCTTCAGATATGGATGAGGAGAAAATGGCACCATGCAGGAGAGGAAATCCTCTCCCGATCCTTCCGAGCTGACATGCTCCAGAATTGCTGGAGAAGGCTCTGATTCATGGTATTTGCCCTTTCTTCTCTCCATGACTCTGCACCATCACTCTGAAAGGCAGGGCAGGGGACTAAAACAGTGTGAAAGTAAGTGGCACCCATGGTGTTACATTATTTGCCAGCTGTGTGGAGAAAAGCCAACGTGCCGGAGAGCAACACAGGTCTGTTGGTACAAAACATGCCCGTATGAGGGGGTGAATCTGGGGGATATGAAACTCTATGCCAATATCTGGCCACGCGTGGCCAAGCTCTCGCTTCCACATGAAAGGGGGAAATCCCTGTGTTCGCACGTCAAGACAAAAATCTGTCATTTCCATCCTGCTTTCATTCACCCCTTGCTAGCTTTATGACTAAGAGTCTCTCCTCTCTGTTGTGCCTCCTGCTTCCTCTGTGTCACGCTTCGTTTCTTCTTCCCAAGCATCCCACTGAGGAACTGTGTGGAGTCTGCACAGCCCTGCCAGAAGCTGCAGTACTCCTTGGGAGTGGGTGCTGTGTCTCTCTTGACTGCCCGCTCTACACACAGCCATCTGTAAATACCATCTAACCCCACTCTTGCACCTGCTTTAAACGCCTGCGCGCTTGCTGAGGGCCCGGCTTTCCAGAGGAGTGTGTGTGACAGCTTTGCTTTGCTCCCGGCAGTCAGACGTTCTCTCACAGTCTCGCTGCGTGTAGGAGGGGCAGTCATCCCAAGCGGTGTTATTCCCAAATCGAACCTTTACTGCAGGGTTTCCACTGGGAAGGCTAGACCTTCCAATCTCGTGCAGGGGTGCTGGCCCAGGCGTGGTGGACCATGACCGCTGAAATGGCCATTTCCAGCAAACCGTAGTTCACCAGCCACTCTGAAATCACCCTTACCATCCAACAGATTTCCAGCTAAACGCAAAAACTGAGCTGACTGCAATGAAACGTACCACTTGCATAGCAATTGCTGCATGTAAGGACATTCACAGAAATAAATGAAAGCCATGCTGGTAGCTGTCGCCACTTTACAGCAGCTCCAAGAGCTCTTTCTGTTTTCCTCAGCTAAAATGGTGCCAGGGTGCTTTTGTTGCCTGACAGGCTGCTGGCAAGAGCCTCCCTTTCGGAGGCTGCTGATTGCGGTACTGCTTACTGCTGCCGGGCCTGGCAGACAGGGTCCACCCCACCGCCCAGCCAGGAGCATGCAGCTGGGGGCACTGAGGCGGCCCCAGCTCCGGGCATCAGGCCCCTTCCTAGGGACAGGCTGAGGCCGGGCCAGCGTGTGGGGCCCACGCCTGGGCAGGGCAGGGCAGGGCAGGGCTGGGGGGAACTGGGGACCGGCACCGCTGCGGCACCGCTGGGGCCAGGGGATAGTGAAATGGGTTCCTGGGCCCCGGGCGGGGTGGGGGAGCCCTGGGGGCTGGCAGGGCCCCGAGGGCCGCTTTGGCTTTCCGGCGCCAGAGCCACGCTGCGCAGGAGCCCTGCCGGCAGCGCAGGCGCAGGCCGTGGGCCTGGGGATGAACGCACCTGCCTGCTCCGTGCCGAAACTGCCCCTGAGTGCCTTCGCCGAGTCATAAACCTGAAACTTAATCAAATAGCGGGTTTTAATGCTTCTGCCAGAAGAGGGTGACTGCTAGAGTCTGGCTTTTTTTCCTGGATAGCTAGAGATGCTTTAGAAATGCTGATGTCTCGGGTGTAGCCAGACAAAATTATCATCTGGCCAGGCAGTAAACAAAACCATTTGTTAAAGGTGAGTGCAACACCTCAGCACCAGCCTGGCCTTCTGACTATAATCAAAATGTTTACGCCCATTTGAATTAAAGTATCCCTGCAAACTGGAGTAAGTTTATGCCTCAGCAGAGCACTTTTAAATGGAAACCCAAGGAGAACGTCAAGCACTTGGCATCTGAAAAGTCACCTCACAGAGAGGTAAACGTCTGTAAAGGGGTAAAAGGATCCCAACGCCAAGGTCAGTTTCCAATAGGTAGGCAGGAACTGAGAATAACTTACTGCTTAACAACTGCTAAGGAAAAGACGGCATGATGGGAGAGGCTTTAATCTGCTTCAGAGGCCTGACTTTTGCCTCCATGCTCATGGCAATATTCTTCATTTGTGCAATGTTTTCCACCCAAGCAACAATGCTATTAAAGAAAAAATGATACCGTTGATGAATTATTTGGTGTTAGCTTTCCAGTCAGAAAAGTGAAAGGAGATGCATTTGTCATACTGAAATGATGTCACTTTGGGAAGGGAATAATGTTTTTTGACTACAAGATAATTAATGTCTGCTACCCCTGAGGGTTTGATTAAACTATCAAGTACCAAGTGACATCTTTGCCACATGACACTTCTTTGGAAACCATAAGCACCAGAACAGCATTCCAGTGTATACTTTGGCTAACATGGAGCCACTGCTCCTCCCCAGGGCTGAATTTGTCATGACTCCTGGGCGGTGAGGAATCTTTGGTCTCTTGAAATAGGTTATTTCCTTTTTTGGAGAGAAATAAGAAGACACAAGCAAGGGATTAATAAATTTTTAGGTAGAATTCCTGCAGCAAGGAATTGAGATGGATAGGAAAGTGGTAGTATTGAGACCTTGGGCTGTGTTGCTCGGGAGGAATATTTTGCATTTCACAATCAGCACAAAGGGAGAAACTCTATTAAATATTTTTTTTCTGTAGGTGTTTTAAACACAGATAACTAATGCTGGCACCAGTAAAGTTCCTTGTATTGAAGGAAGTGCACTGATAAAGAATGAGGCATACCCATCTGAGACCAGAGATGTTGAAGAAAGACAAAGAAAAGGCAGCAAAAAGGGGAAGGACATACAGGTGACAGAAGAAAGAAGTGACACAAATATGAGAGAAAAGCAGACAAAGCAATTGTTAGGAAATTAATCATGGAATTACCCCAACTCACTGGAAATCTGTCAGTTCCACAGGCGAATGGGCCCTGCTCTGGTAGATAACACTGTCCTAGCTTCTACCACTTCACTTTTAAAAGGTAAAATCTGTCCTGATCCGCAAATGTCTTCAGCCACTACGTCCAAGTTCTTGCTAGTGCTGTGCAAGAAAAACTCATGCACACCAGCTCTGATAGAGCAGCAAATACAGCAGGTGAAAAAATAGAAAGCTAATTAAAACTAAATATTGAATGCTGTTGCAATTCTATCATGGGGCTTGACCTGAAATGGATTTTCATTTAAAAATAAGGGGCAAACAGTTGTTTTTATGTGCTTAATGTTTTCCTCCTTTTAAGAAGGAGTACCACAAAATTTTATAATGTCCAGCTATCTTCACATACGAAGAGCTTATTTCCTGCTCTGTAACTTCATGACTCTTAAGGGCACCACAGTCATGATGCTTTGTTGCTCCCTAAGTTTCCCAATTGGAAGGAAGTTTGTTGAGTAAGTGAAAAAATAGACATGAAAATAGTAAAGGAAGGAATATCCCCATAACTCTACTAAACTTGTTACATTCCGTTGCAGGGTGAAGTGAGCAAAAAACCAAACAAAATTCAATTTGAAACCTTTTGTTGGATTTTGTTTAAAAAACTTTCTGTGAAAAGATTCAATATTTTTTTTTTTCAATCTCTAAACTTGTTTGGATGAAGCTCAGTTTTTAGGATCCAGACCTTCTACTGGCTGTAATGTTTGGTTGGTGTTAGAAAACTTCAGGCTTGGACTCCTCAGACTGTTTCATTCACCTATGTCAGCCAAAATGCCAGAAAAACAATTTGGGCATGCAGGGCCCAAACAGGAAGTGTTTAAAGCATTGACCCATCATTCAGAAACTGAAGATCAGGATTTATTTCCTTCTTTTTCACACGCTGCAGAAATTGTCTCAAATTTCAGTGATCTTGAATAAAAATCATTTTGCTGGCACAATGTGGAAAACAGAGAAAATATGAAATAAAAGGTGTTGAGTCAAAAGCGATAGTGAACTGACCAAGAAATTGTCCGTAATAGTCTCAACTTTTATTTAAGTATTTTATTAAATAATTATGTAACTTGGTGTATCTTGGTTTATTTGTTCTAAGGATTTGTGTGTTTCTTAGCTTGCTAGGCTAGGACATGGGATTGGAATATCTCATGAAATCTCTCATGGCTTCAAGGAAGGAAGTAATTTTTTTCTGGAGTAAAGTTCCATGCTTGATAGAAAATATTTATATATTGTCTCCCTAAGTTACTTATTTGTGTTGAAAAAGAAACCTATTAACTCTTGTGGCTTTGGCTAGAGCTATGAACTCATACTATTAGTACAAGGAACAACAGTGAATGACAGCCATCTTTATTCAGCTGTCCCTGTACTTTATGACCCTGTGCAAGTCACTTTGCCACTATGTTGCATTATTCTCTAGAAACCTGCTTCATAGTTCTTGGAACAGCTCCCTGAAGCAGCAATTTATGGTAGGTCCCAGAATACTTCAGGAATACAGTAAAGTTCAAAGTCCCACCATTTTCTGGAAGTAGACAGAGCGTAATATTTCTGGCGTTTTTTCACTAAACAAAGGCTACACCCCAGGTTCAGTGTTGACAGAAGAAGCTCCTGCTGAAGTTCTTGCAAGATAGCTATGATTGAAGGAAGTTTTTATGCAGTACCTGTGGAGACTCAGCAACACGTAGGAGGAAGTGATGGCACCACTTTGGTGGCAATGGTGTCCTATGTGATTCAAAGAACAAGAAGACCCTTGTGGCATCTGTGGGAGGAAAAATGAAAGCTTACCTGAGGAAGCACAGCTTTTCACTTTCTCTTATGACTGCTATCAGATAGGGCTGAATTGTTTGGGGGATCTGAAAGAGTTACTTGGATGCCAGACATCAAAAAAAACGGAGAGGTGTTTATGTACTTGCATGGCAAACTAGTCCTATTATTGCTGTCAGAGTGAGTTATCATGGCTTTTCATAGGGAAAAGAGAGTGATAACTTGGTTTTTTGAGACTGATTTCTGTTTGCTGCTAAGGAGCTAAGGGATGGCAATTTCCACCTCTGTGTATCTTATCACCAGGAGGAAGAATGTGACAATAAGCAAAGCTCTGTAGAAGTCTCTGTGATCATCTCTAGGCAGCCAGTCAGCGATCAATGAATCATTTTGAATTATTAGAACTCTTGAAGTATGAAGGAATTATTTGAAGTAGTGAGATTTCACTTTTGTACTTTCCCTATAAAATGTATGCTTACCTTAGTAAAGCAGAAGTGCAACGTATGTTGCCAGAATTTTTAAGAGCTCTGAACTTTGCAGAATCAACCAGGTACTTGTTCTACACATATGGTAGAGGTGTAGAACCTGAGGCGTGTCTGTGTGTCTGCTTTTGCACTATTGAAAACATTCCCAGACTTCACAAACAGAGACAACCACCTGGTCAATAATATTCTCAGCAGAGGGCAGATGGTGGGATCTGATGCTGCACAGTCTAGTTGCTATGAACTGTTACTGCTGGCAACCATGTATGTGGGATTTATAGGTGAATGTCCTACCCACAGCTTTGGGAATTCATTCTTCTCATGCTTTATTAATAAACTGTCTTACTTTTGCTGAAAGAATTTATAGCAGTATGGATTGTTATTGTTGGTACATTGAAGAGCATGCAGAGTTTTGCAAAGGAACCTTGTCTTTTATTAAGTGATGAAGAAGAGAGTGTATGGAGAGCTGGGGTGGAAAGTGAGGCTACAAAGTATACCATGTCTGGCTTTTTTTTTTTTTTTCTTTTGTGAGGCTTCTTGTGCCCTTTGCTGAAACATTCCCTGCTGGACACTTAAATGGAAGTATTTTGGTCTAAATGGACCTTGTGTCTGAGTAGATCTGGCAATTCCTATGCTAAATGTTAAACCATTTCTAGACTATACAAATAAAGGAGCAGATAGATTATAGAATGCTGTTAAAATGATATCCATTTCTTTCTGTAATCCTTTAAAGGTGTGGAAATGAGGATACAGATATTCACGGAGTTCATAGTTTATTTCATTCTGATTTGTTATTATATTGGAAAGACAAGTTATTGAGTCAGTGTTCTAATCATTTGTTCCTTAGCCGTTGATAATTCCTTGATCATGTTGCTTTTGGAAGCTTTTATTCTTTACTTTATTCTCACAATCTGGAAATTGTTCTCAGTTTCCAAACTTTGGTCTCAGGGCGTTTTCTTTCTGTAAAGTGGTACCTTGCTTTGATTTGTTCCTTGGACTGATAGGTTACGTTGAAGTTCCCCTTGCATGGCATCTCACCACTGCCCTGGTGCGTCTGTATTCTTGGAGCGACCACCACACTGGAATATAAGAAATGGTAGAACTATAACTGAAGCACTTACACGTTGCTTATTGAAATGCTAAAGAATATGCTGAAGAAAGCATTTCAGCTCCTTTTTTAAAGACCTGGGATTCTAGCCAGCCATGTCCTACTAGGACTACAATTAGGTAGGATCATAAGATACAATAAGACTAGATTTTTCAGTTGACTTGAAGTGTCTTAGGTTGGTACTTCATTTTTAAACAGTTTGGTTTAGTCTGTTTTGCTTTATTAGCATGTTGCAACAAAGTATACTAAGTGTTCATCACAGAGCAACCAGAGACCCCGGACAGAGGGTCAGGAAGAACAGATGTGGCTTTGTAGATGCAGGTTAGAAGTTCATTCAAGTGGGAGGGAAAATAGCGATGTGTCTCAATGGGACACAGCAAAATAGGAAAGGGGCAGCAAGTCATACATGTCTCCAGAATGCCTCGCATCTATAGGATGCAGCTCTCTCTGAAGGGTGGCTTTTCTGCTATTCTGAATTTCCAAAAGGCACAGAAAGCATTAATCTGAAACATGAAACCAGGCCCAAGGTCCTAAGCCACACTAAAATAGCAGTGTTGTTTCATTTTCCAGCTGAGTAATTACTCCTTGGAGCCAGAGAGAAGGAGGGGCTTGGAATGTCACTTGGAAATGACTTCCCCCACACGCACCTCCACATTTTTTTAAAGACTTTCCACGCAATGAAGTCAGTGCTTAATTCTGAGGAGCACACAAATGGTGATTAGTATACAGTATGCAAGAGGAGTACCTCTTCAGAACTGCTGGGGGACTGTTTAAAAGAAAATAGAAGGAGAAAGGGTTTAGATTCCAGGTTGTTAAAATATGGAGACATATTCAAGGTCCATTCCAGCTGTTCTGTATCACCAGAATGGCACAAAAATGTCCCACTCACTCTGGCCCAGATACACAGGCTGTTACTCTTGTATTTTTATTCTTAGGATGGTCGATGTTAAAAGGAATAGGGTACTATCCAAAACTAGGAAACGTTAAATTTCATTATATCCACCACAAAATTGAGCAGTATTTAGGGTACTCGGCTGAGAAACCCATCTTCATAAGCTTGTGCTTCTGCCTTTCTGTTCCTGACCTTCTTTCCACAAGATTAAAAAAAGCCTTCCTTTTCCTTCAACTTCTCCCTTGTTTATCTTCCTATTCTAGTTACCATCACTCTTTTATCTGACTGCCTATGTTCCTGTTTTTATTATTCTTCAATATTGAACTTACCTATTTATGGGATAGGCATCACTGTCTATCACCATGATGTACAAATGCTATCTCTAAAAATTAGCTAAATTCCTAGTAGATTTCACGTTGTTTCTGGTACGTTGCCCATACTAATTTAAAAAAAAAAATGTGCTTAGGGTAGAGCTCTTTGCAGGGCAGGAAAGCTGTTTGGGTTTTATTTGAGACTGGGGCCATGATGGTGGTGGAAGGCTTTGCTGCATTGTGATTGCATTGCCCAGAGGATAAAGCAGCTGCAGAGGCTTGTTGATCAGAATTCATTTTAGTTTCTGGGGCTTAGCCCATCAACTGCTTTAGAAATTAGGAGCAAGTTTTCAAACCAGCTTCCAAAGCTTCTGGAAGGGCATCTTGACACAGTGGTCTGAGTCCATGAGAAAGAGGACAGAGGAAGTCTGTTAATACTTAAAAGTTGTTTAGCTACAGCAAATGAAGCTGCCTAAATTTGGATCTGACCAAGGCATGGGTTGATCTTCACTAAGGAGTAAGGAACAAGTTTTCTGGCAGAGCAAAGGAGGGAGATGCTCTCTGGCCAGCCACACCTAGCAAGGCATCAGTCAATACCCTGGTTCACCACATGACTGTGATACCTCAGCTATGAAGGTTTTGGGAGTATTTTCAGGCAGTTCAAAGCATTTTCCCCAGTCTGACCAACACTGATTCAGTCTTGCCTAAGTTCAGCTTGAGCCAGCCAGCCATGTGTTATCAAAGAGCTGAATTCCTGGATGTATTCTGTCTTTTCAATAATAGTAATAGGTGTAGCTGTTGAGAGTAAGTGTTGAGAGTAAGTGTAAGTTCTTGCAGTGTTATCAGCTATGCCTCTGCCACCTTGGAGTATCCACCAGCGATCTTCTGTAGCTATTAAAGAAAAAGGATAACGTGTGACCCTGCAGGTGAAGGCTTGGGCAGAAGATACAATTACACGTAATTCTGAGCTCTGCTTCAAACAAGACATTGCAGGTACCACAGTGCAGGGTCACCTCTTTCTGTATCCAGAATTTCGTGGCTTATTGCACCCCTGATATGGCTCTATATGGGAGTATCAGGCTTTTCCCTATGTTAGTGGTAGCATGAGTGGCAATAAAAAGAGTCTCTATTCTGTGTCCTGATGTGAACCCTGACTGCGAGGCCTCCAGAAAGCTGGCAGTTGTATGCTGTTGGCACTTTCTGGTTACTGCGTTTTTAATAGTTTTGCCCAGAAATTAGATGGCAATTGCAGAGATCTTCAGGGGATAGTGTTTCCTTCCTGAGGAGTGGAAAAAATACTTATTTTTCAAGGAGCTTGATAGGTGAATCTCTTCGACTGAGGCACTGGCTATTTCCATCTTTGGCAGGCAAACTTCTTCTACACTGTTATCAATACAGAAAGCCACATAACTGTTTCATAGTTTATGGCTCTATTTTTTTACCACTTTTCTTGAGCTTTGCCATATGTATACAGGATGGGATCATCCAGAAGTGATGAAACAGGTAATGGTATCTGTTGAAAGATGGAGCATTTTTTCCTATGCAGGTTTACTTGATCTTACTAGTCCTGTATATTGATGATTCTTCACAGATTCCAGGGCTCCAGTCTAACACCTTAATTAAACTGCCTGGCTTGATGAACTGTTGTACGTAGTGAACTGTTTTGGTTGTAATTGTGCCACACTTTTTAAAGAGTGATTTCTGTCTGTCTGATTCATTGGTCTTGAGCCATCTCTGAACCATGATGAACTTCCTATCAGTGTGGGCAGTTTGGAATTTACATGTTGATGACAATTAACATCAGGTAGTTGGGCTGCTGGTTTAAGGCATTAATGAATGAGTATTTCTGTTCTCCTAAGGCGAGTGAACTTTCCAGAGAGGAGGTTCTTTTTAGAGGCAGACCTGTTTAGTGAGAAAGCTCCAGAACACTGAGAGCAGTGGTGAAAGGATGAACTTGGGCTTGACAATGTCCTGATCAAACCAGAAAAGTGGTATGTTAGTTTCACTTCATCAGCCACTCAAAGTGTTCAATCCTATACATAAGATCTGTAGGGCATGTACCTTGTTCAGCCAGTGTGCTTTCTCTGTTTGACCACTTTCAGTGAAAACCTTATAGGTACTTTCCTATTGGTCTCCTGTCCAGTAGAAGATTCTGGTCTAAAATGGCTATGCAGCCATGCTCTATTTTCTATTTGTTCATTCTTTGAATTGTTCTCACAGGCAAAGAGTTCCGTAGACTCAAGAAACATCAGAAATTGTGTCCTGGACAAGGCTGGCTAGTCCTTGTCCAGGACACAATTTCTGATGTTTCTTGAGTCTACACAACACTCAACCTGACAACATATCTAAGACAACTGTTACTGTAATAATATGGAATTAGTTCTTGTGCTTCATATACTACAACTTAGCTTTAGGGTTAGGGGAGTGGGTTGCTTGGTTTGTTGGGGGGGTTCTTTTTTGGTTCTTTGTTGTTTTTTTTTTTTTTAAATGAGAGCTGTGACTCTATTTCTGGAATGTCTGAAACTCACTTCTGTTTCTCGTCATTCATAATAAATTCCAGTTCTATCAAGTATTTTATAAAATGGTAGCTGCGCATTTTTTCCTACATCAACCATTGGGGCTAAAAAATAAATACACATAAGAGGGCCAGAACCTGAAGACACCTGTGACACTTTGTTAAGCCTGTGAATATCACAATTTACAGCACCTGAAAATTCTTGTTCTTTTCACCAATTGTATTCTCAACTACTGTTCTATTCAAGTTCAGCCAAACCCATGTTGTTCTTGTTCTAGTTCCCATTAACAAAGCACATAGCTTTTCATTTTCATTCTTGGCCTCATTAATGATGATAATGCAAAGTTACAAAACAAATATAAACAGTCAAGAACCTCTAGCTGATTGTCAAGTTCCACTGGAGGATACATACTTTGGGAGCCCCATGTAGGCAGCTTATCTGACAATCAACCAGCTCTTTTATAACTCACTTCAAACCGCTGGAAAAGGTAGTAATGAGACGCGTTTCCCAAATGATGTGAGAAAAATAATGTTTCACTTACCAAAATCTCCAAACACTTGTTACTCAATACGCACAAGCAGAGGAATGTGGCTGTGCATCTGCCTCTAAAATATGTGTGCCTTAGAAAGGAGTCAAATGGTATTCATGGCCAGCAAAGACTTCTTAAGACTCTATAGGTGCACTTTTTTGACTTTTCCAGAAGTTCAAGACACACTAGTTCTGAAGCCTACATCCTTTCTTCCTTTTACTTCTTCCATCATCTTTTTGTGTATATGAACACAGAATGCTGTTAGTATTGCTTCCAGAGACAGCTCTTGCGTAAGCGAAGGAATGCCCAGTACAAACTAGTTTGCTAACCTCTAGTGTGGGCTTGTAGGTGAGGGAAAAGATATGAATGGAAAATGCCATCCTGACTATTATACTAGATTTTTATTGTATTTTGGAATATTTACATATGAGCCTTTAAACATAATTATTGTGAGCAATGGAGTCAGAGAGTTGTTCCTTCTTATGGCATAATTCTCATTGTTAATACTGTACATATTATCTTCTAAAACTGGACTTAATCTGTGGTTTGGATTTGTGGGAGCTGCTTTTTTTGGCTTTGTTATGTAACCACACTTACAACTGTGCCAAATAGCCTGCTTGTTTCAATAGGATGATAATTCGTGAGAGCAAGAGGGAGGAGAGAGAGGGGCTGAAGTGCCACGTCTGCTTGTCTTTGCAAATATGGCACCTTATACTCACAGCATTTGCAAATGTATAGCTAGCAGCATAGGTGGAAGTTGTGTAGCATGCTTTAGAAATTATTTCTTTTCAAAGCCTCAGAAATCTTGTGGGCTCAAAATCTTCATCAGTGTACTGATGTTTATTAAGTTACCATCTGCCAGCTGAGATGTGGTAAATCCAGTGTGAAAGTTTTTAGCCCACAGAAAATGTAAGGCAATTTGATGTAGCTTTGCCTGCAGGGAAAGATGGCTAAACTAAGTCATACTACCCTGTGTTTGGCCGAATTAAAAGTGTACAGCCAGGTATTTCCTGGGGCTCAGCTGATTTATGATAACTTGGCCCATGATTGTGAGTCCTTCTGCACCTTCATCTGCAGCCAAATGATACTCAGAAACTGAAATCTGGAGGGATGGCTAAATATAGCCATTTTTTAATTTAATTCAACTGCTTTGGCACCAGAAAGCCTTTCAGAATTTGCTCTGGCCAGAATGCATGGAAAGAATGCTTCCCTGACAATGTAACACTGATTATTTTATGGATTTCTACACTTTGATGTAGCAAGCATACAGGAGGTACCCCCCAAAAATCTTTCCACTGATCTTGTGAAGAAAGGTTTCCGAGAATAACTCAAGAAAAAGGAACCATGTGCTTGGTTTTTCCTACCTACCACTGACTACTCTTGAAAAATTGCAGGGGGGATTTGTGAGTTACAAGTGTACAACTCATACTACACAGTGTGTTACTAAGTACAGTACTGTCTTGCAGGAAGTAAGGTTTGAATATCACTCTCAGGCCTTGAATACATTGTAGTGAGAAATGAACAGGAATTACCATTTCATCATGTATCAACTGACATTTTCCTTTGAAAATTCAACTTCTACTTGATTGCCATATTCTTAAGGCTAGAAGGGACATTATGATCTCCTGTGCTTGTCCTTCCACGTGACATAGCTTGCAAAAACTAATTTTACAATTCCCAGTTGAACCAAGCCTAGAACCCAAGCAAGCTCAACACTGCAGGTTTGTAAAAGTCCATTTTTAAAAAGAGTCAGTTGGAAACCTCAGGCTACAACACACTCTAACTTTAGAGGAAAGTGAATTTGATTTAGATCTGAACTTTGTGCCTTGGCCATGACTCAATTTTTTTCCAAGTAAAATTAGTATCTGGCAAAAATACCCCAACCCCCTTGCTTATTGGGTAATATAGTTCACTAGTCATTTAAAGAAGTGTAAAAAGATATACCTGGGAGACTGCATTCCTTTGGAAGGATGCAGAGTACCTCAAATGCACAATAGCCCCTGCTATGGTATAAAGTGCAGCAGTATTATTGTGAAAAAGCAACTGATTACAAAAAGTTCTGATCAAAACCAAGATACAAAGAGCCCTCATCTATTCAATCTTCACTGAGGCAATGACCCATTTGGAAAAAAAAAAAAGTTTGGATTTCACTTCTATTTTTTATTTAATGACTAAATGTAGACACTAAAGAAGGGAATTGCCTGTTTTTACTAGCTGATTCCCTTTCCTTCCTCCTTGGCTCATATGTCTCTCTGGTGAGTAATGGGGAGGTTGCTTCTCTGGAACACAAGGGGAAAGTTTCAGTAAATTGCAAAAGCATGTTTGTTACTTGGAAGTCTTTTGGCACATTTTTGAGCAAAGTTCATGGAAACCTTAAAACAATTCTGAAGAGAGACTTAGAGGCTACATTATCAAAAAATAAGCACCTACGCACAGGGACCTGCTTATGAAGAGTTCATTGCAAGATCAAGAATCCAAGCTGTTGTGCAGTCAAACAGGTGTGCATAAAATACTCTGCTGCATCTGCAGATGAGGCAGTTTCCCTATCATGGAAATATACAACTCTCAAATTTGCATGGATGTGTCTATGTTTCAAAAAGGTGACTTAAGTACCCAGTTTTATCTGAGAATTAAACTCTTTCCTTACTTCTTTCCCTGACTCTTCTGTTTTCCATGTGCATAAGATAAAAGTTCTCCCTGCAAAGCAATCTAATGCTTCTAAAATGCTCTGCCCTCAGAGACAGCACAATGTGAAGCAAGATTAGTAATAAGCTCATATTGGAGGATGGTATGTTGTTACAGAATCTTGATCTCAATAGGACTTCTAAGTCCTCCCACAAGTAACTTGGGTTTTATTTTCTTATTTCAGGAAAACCCATCAGAACCTAGGGATTTGTAGGGAAAATAAACAGATCCGCAAGATGGTAAAGGGGGGTTTGAAAGGGAGGAGAGGATGGATGTCCTCTGGCAGGCTTTGAGGTCTAGAAGAATATGCTCACACTAGTCTTGGCTGCCTGGATTACATCTGCAGCTGTTCATGTGCTCTCTGTTTTATATGTCTGCTTGCTGGCTTTAGTAGTCATATTAAAAAAAAAAAACAGTAGATTTTTCTTTCCTTAAAATGACCGTTAAAAATGGATATTGCACTTGTGAAAGGTGTTAACTAGGCATGCTGAGACACCTGGGAGATATACACAGGTCAGAAATATCTTTTGTGTTTCACTCCCAATATCTTTCCAATTCAACCTGGAGAAAACAACTCTAATAGGAAAAGGAAACTTCGTTTTCCATAGTCCTTTAGGTCTTGGCTTCCCCAACAAGGAAGTCATATTAACATCTCTGATGATGACTTATGTGATGCAAATAGGCCTTTGCAGAGAATGGAACTGTATCTACATCTTAATTTCATACAACCCATAGAAATAGATATAGGTTATCATTGGCAAGGTTTTAATTGGAGGCCTGATAAGAAAACTAGTTCATGTGCCAGCATCATTTTCCTGAGCTTCTCATAGTTCTTTGAACTTGCACATTTTTACCAGTCCTGTATCCATCTTGGAGAAGTTCGCGGGGTGTCCAAGAGGCATGCGTCTGCATGTTTGCAATTGACTTAAAAATACCTTGCAGGTATGGCTGTTGTCAGCAGTTTGCTCTACCTGCCTTTGTCCTTTTCTTGCATATTCACATAACCTGCAACATCCTGGGAGGTTTCCCCTTTCATTTGTGATTTACCTAAGATTCTTTCCTTTGGTTTTTACAAGTCATGTCAGATGTATCAACATGGAGTTTCTCTTCTGCAATACACTGTCTTAAAAGGCAGGGACACACACGCACACAAACGTACAGGGAAGCTGTTGAAAAATCAATAGATGTGACTTAAACGTCCTGTACTGGGAGTGTATAAGAACATAAACCACAATGCATCATCCAAAATAAATTATATTAGCAAATGAGAACCATGGGGAGAGCTGACATAAGCAATCTGCCTAACATACAAAGCGTTAATTTTCTAGAAATGCCCCATACATGCTGATTATAACTACCTAACCCTAAAAGCATTCATACACATGATTTTAAGCAACAATTCATAAGAGTAGCAACTCTGACACTGGGTGTTGCCTGAGAATTAATGACTGTCCACGATTAATGGCCCTCAACTGTGTTTGAGCCATCAGCTCCTCCCAGCTAGTCATTAATCCCTACAAACAGTTCTTAAACTCCTGTTGTCCATTTGGTATTGGACAAGCTGAAAATACATTGTCTTCAAACACTGAAAACCTTGCAGTAATATAAACTTTCAGTAACTCTACTGCTTGCTTGAGGTCTGTGCTAGGGAAATTTCTATGTTGAGTTTGGTCCTACATTATGTCTTTTACATACCTCTTGATTCCCACAATTAATCACTGCACAGCACCATAGGGAAAGAGGACTTCCATATGCTGCAGTAATGAGAAGCCTCTAAGAAATGTGACTAATAGAGGAAATGTGCAGCTTAAGCTGTGAATTTATAATTTATGTGAATTGCAAACAGGACTTTGCATATGGTGCATGTATGATTACAGATGAAGCTGCTCATGCAAATAAAAGGATCTGCAAAATAGTTGCACAACTCAGGACCCAACTCCCTTCAAGACCAGGTCATAATAACTCTTATGACCTGGAAAATGCAGGGCTTGGTCACGCACAATATGTATTTAATCTGGGGCTGTGACTTTGGCTTTAGAGTGTGACTGATCTGAAGAGAGACACCTCTAAAAGAATGGCATGCTCATTTCATGAAATCTTCTTCCTAGCCCTGTACTCAGAATCATACCTGCTAACCTTGGAGACATAAATCCTGAGCTGAAACGCAACAGTAACTAATGCAGGAAGTGACAGGATTGGCATTGGAGGTGGGAGTGAGATGGAAGGAGTCACCCACGCAGTTCCTTGCTTTGGGACAGGAATGAGTTAAAAGCTGGGATTTCCATGTCATGGAAAATATTGTCACTTTGCAAATTGCTCTCCTTCAGAATGAAAACAGTCTGAAACTTCCTGTGGAATGGAAATTCTGTTGAAATATTCTGTTAAAAATGTGTCACAGTACAAACAGAAGACCTCCCAATCCATAAAATAAGAGTTTCTGCCTTGACTAAGATGCAGCTGCCCATATGTAAAATAAAATATGAGAATCAGCTGGTATTGTAGGTGATGGTAATGAAGGTATTGTACAACATTACATATCTTGTGAGATAGCATTGCTACACTACTGCATGAGATGTCAATAATAATATTTTTAAACCCCCTAAAAATAAATGACTTTTCATAACAGATTTCATTTTTAAATGTTCATAGATTGTCTGGTTTTGCTTTCAGGGCAATTGAAGTCTTGTCAAAATCAAGTTATTTTGGCCTTAGATTAAAAAAAAATCTTTTTTAATCTCTTAAAGACCAGTGCTTAGAAAAGATAAAGCCACGTCAATCCAGTACGGAGCTGCAGCGCTAGTACCTCACGCAAACCAGTGCACCCACGTTACCAAACAAAGTGCCGTGTATCTGTTTTGAATTGGCTCCTGTCGGGGCGTCCATCATAATGGTGTCTGCAAGTCTGAGAATGTAAAGCTACTTGCTTTGCGGCCAACCTCTAACTACTAATAAGGGTTAGAGAGAAAGTTTCCTTGGAGGCGGTTCATCCCCTAATTGCTTGCACAGATTTTCTAAAGCCCTTCTCAGATGAAGTTGGCATTAAGTCCTGTCAGAGACAAAGGTTTAGACCACAAGGACAAGAGCAGCTCCCGTACTCCCACAGCCGTGGCTGCCAGTGCCCCAGAGCCCACACTCACAACGAGAGCTGGGGGGGCACTGGAGACGGATAGTGCTGTTTGTAGAGGTAGGCTTCACTTGGGGCCAGCTGCTGGCATAGGCAAAGCAGAGCATTATCAAGGGTGGCAGATGTCTAGTGGCAGCAAAAAGGCTCTGCAGCTTGCTTGGTCTGTTGGAGGTCCTGCTCCTTGGCTTGTCACCATGGTCTTTGGCAGGGATGAGCAGGAGGGCAGGAGCTGTTGAGCTTAGGGCCTCTTCCATGGCAGGATGAGTAATGAGGGCTCTCCCCTCAGTCTTTATCTTACCTCTGCGTTTTGCCCTCCCCTCCAATGACAGAAAGAGTCTGACCTCTCAATCCACAGGGAGGCAAAATGCATTTTTATCTGCTCTGTTGAGAATCCATGAGTCCCTTCTGATGCAGTGACCTGTAATTCCCTTTCCTAAAGAACAAGGACTGTGGGGAAGCGAGTTTGTGAACAGAGGTAAATAGGGACCTAGTATTTGTGACATGCAAAATTATTACAGTGAGAGGTTTAACAATAACCATACTTGTGTGGGGATGGGGAATATACTGAGTATGGCCAGATGTATTTGTGCTGTTGTGGACAGTCCAAGAGTCCTTTGAGCTAACTGAATATGGCCACGCTCTGACCCAAAAGCCCTGACCCATGCTAACACAGGGTATCTCAGCTTGGACATGTTTACCTGGCTTGCAGAACACAGCTCACTCACAGCTGGCCAGGTTGGAGTATGGGCAGGATGGGCTTGGGTTTCCCTGAGTTCAGCTACCCTGGGCACGAGTCTAGCAGATCTCTGGGACAGCTAAAGAAAAGCCCGGTGAATGGCGGGTGGCAAGCCTGTTTTAGACATCTTTTGTTTCTAATCTTTTATCGTGCCTGCAGTCTGGGTTTTTTCTTCCCCTGCCCCCAGGCCATTAGAGTTGGACCTGCTGATCACATAGATTCTAGGTAAGACACAATCAAATGAATGAAGCTCCTCACTTTACTTTGGGTTTTGCTAGCGTCTTTTAAACCCAGTATTTCAAAGCTTTTCACAAACGTTATAAAGAAGGTCTACAAAGGTGCCATTGTCTCTGTTTCACCAATGACGAAACTGAAGGACGCAGATGTTTGAAGACTGGCTCAAGACAGCAGAGTGGGCATGAGTTTGAGAATACAGATATCATTGCTCCAATGTTTGGGTCCTAACCAGGGGTCACAGGGAAATGCTGTAACCATTTGAGGCTGTGATATTAATTTAGTTATATTTGCATATCAGAAATGTAAGTATCATGATACACACTGGGACTACTGCAGTAGTATTGTAGTAGTAACTGTAATATTGCAGTTAATTAATAAAAAGGCAGCATTCTAGAGATCTGAATGGTAGCCTTTGTACACAGTTTGGATAATAGGGTGGTGACAGTGGTGAGAATTGGCAGTGTCAGGCCAAGAAAGTGACGGGGAACTTTTTAAAAGCTGAATGCCAGAACTGGCAGTAAAAGTATATAAGATAAACAAGAAGAAATCCTTTCACAAGTGAGGGAACGTAATGATTCCCATAAGATCTTTTTTTAATACTCTCACTGTGAACACAGTTAAATGAAATAACTGGCAGCAACATTCAGCATAAAGTCATTCACTGTTTATTAACAGCAGTTCTAATTAATCTAAAGTCAGCTCAATCTAAACAAAAAAAAAAATTGCCATCAATCTTCGAAGTATTCCGGAGCATCTGGTATACTCTCCCTCCTGCAATATTCTTATCTGATTACCAGGCCAGAAGTAGTTGTGATCTCCCCAACAAGAGCTATGTTTTCTGTAATAACACATCAATACACATAGAAACTTACAGGTGACATGAAAAGATTACAAAGCAGTATGAAAATATTTCCTGCCTGCACTTGGATATGTGATCAATAAATCAAGGCAAATGTGGAACAGGTGCAAGAGGGGTGAAATGGTCTCTTTAAGGTGATTCTTTGTATAACAAGAGCGTAGGCTCAAGCAACATTGCCGAGGTGGTGTTGGTGGGCTGGGATTGCTGCATGAGCCTCGGGG
Organism: Ciconia boyciana; assembly: GCF_034638445.1. NCBI lineage: Eukaryota > Metazoa > Chordata > Aves > Ciconiiformes > Ciconiidae > Ciconia > Ciconia boyciana. The sequence goes on from NC_132938.1 coordinate 21,160,079, forward strand.
CACGATGCCATCCTGATGTGCTGCCCATATGAGATGAGTCAGAAGTAACTAGAAGCACTAGTCCTGGAAGTTATTTTATTCAGGTTCAACTGGCCTATGCATGGCTGTGCAATAAGGAAGCTGTGGCTGGAGAATTTCAACCTAAGAACTGATTCCCAGTGGAGAAAGGAAGCTCTTAGCTAGGTATTGTAGAAACGGCAGGGTGGAAAAAACTTGGACCTGAAACTGCCCAGCACTGATGCAGGATCAGGTATCCACACACCTTCCTGACAGGTCATTTTTAACTTGTCATTATAAACCTCATGTGAAGGAGATTTTATGTTTTTTTCCAGGAACTTATATTGCAGTCTTTCACATCTCCAACTGAAACCTGTGCTTAATAGCTTCTACCCAACAGTGTACAAATGCAGCAGAATTGCTTTGGGGATCCGAAGTAGTCACTGCCCAGACCTGGCCCTGCCCACTCGCTCGACTCTCACCTGGAGCGTGCTGCACGGTTCCCCATGGTGTTGTAGAGATGTGGCCCAGGACAGTCAGAGGAAGAGGCTGGACCTGACCTGCTACCTCTTCCCCAGGGGTGAGAGGGAGTGGATATCTGACAACAGAGCAGATCTCGAACAGCTGCACGCTTATGGTGCCTGTGAACCCCGGGCAGCGAGTTGCAGAGCTGCGAGTGTTTGTGCTGCAAGTGGGAAGAGCAGGGTGGGAGGGTGCCTCTCCGTGCGGGTGCCCCGGCACAGCGCAGCAGGCACACACCACGAGCCGCCCCTGCACAGGAGGGCAAAACTGGGACCTACCCCTGCTGCTGCGCAGGATGCCAGTGCCTCAGATGAAAGCAAGGTCAATTAGCCAAGTTAAGTTTGCCAAAATATTTGAAAGTTCAGAAAAGCTTATTTGATCACAATGAAGTCCATTCAGCTCTGAAATTAGCTCATTTTTCCTCTACAAAAGATGCCAGAGTATGCAAAGCTGGAAGGCAGGAGATTGAGAGCACGCTGTATGTTATAAGAACAAAGTTATGACACTTTCTTAGACAAGGCTGGTGTTGGCCAATGCTTCTTTCTTGGAAAGCAAGAAATAAATACAGTCCTTCCTCAGCTTGGCCAATTATGAGGAGGTTTATTGTAAAACCTCTACTGGAGAGAGTCCAGTGAAGGACCATGAATTTGATGAAGGGACTGGAGCATCTCTCCTATGAGGAAAGGCTGAGAGAGCTGGGACTGTTCAGCCTGGAGAGGAGAAGGCTCAAGGGGACCTCATCAATGTATAGAAATATCTGAATGGAGGCTGCAAAGAGGATGGAGCCGGACTCTTTTCAGTGGTGCCCACTGACAGGACTAGAGGCAACAGGCACAATCACAAACCCTCTGAATGTTAGGAAACACGGTTTCACCGTGAGGGTGACTGAGCACCAGCACAGGTTGCCCAGAGAGGGTGTAGAGTCTCCATCCTTGGAGATATTCAAAAGTCATCTGGACATGGTTCTGGGCAACTGGCCCTAGGTGGCCCTGCTTGAGCAGGGCAGTTGGACCAGATGACTTCTGGAGGTCCCTTCCAACCTCAACCATTCTTTGATTGATTCTGTGATTCTATGATTCTGTAAATTTTGCTTTACAAACCTTGACAAAAGAGCAGCTTTTCAGGGAATGAACTGCTCATATCACCCTGAGCCAGCATTCAGGAGAGAGCAAATACCTGCAATAAGGCTGATGAGTCCAGTTGAGAATTTAAATGATTGCTAGTCTGAGACCTCAGTGAGAGGACTCTGGCCCTCTCCTAGCAATTTTAAGGATGTGAATAGCATATCAAACACAGTAAGACCTACAACATTGAGACACAGCATGAAAATACTTTTTGGTTGTTTGATGCGCTGTCTTGTACCTGTTTATTCAGGCCTCCTTTTATCTTAGTAACTGATCAAACAACTGCACTGACTCCATACAGTAAAAACCTCAAATCCTGGTGTCATGTCAGGTTACATGCCTTGGTATCACCCCTCAGTTTAAACCAAAAAAAAAAAAGAAGCAGCTGTGCAAGTAGAAAAGAAGTTTCTTGCGCGGCTACTCAGAACTGACTCAGCCTGCTAGGTGTGGGACTGCTGCCCTCTGGAAAGGGCTTTCTGAACCATTTTGAAATAGGGGCTAGCATGAAGTGACATAAGGGCCTTTTGACCTGTTTTGAGATGGATCACTTTGAGGACCTCTTTTGTTTTCATTCTGTTGTTTTACTGTCCCCTGAAGCATTTTGTCAAATTCAAACAGTAGCTGTGATTGTGGTAGTTCCATGTCTACTTCCCCTCCCTTTAAATAACTGGTTAGAAAGAGACCTTCTGCAAACTTACTGCTTTTAGTTGCATGGCTTTCTTTGTTATTTCTTTAGCATTGAAAAATCTCTTGCCCTGCCTAAATGAAATATTTTTCTTCAATAAAATTAAAGTGGAAACTCATTTTACCAGAATACTATGTTCCTCCTAACTGTGGCCTAGCTATACTCGTGATGCATAAACCCACACATTTCTTTTTATTATGAATGAGAATGAGTATTTTCCCTGTTTTTCTGTTCTTTCATTTTCTATGGAATCAATAATAAACGTTTTCTGTCACTGTGCATCACTAGAGAGGATATTTCAGTTAGACAATAACTACATAGAGCCTTGGCTTTGGGAGATCCTTCTTGCCTAGAACTGAGAGGAGTGTGGAAGTTAAGGACATGCTTTATGCCGCCCACGGCTCTTATTTTTCCTTCTGTACGCATGCTTGTTTTAAAGGAGTTGTGTAGAAAGCTTACTGCACTAAAAACCAACAAAGATGGTCCACAGTGTATTTTTTCAATGCTATTTTAAACATGTGGTTATGGCTCTGAGAGACATGGTTTCACCAGCCACACCCTTCTCCTTTTCCCAGCTTCCTCAAACGGTTCCTCAGTGCTAGAGCAGATTCACTCCACGTGGAGCAATTGTGCAATCTTACATCATCCCTCGCTCTTCGCCTCCCCATTTCCCTTACCTGCCATGAAAACAGTTGCTTCAATATATTCAAGACGTAACCAGAGCATTTTTTAATCAAAGGTCCTAAAATAGGCATTGCTATAATCTATTTGCATTTTTTCTACTTCGCAAATTACCCACAGTTTCATCTCTAACGTATCTGAATTTCACATGGGACAAATTTTCAACAATAGTTTTATCACTGGCAAAAATTGTTGAAGGAGACAAGTTTCGTGGGATTATTTCCCATTTGTCATGTAAATAGTTTTTTATGATCTTGTACTGTGAAATTTTTTCATGTATTTTAGCCACAACATGTTGAAAGAAATAGTAAAAAAAATATTCTGGTAGAATACTATCTAGATAAATACTATATTTTTGCAATGTTCTCTAGGGAATTAAGCAGAAAATTAAAAAAATTACCAGTGGGGTATTGGCATACGTCTGCAGAAACAGTAGAGTGGGCTTAAGTCAGGAATAAATTACAGGTATGAATACAGAGAGCTTTCACTGCTAGTTTCAATTAATACTGATATTTTCCTAAATTCCATTTTATATAGTTTGTGTCACCATTGTACCTGCTCATTAATACATGTGTTTTAATACACATTCCTGTGGCACAAGGAAATAATTCTGTTTCATGGATGAGGAGTTGAGAAACAGAGATTAAGCAATTTATACGAAGTCACACAGGAAACATGTGGCTAACCCTACATCTCTTGAATGCCAGTCTGGTGGTGCAACTACAGCAGCAGCTCTCTGCTTGCCAAAAAAAATAAGCATGAGTTGTGCTAAAGCCCTACATTTGATATTGTAAAAAATCAAGATAATTATTAGCTTTTAATATATTAAGAATGATGCAACGCATAGCCCTATATCTAGTAGTTATGTATCCTAATTTACTTAAGTTCTACCAGTCATGTTACTGCAAACTGCTGCTGCTCAGAACACAGGATTTTGGAGCAAGGTCTACAAGCATTGACATACCATTATGGCAAGAAGTGAATGAATGGTACTTGTTCTACTTATGTGATTAAGATTATTTCCCTCCTACCATTGTAAAGTGCAATCCTGTAGAAAATTGCTTAACTCTAACCTACTCTAGTCACCAACTATGTCTAATGTGTGTTTCGTGACTGCCCACGTATGCCCAGAGTCCAGATTATCTTAACCCACAATACCTCCTCATATTTCTGTAACACCCTTGAATGTGTTTCAGAAATAGGCTGATAGAACATAGACCATGACTGCTATTAAAAGATGATTTTCAATGGCTTTGGACAGAATGCATTGCTAAATTCAGTTGAGAAAATATAGTTGCTCATACAACATTTTTAGATTTAGTCTGTATGTTTGATATTATGTGGAAGTGCTCATATAATAAGTTCATGGGCTACTTTGCAACTTGTGCAGGTCCCTTGACACGTCCTTTATGTGGCAACTGGAAGAGCACGATGTACAAGCACATTGACTTCACCTCGTGGCAGTCCCTCTTAAGGCTTCTCCAAAACCTCTTAATCAGGTTTTGGTTTCAGTTTTCCCCTTGCCTTTTTATTTATATGCCTCAACGCAAGACCCACCAGGTTGTAGGACACCTCCCCATCAGTTTCCTCTGCTGTGCTTCAGCTGCTCTGTGACAACCTCAGGAGGGGATGCCTGATGGGGTTTGAGCCTATTTTCAAGTCCCAGGGACTTGAGCCTATTTTCATTCTCTCATTAGTCATGCCTGTTTCTCCCATCATTGCCTGTTTTTTCCCCAGTTTTTCTTTTGCTTATATACTTTGCTGAGAGGTTGTGGGGAGAGGGTGTTCAGCTTCTTTAGGGACTGGCTAAGGCCCATTACTTTTGGAGGAAAATCCACTAGGAACAGTGGTCAACTTCAGGCCCTCTGGGAACCCAGAGTACAGGAACAGGACAGGCAACCACCAGTATTTCCCAGATTACTTTCATGCACACCCACTGATCTGTAGCCTTCTGAGGTAAGTGCAGTCCTTGTTCTCCTTTGAATGTGATGAATTTTCTTAATACTGCTTTCACATAAAGGTCATTCTGAAGGTATTTAGTGGGATGTGAATTTAGGTATGGATATTACTGTAAGCCTGATTCTGGACAAAAGCATCAGAAGATCTTCTGAAGGGAACCTTCCTAAAACAAAATGAACACAACTTTTTCTTCAGAAGCTCTGGCTGTGTTAATAAACACTCACCTGGTATTCACTACAGTAAGATGATGGTCCATGTAAATTAGGTTTAAGGTGCTTGCACAACCATCCCGTAGTAGCTTGCATGCCCAAAGTGAATATTCATACCAATCTTTAAAATCCATTAGTCACCCCAAATAATTTCACATCTAGGAAAAAAAGCTGAGGAACTCAGCAGTGAGGCATCCAATCTGAGTGATGTTAAGTGGAAAATTTCTTTCGCTTTGATTAATTAGTTACCTGCTTGCGGAAGTCTTACTCTGGGTACCTGAATATATAGGAATAGGGGACCAGTGCTGGGGGAGTTCCTGTTCCTTCCAAGCTCTGCTAGAGAGCTGACTAATAAAGTGTTTGCTACACAGGCACAAGGGAAATGAAACTAGAACATGCAAACTATCAGATTTGTGTTGGTAGCTTTGGTAATAATAATAATAACAATAATAATAATTTTAATAATGTGAAAAATATTTCCCAGCTGTAACCTGTATTCTTAAGGAGGTTCTAGAAAAACATGTTGGTAAGAAACAATTCAACACTGGATTCCTAATCTATGAGGGTGTTCCTATCAGTTGTTGATAATCAGCATCAGAAATATGTTCTTATCAGCTATCCACAAATCCCATCTTCTCTTTCTCCTCTTTTGGGTGTGTGTTCATGAGGTTTGACTAACTGTGGTACATAATGCAAGGTAAAATTGTAGTGTTTGATTTCATGACAGGAAGAGGGGAGAAGCTGTGGTTAGAGTTAGTCAGTCTGAAGTAAAATCCTACCACAGCTGAAACAGTTTTCAGATGAGGTAACTAGCCAAACAAAGATTGATTAAGCTCCTTATTTGAAACACAGGTTTTTCATCTCTGATCAGTCAACCTCTGCTAGTTTTGCACAGCAGTAATCATCTCTTCTTTTGTTATTTTGATGGCCCTGAATTTGTTCTGAGCATTTCCATGATATCTTTTGCCTGTAGAGTTACTTCTTGCCTTCAAGATTTCAGTTAAATACCCAATTTCTTATGTTGCTTGGGTACTTCCTTCATTTCTTAGACATCTCTGTTTACTTAAAGAGAAGAGAGGTTCCAGCTTTCATGTGAGTTACCCAGATGAGTGAGGACCTGACTGTGGCATAAAATATTTCAGCTGGATTCTGTTAGTGGCCTTGTATAGGTATATACAGATGCTGAAATGAGAGTAAATTTCTGCTAACTTCACAGGGTAGGTGTTCAGAGCTTCTTCTCTAATGCAAGTGACTATATTAATGGTAGGGGACTGAAGACCTGGCCATTGTCCATCTGAAAAAGTCTTCTGCTGGTAGTCACCTAAGGCATAAGATAGATTAAAAGACTAGATCCATTGCTGTCCAGTGATGAAATTGCATTATTTTCAGGTATTTATCAGGTATAGAAAAATTGGTAAATTTAGCACATTCTTAAATTTATTTTTTAAAAATAAATATATGCCAGATAGCAGAAATGGAACTGATGTTTTCCTCTTTCTTCTTGTGATGGGCAATTGGTGGTTGTGCATAATTTCACCTGTGGATTTCTAAGAACAAGACACATGGCTGTTTCTTGGAGAGCAAGGACTGAGCAGATTATTTAGACCAGCATAATGGGGAAAGAAGGAACATCTGGATGTAGGAGGTAAGGCAGTGGCAATCTGAAGACTTATGCGCTTGATAGGGCTAGCTGGAAGATTCCAATACCTTTCTGGAAATAATTCCTTTAAGAAAATGTTGTGGGGTTTTTTTTTAACAGTCTTGTAGTTGTTTTGAATTTTTCAGGATGAGAAAAGGCAGTTTATAAAGTTCCAGAATTTAAATTTTATTTTTTTTTAAACAGGGGATTTCTGGGTTCTCCCTTTACTCCTTAGCACTTGAGAATGGTTTAAAGGTGTGAAATGCTAGCATCCCTTTATTTTGTTCAAAGTTAAAAAGATAAATGAAAAATGTCTACACTTTTATTCTAAATGGAGAAAGTGGGAGAACAGCAAGACAGAACTGTAAGTTAATATTTGTTGTTATCTTTTTGCTAAGTTCTTAAAATTTACTGATGGAAGAATCCAAAGACTAGGGAACTCCTGACTAAGAAGAGACTAAAGTCTAGTCCTTGAGTACAGTCCTTTGGATGTTGGAGTAATTTGAATTTTCCATTATCTCTGACCGGGCTGAGGCTTAAACTGACACAAAGGGGCAGGAGTGGTAAGCTGGCCTGGCCTTGATTTGTCCATTTGTTTAATAAAATGCTAGAGGTATTGGGAACATACACCAGATTCAGGACTTGCTGATTCCTATTTCCCACTGGAAGAGTCCTTCTTACTTTGGAGGCTCTTCTTATGGAGCTGCCAGCACAGAATCATCCTGCATCTAATGGAGGAGGAATGAGAAGAGCTAAAATGGAGTCAAACAACTGAATAGCTGACTTTATAGCAAGGACATGTAGAAATTAGTTAGATCCTGTAGACTAAGTATTAATATTTTGTTGTCCAACCCAAGAACATGATTAAAATGGTTAGATTTCTATGAAGTCCTCTGGAAAATTCAATGAACAAGTTGTGAGGCTTATCAGCCATGTTGTGAGAAGGAAATTATGCAGTTTACCAAAACCTCAGGAGACTTGGGTAAATTTACTGATAGCTCCTTGCCCCTACAAGACCAAATAAAACCCCAGCATGTTGTCAAATCCTTTAAAGTTGTCTTTTCCACTGAAAATGGAAATTAGCCCTAAGAACAAGCCTAGTGATTAGTCAAGGACTTAAAATCTGTCTTGTCAGAGTGGCTGGGTGAAGCAGGTTCTGTATTTCATCACAGGGGCAGGACAAGATCTGGATCTAACCTGGATCTGACCCATAACGGTTAAAAGTTTGCTCTAGAGGTACTGCAAGCAAGACTGAATAACAGTAGTAAATGAACATATGACATGATAAGTGAAGCTAAGCTGTATTTACATTTTCCACTCTAAAAAGTGAAAAAGAAAAAAAAAGGGGGGGGGGTGGTGGCAGTGTAAAGCAATTCAGTATTTATAGAATTCATCCATGTGTACAAAAGATGCAGCTAGTATTTCAGTTGGTGCTATAATAAATGATGACTTTATGTGGGGGTAAATTATTATATAGCTCATTTCCAAATTACCTAGCTTATTCAAACAAATCTTTTCAAAATGTATCAATTAGATTAGCTCAGTGCATCAATCAGCAGCATTCAAGATTGTGCTGACTTCAGTTTTTGTGGTGTCTTTGCAGTATTGTTGCTCTTATAAAAGTTGTGTCTGTGGTCCTTTCAGACTTCCAAAGTCGGCTTCATCCAAATTCTTCTAGCGGTGGACATTTTGGGTAGTTAGGGATAACTATTTCCAAAACCACATTTAATTTATTTATTACCTCATCCCAGAACTTATTTTACCCTAGGGCACAACCAAAACATATGTAACTAATTATCCTGAGAATGTCCACAGCTCCAGTAAGTATGATTCTTTTTTTTTCTTTCTTTTTTTTTAATCCCACTATTTTTCATTCTTTCTGGTGTCCATTAAGTCCTACAAAGAAATTTCTGCTGGATAAATTCAGCTTTGAGTCCATGTGCAAATTCATTTATGTTTCAGAATATTCTGTTTCATCTTTTGCTGTTCAAGTAATAATCTAGATCTCAGTCCATGAATTCTTAAGCCTCTGTCAAGCATTTCAAGGATATCAAAAAAGAAAGTCACAAAATGAAGGCACCAAGACCCAGATTTAGTCAGTTTAAATTCCACTAATGTCCCCATGCCTGATGATTCCTCTTGGCTACACATGGCTGAAGATGCAGGGCCAGCCAGGAAGAAACATTAGGCAAGAGGAAGAAAGCGGAATTTAACCAATACAAATCAGATCTCATGTCTCTGATTTTGATTAAAAAAACAAACCACAAAAACTCTGAATTCTTCAGAATAGAAAGCTGTCTTATAAGCTTGAAGTTTGTTTAAATGCAGCTATTTTCACTGTCTTCCTTCCAAAAGAGGGAAAGAATAAATACAAAAAACTTATTGAACTGCAGTGGAGTCATAGGAGGAATAAAGTCAGGCCATTCTGATTAGAAATACTTTTGTTTGAATTTCTGTGATGTCTGATGTCCTGTGATGTCCTGACTGAGTCCTTTATTCTAGGACTGTGATAGGAAGTGTTTAGAAAACCAACCAACCAAAAAAAACTGCAAAAAACCCAACAACAAAAACCTAGAATAGAGTTTGGAGAAACTTTCAGGCAGATGGGTGCTAAATCTCTCTCAGATATACAGATTTTCTGTTCTTCATTGCCACAGAATAGACTCTTCCAGCTTGCTCATGGGAGTCAGGAGAGTCGCACATTAAAAGTATGCTGGCCCCAGTTCAATGCAGCGTAAAGAACCAAACCTGTTCAGTCTAAATATTAGAAGCGGCTTAATTCTCATGGAGAGGAGTTCCACCTATGCTAATTTATCTTATCAGGAAGCCTGGTAAATTAGCCTGAAGCAGCCATCACCAGACTGTTTAAAAATCAGATGTGCATAATGTAGAGAAGGTACTAAGTACTTTCAGGTCTCATTTACTTTGCTGAAGATGTGGGAGCTCAACGCATTTCATGTTCAGGCTTTGACTAAAGGTAAAATTCTCGTGTCAGTGAAGGCAATGGCAAAGCTCCCCTGAATTCAGTGAGGCAAGATTAGCCTGATTGGGCTAATAAAGGACAGGTACTTCTTCAACACAAGAGTGGTTTCACTGCAGCATTCAGTGTACCTGACAACAGAAAATGACTCTACAGCTGAAATGTATGTAGTTCCTGGTAGCATTGCCATGTGGGAGCGAGTTCTCATTGGAACCATTTGTTTTTAATCCTGTAAACAAGGGCATTTAATATCTGCCACTTTATATTTGTAAATTCCTCTCATAATTTTTCTGTAACTATAAAAAGGAATAATTTAGATGCCTGCTTTTTTTAATTAGTCAAATGGCAACAGTATGCTTGGTTCCCTAAAAGACTTACAAGTCAGTGTGCCCCCAGAAATATTAATCTCCCAGACTAACATAGCAAAAGCAGGTTTAATGGAAGACATAGAAAAAAAGAGCTGCTCCAGATTTCTTAACTAATTTTGATGCTGAGTTTCCACTTACTGTGTTTGCTGGACTTTTGGGGGACAACTGTCTTTGGGAATGCGAACTACATTTGAGATATTTTATACAGAAATGTATCCTGCATGGTCTTGCTCTGTGTGGGCATATCATTTATTTTACTTGTTGTCCATTGAAGCTAATGAGCCTATCTGCAAGAGTAAACATAAGATGATAAAAATTTCCCCATTCAGACCCTAACTCACATCTCAAGATGTGCGACCAAATGTCGGACATTCCACTCAGAAGTCCAGATGAGCTCATCTCAGATAACTCACTGTGTTTCCATCTGGTTCAGATTTGAAGAAAACTATTTAGTTGGAAGAAGAAAAATACATTTTGTATCATTTTAATGCTGAACAGATTTAGTGACATACTTGCTTATTTAATCTACAGCATTGGAGAGTCTAATGAACTGAGTAAGATACATATCTTGGCTCCAGTTCTGTTCTAAGATACACCAGAGAAGCCCCAATTGACTTAAATGGAATAGCATCTTAGTTAATGAGTGCAAAATGTATTCCGATGAAAAAAGTATACAAGCATGGTATGAATATAAGTATTTCAAACTATTGGAAATTACTTAACACTTCATCTGCGTTTATGTCCTGTGTGTGTTTTTTTAGAGGAATGATACTGTTTAGTCAATAAAATAGTCTGTTTTTTTCAACTGAGGATGTAACTCCCTCTCCCGATAGCTGGAGAAATAATAGGTATGTGAATCTTCTAAATTCTGATGGGAGAGTGAGATCCAGTGTTATGCTGCACATCACACGCGGCTGTTGGATGTGCCAGACAGGTTACCTCTGGTATAATACAGCCTGGGCCTGGGGGATGCCAAGCACCTATTAAAGAGTTCGTGGCCATCTGCTATGGTTCAGGAAAATGGGTTTTCTCAGGATGGTCCCAATATGCTTCCTTTCTGTTGTACTGAAAACGCAGAGGGACAATTGACATAAAAAATAGGTCTCCCCATAGCCCAACTTTTATAGGGAAATTTGCAGCTTCTGGTGGCCTTATCTGGAGAAACTACCAGGTAGCAGCAAATGCTGTTATCCTGCTTAAACTGGCATTGCCATTGGAATAAAAAAATCTTGTTCTGTCTGTCTCCAGCTGCTCATTCATTCCCAGTTCTGCTTCATCCTTTATTCCTGTTGCACATGCTTGGGAGGCCTCATGGTGAACAAGATCAAGGAAGAAGCTTGGCTAAAGCTGTTGTTTGTGTGGGAAGGGACCACATAGACAAGAGATGAAGGTGGGAAAGAGAAGTATAAATTGTATCAAGGGTGAGATCCGTATTTTTAGTGGCAGTTCCATTTTATGCTGGTTCAAGTATGTCACAGTACACTTGAGGGTACCTTTTCAGCTCTCAGAGCTGAAGGGGCTACTTTGCCAGTTCAGCTACAATAAGAACTCATTTTATTGTCTCTGGCTCAAGCTTCACCTATAGTTCAGTTGTTTGCAATATTTTTTTTTATTTTCCATGCTAAGTAATGCATATGAAACCCTACAAGTAATACTGCAGAAAAATACAAGGGTTCAGAAAAAAGTGAGTCTAATTTTTGTTTACGAGTTGGCTTTGTTGTACAGTTCAGTTTTCTTAAACGTGCTGTCAATTTATTTTTCTACAGTAGTGTTGTCGTCAAAGTTGTGCGATAAAAGACTTGATTCTTAAGCATCGACACTGGAATGCTGTTTTCAGTGCAACTGATGAGAGAAAAAATTAGAGAGCTGCTTCTTTTCAAAAAAGATTATACAATAATGAATTGTACAGAGAACGTTATTTGGGCACTCAACTATAAAACATTAGGAGTCTTTTGACAAATCTTTTTTTGTCAGAAAATGTCATTTTGTTGCAGCATTCAAACACTGAAATGTCAGTTCACCAAAATTTGGCAAAATAACTTCTCCAGATGATATATGGAGGGAAGGAGAGATCAAGCTAAGAGAAAGGCCTTGGCTTTCTCCCACGTGTGGAAAACCAACTTTCCAATCCCAGTCCAGTTAGTGAAAGCTCTCCAGAGGGCTCTCGCCCTTTCCTGGGGAGTGCAGCCGCTATGAACCTTCGCAGGGGGCTTCGTCTCAGAGTTGTGCTTTGTTTTCAGTGAAAAGGTCGCGGATTGCATTCGCATGCATACAGAAACAAATTTTGGAACTAGCCGCAGTTTAATGAAACAGAATTCCAGTTTTCCAGTCAGCCTTCCTTGCTATGCTTTGTCATCAGCTAAACTCAATGAAAAAGGAGGTAAAAAGTAGCATTCTTTAAAAAGAAACAGACTCAAGGGAACATATTTGAAACAGGTATAAATGCCAAATTTCCATGGCCATAAAATGATTAAGGAGAAGAACTTAGTGGCTGAGAAGTTCTGTCTCCTTCATCATGGACAATCTGAAGGTGGGAAATTTTCTTGTAAAGATGCCAGAGCATTTAACTGCCTTTCTAAATATCATATTAAGGCTGAAGCGTGCATTGTGCCATGTGCACTGATTACAGCAATGGCACAAACAAGCAGTCAATAAAGAAGGCAGAAGCAGAGGAGGCACATTTGCTCTGAGTTCTTTCAAATGAAACTGTTGGGCATAGAGATTCACAGGTGTTAACGTGATCTTCTCTTTTATGGCATGCTGACAAACAGTCACTGTTAATAATCACTTGGACATTTTTGGAGACCTGGGCAAAGAAGGAAAGGGAGTTAACCCTCCTTCTTTTTCCCTTTCCATTCACTGCAGCAAGTTCTTGTGAAGATTCCTTCACTCCCTTGTTCTGAATCTTTTACCACTGTTACCAACCTGTTCTACCATTTGGTAGAACAGAAAAAAGGTGATTTTGTTATTCTTACTTAAAACTGACTCCTAGTTTCTCGAGGACAACACAAGACAAAAAAGAGGAGAGGGAGAACAAGACAGCAAAACACCAGCAGAGTCCTTTTCTCATTCTATTTCTTCCAAGCTTGCTGCTAGAGAAAGAAAAAAAGTAGCAGAAAGCCTTATCAGCCACTCTGAGACCTGGCAAATTTACACTAGTGCTGGGCTGTCAAAGGCAGCGCTCTTGGTTATCTTGCTGGTTGCAGGCTTGCAGCAGTGTTGCAAAAGAAACAGCTCAGGACAGACTAACTAAACAGATGGCAAGAACACAGAAAGATTAACTGAACTGGAAAAGGAGATAGGACGGACAGGCTGGGAACGGGAACCTGAACCTCACATCCTGGATATCATTCAGAAGTTAACAGAAGCTAGTAGAAATGGGGTTATCTTTTGGATCCTTCCCATCGACTCTGTCTGCCCACTTTGTCTCTTAGCATTAGGAGAATTAAGGTCCAACAATGCCATAAAGAACCCCCAAGTCCCAGCAGACTGTGAGCACCTTGTGCCACGAAGGTAAATCTCACTCCTTTCAGCCCTCTTGGCATCAAATTATGGACACAAAAGGGCAATAAGCAGAAAAGGATTATCCTTTTGTTGTTCGCCAAGTAAGCCAAATTTCCTGCTCATCAGCTTTGGGCCATTCCTCTAATTTCTCAGATGTAATATCACCCAGCACTTCATTCAACAAGTATTTTTCTCTGAACTCCTTAAGGCTTTTTGTCCATAATATTTCCTGACTTTATAAACTCTTCTATATAACAGGCAGAGGGAGATTTCTTTTATTTGGACGTTAATGTGTCCATGCAACATATCTTGCTAATTTTGGATTAGCAGTTTTGGTCCAGCAACTTAGCCACTATTAGTTTCCTTTAAAAATAAATAAACTATTCTTTTACAAGGATTTTTTTCATTGTCTTCTAAAAAATCTGATATAGTCTGCTCTCAGAAAGGGACACTGAATGCTGATATGCCAGCAGTCCTAGGGCTTCTGGGATAGTGGAATGCCAGTTTCTAAAGGTGTATTCCTCTCACAAATATGCCTTGCAAAATATCTTGAGACCATCTGACGGAAATCACTGTGGATGTGTCATTGTGCTATGTGCCTGTCTCCTTAAAGATTCATAATAAAGATAAATAACTTAAGGATGTATCCAGACAGTAGTCTCAACAGAATCAGTTATAAGATCCTAGCTGTGCCCTAGGCAGTGTATCCAGTATTCACAGAAGTGACCGTGCGGCAGCACAGGGTTCAGCCTGGGCACTGGGAACTACCTGGGACCCTGGCTAAAAGCCATGCAGTTGGGTCCTCAGCCTTCATATTGGCCTTGCTCTCTGAAGGAAAGCTAGCATGGGCACACCAAGTCCTGCAGCAACCATTTCTTCCTACTGTCATGCACAAAGGGAGTAAGAAATGAGAACATTATGCAAAGAACACTAAGCAAAAATTGTTCTACAGTTGGAAAAATGTCATCATCAGATTTCCTCTTTTTGCTTCTGTAAATTGCAGCACTAGGAGAAGGAGGGGAAAGGAGAAGGAGGGAAGAGGGCTTATGGCCAAATTTTTATCATCCATTTAAATGGTAGTCCAAACGTAGACCAGAAAGTCTTCTGTTAAGAATTTTTTTTTCCAAAGTTGTCTCAAGTTCTTCAAAGTTTAATGCTGGGTTTTATTACACCATTTGCCTCAGTAACACAATCAACTCTGAAATGGAATAGTCACCCTCTGGTGCATATTACCTCTTCATGGTCCAAAGGACTACCCTGTTAAAAATGACATTTCATTCCGAGAGGCAGAAACCCAGTATTTTTTAGTTCATCTGGTGTTCCATGTAGCTGATGGAGAAGCTACCATAAAAAATGGCCCAAAGAAAGACAAAATAAGGAGATGGAACGAAAAGCCAGTAGTCCTTTAATATTTAGTTTTACATGCTAGAACTTTGAGCGTTCAGGGTCCTGTGACTCTGAGTCATGCCTGTGTTCTCTGAGATATGTTGGCTTCCCTTCCAGCTCCACTTCTCTGCATCATTCTCCAGTTCAGCTACTGATATTAAATCACATTTCAAAAACCCACTTTCTTCCTCTACTGAGTGCTACCATGTATACCTCAGTACACATGGTTTAATAAAACCTAATCAGTATGGCTGCAATGCCATGAGGTGGGTCTCATGACCAGAACGTGAGCGTCTGTGGCAGCAGCTTGGTCCAGGCAGGTGGAGTGGGGTGAGGAGTGCTGCATGTTGTGGTGGGCACAGCCCCGACTGCTAGTGCCGAAGAGGTCTGGCAGGCACCGAGCCTTTCCTACGAACACAGGTCACATCTGTGAAATTCTGAAACAGGAACCAGTGACTACCTTTTACAGACCTCCTGGTCATTTTATGCCACTGCCTGGGACATCTATTTGGCAGTATTAAGAAGAAGAAGAAAAATCTTGTGTGATTTCAATTTGAATTTGCTAGGTATCTAATGCCAAACTCTAAAAGAGACTCTAAAAATAAGAACCAACTTTTAAATACAGAAAACCTTGCACCCAGCGGGGGGATGACTCAAAATAGGAGCTCAGTCTAACAGAGGAAGGGGAGTGCTCTATGATTTTGTTACCTTATGCCATCAGAATACGGCATGAAACGATTAAAGGAAAAGAGCGAGCCAGTTCTCTAAAGCCTAAAGCAGTTCTAGTTGATTAGGAACAGAAACTTAACATGAGAACTGTTAATGAAAACTGGGAACTGTTCAAGTATCTACTGCTGCTTTGTCCCTGCACAGCATAAAGAAGTAAATGGAAACAAGACTAAGTTTCAAGTCAACATACACAGGTGATAAATGGCAGTCAAAAGAATAAATGGACTGTTTAGAGTCAATTCTGTCTTGTATTTGCAATGGAGCAGGAATACATATTCTCTTGGCTGGACAGCAAATAGTGTCACACTGTGCCATTAGCTACCTCGTGCACAACTGTGTAAATGCCTTCAGCATGGCATGCCACTCACTGAAACCGAAGCACGAGTCTGACGCATGCTGAGCGTATGGGAGGAAATCTTTGAAAACCAGATTTCAATTCAACAGGCCCGATTACCTCAAGGCATATTTACTGCCCTGTCACTGTCACATACTAGCTATGTATCTAATTACCTAGATCACTTACCACCTTTCTGCTTCCTTTTCTTTCACCAGTAAAGGTGAAATAGAAGGAGAGCAAGGGAAAAAAACACAAACCAGAAAAAAACTGAGAACCCAAAAAATGTTGCAGAAAGGACATTATTTTGAAATGTTTTCTATGAAAATATTAACATTTTTCCCTGGGTCTAGTGAGTGCATGAAACAAACCTGCTATATTCTGGTGCTTCCTACACCATTCAGGTTGCAGCCAAGGGGAAGTATGGGTGGCTTTTTTCACTTGTGGGTTTTTTGACAGGATTGTTCAGTCTTCATCTTTTTATTTCCATTAGAACTTCACACAAAGAAAACCTTATTATTTCCAAGCATCTCCTTAGTAACTAACACTTAAAATAGAAAAATCTCAACATTGACCTCATTGCTTGCTCTCTGCCCTCCAAAATTCCCAATGATATAGAGGATTCGAAGAAAAGGAAGTGGGATGTGCAGGAATGGTCCAAGAGAGGGATCAGCTCCGTGAAGACCTGAATCCAGGAAAGAGGCTGAGCAAACGAAGGTCCATCAGAAGAGCTGTCTCTCAGCTGCTGCTGCATCCATGCTGTTGTGAACACCACTTTTTCTCTTGTTGCAACAAAGTTCTAATAACAGTACTATCTAACTTCCACTTTTTGTGTTTTCTTTGGAGAGAAAAACTGCCAAAAGGAAATTCTTTTGCCTATGGCCAAGTAATGTTATTCAAAATTCCTGTGTTAGACAGGGGTTGCTAAAATCCCTTTGGAATCTCCCTTGTGCAGTGTTTCTGTACAAACACAGCATGGCACTATGTTAAATCACCATGGTTGGATGATCTCTGCAATCCATGACATAAGGAATATAGATTGATCATATGGATTGAATCACAATAGATAGGAAAGACTAATACAGAATATATCTTCTTTAATTAGGAAATCTTTCTGTCTCAGGTACTCAAAGAGTGAAGTTAATTCATGTAAACACTTTACATCTGGGCAGACTTAAAAATGCATCAGCACAGAATATTTTAAAGTTGCAGCTTCCTAGGGGAAATTCAATAATTTTTTAGGGCCAAACACTGAAGCCAATAGGATTTTCCTCTGTAGAATCAGAATAAAACAAAACAGCCCCCATCTCTCCCCTTGACTATTGACGACAGGCACCAGAGCTCCACAAAGGAAAACAGAAAACTAGCATTAATGAATTTTGAAGTGAACTTGCCAAGTTACAATACTGTCTTCATTTAAGTCTCTTCTAAGAATTTTTCCAAGGTATTCACAGGAAATAAATAGCTTATGAAAACAGCAGTATAATTTCAGTGGAACCATTGACATACCCAGGAGCCCAAGTCAAAGCTTTTTCCTGTGAGTGCGAGTCTCCATAGCCATTGAGAGAACAGCACACGTTTCATCGGTTTGGGGGTTAGTTTGGCAAACAGCTGTGGGTACAACTGCTTGCTCTGCCCCGACTTCCTCTGAAAGTCTTCAGTACTTTTAGGAAGATCCATTCAGTTCCTTTGGGTACCTTTCCATGCAGGGATGACCAAGCCAACTCTGAACCTTTTCATACCAAGGTAATTTCTAAAGCCAAGTTTCAGACACTAAAAGATAGTCCCTGAATGAGCAAGAGGTTTCTGGAAGCAGGATGATCTCATTAGCAAGGCACAGGTTGCTTTCCAGCAGGGCTGACCAGCCAAGTAAGCATGGCTGTTGTTTTCCCAGTGCCTGCTTTGCCGCTACGTGATTAAGTTGGGTAGATTCAGGTGTCCCTGCACTGGGCTGCTTAGTTACAACCACTGGGTCCTTTGGGTGTAAAATGAAAGCAGTAATAGCCTCCTCCTGCCTTGCACATGTGTAAAGGGGAAAGTGTTAGAAGACAGAAAAGCATGTGGGTGTTTGTTTCTTGTAAAGGGCACTAGACCTGTCTAGTATCTCAGACCTCTCTTTCTGACAACTTTGTGAATTTTGAACCTGATCGATGCCAACTGGCCATGTGATTTCATAATTTTATCCACACTCCTGCTTTTATCTTGTTTCCCTCCTATTAGTCACATCCGTGTTTGGAGAGTGCAACAGTCCAGCGGGATGGTGAGAAAGGGGAGAGACAGAGTTATCACAGAGCTGATGCTGGGGCTCTCTGAGTTGCAGAAGGCCTCAGATGCCGCGGAAAGCTGGCTGGGTCAGAAGCTTTCCAGCCACTTCCTTCTTCTGCTGCTACTGCAGCAGGATGTGAGATGGGAGGCACCTTATGTTAAGACCTATCCTGAAACTCAGATGATTCTCCCTTGACCACCTAATACGTTTCTGTTGGTAGAAACGCTGGCAATGCCACTCAAAGTAGTCATACTAGACAGAAGGATGTCGTTGAGCACCCTGATCAGTTAGAAGACTGGATACGCATAATGACTGGTTTTGTACATGAAGAAAGAAATGTGCTGTCCTGCAAGGCAAGGAGAAAGCAGCTTTCTGAGGTTGTTAAAAGTGCAGGCAAAACTTCTCTCTGTATCCCCTCTCCCCTTGCGTGGGTCAGATGTCTCACACATAATGTATGTTCCACATGTTACTGACTCATTTTCCTTCTCTTACTAAGATCACTTTTAAAGCAAAATTTCAGTCTTTAAAAGCAAGTCCCTGCCCTTTTATATTTAGCAAAAGTAAATGACTTCTCTAAAATCTGTCTGAATTTCTCTGCAGTGGGTTTGTGGAGGTTATATCACAGATCTGACAGTCATAGTGAAAGAGGAATATGACCTACTCCATATATGAACCAGGAAGTCTACTCTTTTATGTAGAGCTAGTGAATTTCAGATGAAAGATCTGAATAACTTCCTTTTTCCACTTCAAGCTAAAAATAACATAGCCCAGCCCAGAAGCCAGAGGGATACAGAGGGATGGGGATAAAGTAGGAGACTGGCGATCCTGTGGCTCAGGAGGTCAAAGTGCTGCAAGAACATCACATGCTGATACTGTAAACCAGACCCAATGAAAGCCTTGCAAGTGCTTATTATACTATTTAAACATACCCTTAAACCTTTCTGCACTGTTACTCTGCCTCTGTCCCACTTTGTATTGGCTCTTTTAGCAATATATTTTCCAGAAAAGAGGACTTGATGTAAGAATTGTTAATTAAATTATCTGTGCTTGGTGCTATGAAGAAGCATAACTATGTCATTCTTATTGAAGTCAGTTACATTTCATGCCTAGTTTTGAGCAATCTCATATTGGAAGGTGAAGAGACTGTGTTTTTAGTCTGTATTTCTAGCTATTTTCTCTCTGTGAGCAATATGGCTACAGTTTTGAGCCTCTCAACAGAGTCTGAATGTCTCTCTGGATATGTTTAAATCATACAGCAGGTATGCGCTGTGAAGCACCTCAAGGTGGCTGTATTCTAGTTGTCCACTTCAAGCACGTGGCTGAACAGTGTGTTGGCTCCTGCCTGTCCCCGAGTCCCTCCCAGGAGCTGGTGGGGAGACAGCGAGCATCTGAACCTCACTGGACTGCGACCTGGCATGTGGGTGTGTGGATCAGCATGCCTTTTGCACAGCTGGGAACCTATGCCTCGTATTTGTGGGCCTTTGATGAGGATCTCAGAGATGACTGATTACCTCATTGATTATTCTCTACCTCTTAGCAGGAGGGTGGAGCTAAGTGGCAGAATTCAGTATATAAAACATCAACCTGAGAAGACAAGCAAGCGAGTTGGCTAAGAGTTTCTGTACTTGGCATTGCTTCAACAGCTTCTAGAATAGTGCAGTTCTTGTTTTTACCATTCAAGAATGATCTCAAAAAACTGGAGATAACTCAAAGAGGATCCACGGCAATGGTTAAAGAACTGGAGGATGTACAAAGACCCACAGGAGCTCAAGCTATGTATTAGGTAGGTGATAAAATTAGGGGAGAGTCTGCAAGTCATGCTCATCGAGGAAGAAATAATTTGATGACAAAGGGCTTTCCGATCCAATGAACAAAAGTACAAGACCTAGTAGATGTGATCTGAGGCCTCCCCTAAAAGCCCAAGCCCAACAGAAAAGAAAGTCCTTCCCAACAGCTCCACTTTGGTCCAACTGAGATGGTCATGGAGGGAACTGTTCCTTCTGCTGAATCCAGTGCAGGCACTGCCTCCAGCAAGACAAGCTGTGGCCATGGCCCTGGTTCGGCCTCAGCGGCAAGGACACGCTATTGCATCAAATGCACTGTGCATTAGAGAAGCCAGGCAAGATAATGGCTATACAGCTGACAGGTCAGCTCTGAATTGCTGAGAGATTCTCAAGAAGCCTGGATTGATTTTGGTATCATGGACTGGGCCTGGTAAAGCAGTCTTTTTAATGTGTACTAGGATTGAGCAAATGGGCAAAAGGGAAATAAATCTCATTCTAGCCCTTGGAGAAAGAACTTTTTTTTTCATTTTTGGGTGTTCTTATCATTGAATTTGATTCAATGATAAGAATCAAAGTAGGGTCAGAGGCAGAGACATGGAAATCCCATGATACAGCTTGCTCCCACAGATGTCTGACAAATTCTGGAGCAATAAGGAAGTTATTTCTGCTCTCAAGATAATTCAGAATCAGCATTTCAGGTAAAAGAGTGTTAGAGAATTTCAGGTATCTAGCCAAACTTAGAGTAAAATGTTAAAGAATCTTCTATCACGTACCACTGTGGACTGCTAACAGGTCCTGCCATCAAAACCGGCACTAATCAAAACTCAGGCAGCAGACTCCCAATGACTGCAGGAAGTGCTGGGCTTACAAAACCGGCTGAAAATTTTCTTGAACAGTAAAGAAAGAGGGCCACTTACTTTTAGAACATTTTCTCTCCTTTTCTTGAAATTATTAGATTTGGTGATGAAAAACTTACATTTAAATGCGTGTACACTGGAAAGGTTTTCTGGAATAATGGAAGAACTTTTAGAGAATAGAAAAAGTAATCACAAAATCTTTAAAGGAACTCTATAACACCAGCTCTACTGATGCATCACTTAACCCTGGTCCTAATGCAGGGTAAAGCAGGCTTCCAAAATCATATTCCAAAATTATTCCATATCAAGGGAAAACTAAGCAAAACCAAGTGCAGAATATTTATTGCCATTAAATTTTCTCCATTGGTTTTGGGGAGAGTAACATTTAACTGGTCAAATTCCAACCCATAATTAAACTCCACCTGAAATCCACCTCTTGCCTAAACTGACTGACACCATCATGCCATTTCATACCTCAGTGCTACCTGCGTTCCTTTTTTGAATAAAATAATTCTGATGTGCAGCTGGAATGTTTGTTTGTTTGTAATACTTTTGAATTATTTAAGGAAAAAGTTGCTCAGTGAAAATTATAAAGGCAGCTACACAGACAGTGCACAAATTCCTCAGTTTTAGTTTGATGCAAACCTAGCTTATTAATAAAACAGTCACACAGAACTATCATATCATCATGATAATGGGGAAAAAGATAAAATCTATGGAATGAATATGTCACTTCATAGATTATTATAAGACCAACAGTTTACTATAAGAGCAAGACCCTTAAATTATGATGGATTAACATCTTTAACATAAGCTTAATTTTTATAATGTGATTCATAACCTGTTTTCATTAGCAATAATTTACAACAGTAAAAAACTTGGAACAGCACATTTTTCCTAAAAAATAAACTTGATGCTAAGGTGAAAGTGAAGCCATTTAATAAAGGACAGTCCATTGGAAAAGTTTTCTATATATATCATCAAAAAGTATATGTTACTTTGTGTGTCCTTGGTAGTAGGGGCTGTTTTGTCTCCTTTGTGTGCCCTTAAGAAATAATTATTTTGGATGTTAAAAACGAAGAAAATATCCTTGGTTCTGAATAGGATGGGGGAAGGGACGATTCCCATACCTCATAAATATTTAATTACAATTTGTATATATCTATATATAAAATCAAGAGCCAAAAGTAATGACCAGAGAGGACCTCAAACAGTGTATTTAGCTGTTATTAAAGGAAAATTAGAAATAATACAGAAAACCCCAAAATGTTCAGTAAGTGGTTTTGTTCTTTTCTAGGGGAGGGGGAATACAATACTGTATTCACATAATCTGTTGATGAAATACTTTCCACTATAGCAGTTTTCAAAAGACATCTCTATTCAACAAATAGAAATGGAAGCCTTTTGCTGCTCATTTATCCCACCTGTCTTGGGCTCCTCTCTCACTAAATCACTTTTTGAAAGTGCCTAAAGACAGAGGAGCTGTATTCCATCCTCTGGGTCGAAGAACACGAATTTATGGTATAAAGTTGCATTCCTCATCAGGGCACAATAAAAAAAAAACCAAAAAGGCTAGTCAGCTGCAGGGTGCAGCCAGGGGAACAAAGTGACCTGAATGCAAAAAGGGACGAGTAATCTCAGGATGAATCAGGTGAGGGAAGTTCTTTTTGAAAATGGGAAAATATTAATGCTATTTGCCAAGACTATTGGTAAGATGCTATCTGGAAAGTCTGTTCACTCATGTTTGAGAATCCAAACTTGCGCATGGGTAGAGCAGGCCCTGGACAAAATGGGGAAAATTGCTCTTGTATAGCAGGCATGAAGGAGCTTGTCCTGTTTACCACAGCAAAAGAAAGGCTGGGATGCAATATGATTGCTTTCTGGAAATACATCAGAGGGCTGAGCACCACGAGAGGAGAAAGATATGTGAACTAACAGCATATACAGGAAATGGGAGATAGGTAGGTAGGTAGATAGATGTGTAGGTAGATAGATAGGCACATTCAAAGTGTCTCTTTCCCGCAGCAGTCACATCAGAGGCTCAAACAGCTGGAAGCTGAAATGAGAAAAATTCAAATCAAAACGAGATGAAAATTTTAATTGTGATGCTAATTGTAGCAATTTATCAGTTTGCAGTAGATTCTGTCTCAGTGGAAACTTCTACAGGAAAATGGCACATTTTCTCTAAAAGATATATTTTTGTTCATTCATAGCACTGGTCTTGAATCAGGAACTGATTCATGGAAATCATATGGCTCCTATTTTGCTGTGTGTCAACTAGGTAATTCCCATAGTGCCTAAAATCTTGTTGCTATCATTCTACTTATTTAATTTACAGCTCCTTTCATATTGCAAGAGCAGTGTAAATCAGGCTCAATGGAAATGAGAACTGGGTCCTATGCTTTAGCACTTCTGTGAAACAAAAATCCATTGTTTTATATGTCTTTAATCTTTCTTCTTGAATGGTTTTATTTCACACATGGTGATAGCTCAGCAGAAGGCTGTTGTTAGCTCACAATAATAGATTATATTCCAGTATTTTTTGTGTAGCTTCCTTTGCTGAGGAGGCCAGCCTCTAGGTTAACTTCTGGAAGTAACTTTGGAAACTAATTTTCAGGCAATGCTCCAAGAAAAAGAGGCACATGTTGAGGAACTGACATAACTTTTTAACACCACAACCAGCATATTTCTTCAGGCAAACCCAGCCAAAACAAGTTGCCAAAATCAATATTGATCTAGTCCTTCATCCAATCAACAAATGCCATTGTTTATAAGATATAACTTTTCTTGGTTAAAGTTCAAAGCTAAACGCCAAGGATTTTCAAAACTATTAAAATGAGAGGATTTAGGTTTCCAGAAACTCTGGCTTGCTCTCAGCCTCAGTGGGTATTCTGAGCCATCAGAAATTATACAAAGAACTTCCACAGTTTTTATATAGAACCTAATGGTGAAATGACAGCAAAGAGAATGTGGGTGCGTGCACACATGCATGTGCCTGTGATACATGTACACAGAAAGGTACTTCACAAATCTTATATCAAAAAATGGCACTTCAGATTTTTCTGGATCACTGAAATTTAGTTTGAGACTAAGAAAAGAGAATTATGCAGTATGATTAAATTAAATTTGCAGGATCTCCTGTGTGTTGATAAAATGTCTGCTCTTCCAATCCAGCAAAATAAAAATTGTGTTGGGTTCAAAATTCCATGAGCTTGGGTTTTAGAGTCATAAATCCATTGAGTCATTGCATAGGCATGAGATTTATTTAACCTTTTCCTTAAGATGTTTCTTTAACAGAACCAGTCAAATATTCCTGAATTTTCTATGGTAATAATATGTTCAGAACTACACAAACCCAGAAGAGGCAATGCAAATGTTTGTCTCTCTTAGCAAGAGATTTGCACAATTCCAGTCAAGGATTATATTCCAGAATCTGGGCTTCTTTTTGTGCGACACCCTATAGGAGCATTAGATAACATGTAGACAGGCAGGCCACATGGCAAAACGCCAAGTTTTCAACTAATCTTCAGAAACCTCAATAAGAGTGAGTTGCACTTTTGAAATTATTTACTTGGAAATTACTTTGAGTAATAATCTGTGTCCTAAATAGCTCTATCAAGGTGTTCTTGAAATATTAGTGTGTTTGGCAGGCCATTTAGGTAGTGATAAAGCCTCTTGCTTAGATATTGAATGGTAAAATTTGGTTTATTTTCATAGCCTTTAAATTCCTGGAACCATAGCGTAGACATCTGATTTTTAACAGGGTTATACGGTACTCTGAGGCTCCTGCTTTGCTTTTTCCTTAGATTTAGGATTTTTGCTTTCCTAGCTTGAGGGTAAAATGGTTGGAACCAATTATAATTTCCAGTGTTAACTCACTCCTAAAAAAAACCCCTACAGGCCTATTTGCTAAAAATTCTAGTTATTCACTGCACTGAGTGGAGATAGTGCTGCCTTCTCCTCACTTTTACCATTTCAGTGGCCCAAGACAGTCTAAAGGACCATAGCAGTTCCTCTTTGTGCCTTCGCATGCATGGGACTTAAAGTTTCTATCTTGTGACACGCAGACAGCAGTGGCTTAAATTCCCCCTTACTGAGTTGTTAAATCCCCTCTTACCAGTGTTACATGGTAATCCTGGATGCGACAGGGGACCGTGCCATTTTCTTACTGTCTTCTTAAAACTCAGAGGTATGGTTTTGTAAACAGGAATGCCTCTGATTATGGCAAAATAAATGCAAACTGCATTAGTTTCGCTTAGCTTTTTTGAATTATTCTCCCTAAAAAATAAAGTGGTGGATTATATAGTCCAGTGTCTGGTAATCAGGCTGTAAAATGAATAACCTAGCACATTACAGAGTGGGAATTTGGTACAAAAATACAAAAAGGGTATTGTCCTTTTAAGTACTCTGAGAGTCCTTGGGGTCTTCTAAGCGGAAAAAATAAGAATCTGTGCTGTTTACTGATGAACACTCACAGAGGATAGGTCTAGTTCTTCCAGAAATTGTGCATTATTGTGGTCTTAAGCTATGCCATGCTTTAACTTTGGGGTTTCATAGTCCTGGCATAGACTCTGTGGTAGGGCATACATTTCATGCAGCTAGTGTCACAATTTACAAAAAAAACCCAAACCCAAGCCCCAAAACAGTTTCTCAAAGAAACCCCCTTCTCCCTAGGTGCTCAGTTATTAAACTCCATCAAACTAACTTTTAAGTGTAGCTTCAAAATGAGCATCCCACTTGGATGTTAGTAAGCAGAGAAATACCTACTTACCCCTAGTCTTTACCTGCAGGTCAATCATCTTGTCTTTATTAAGTGTAACTTGTTCTGATTTTATGGCAGGCAAAGATAAGGACCTCTTCCTCTACCCCACCAGCAGAGCCAAACCCTCCCTCCGTCCAACAACGTAGGCACTTTCTATCAACCTCAGCCCAGAACTCCGACCCATCCCACAAAACGAGGAGTAGGGTGTAGTACCATGACAAGCTCCCAGCAGCACCTTGGATACACCACCACCAAGTATTCAGTGGGGAAGGGACAGATGGGAGGACAAGCTCCTGCTCTGAACAGCTCAGAAGGGGCATTTCACAGCAGGAGAGGGCTCTGATGGCCAGCCTGGTTGATGGGGGCAATCCAGTCTTCTGCTGCGGTTACGTATGTTGCCTTGCAGATTGAGTGGTTTGCACTGTGGTGGCCTTGTCTGAAAGTTTCACATGCTTGAAAGTGATGAGGAGACGCTGCTGTCATTTTCAGTCCTTACGGTTGTAAGGTGCTATGAGCCAGCGGGACCTGTGGGACCTGGGAAGCAGTGGCGGACTGGGTACCCGCCAGAGCCTGGCTACACTTCCCACATTTATCTGCTAATAACCTATTAAGAATTTTCTCTACCTGTTCTTATTTGATTTGGGGGTTTTTCAAAGGGCTCCTACATAACTGCTTCACTGTGATGAACAATGATTTATGAGGGTACATTGGGTTCATTTGTTCAGCATTTTAGGATCAACTGTGTCTGTACAGCAAAACCAGAAAACGCTACTCTCCTCAGCCTTTGGTTTTTTTGAAAATTTTCCTGGATCTTGCTTAAAAGTAGGTGTACTGTTCACTTTTTTCTCCTCTCAGATACAGAAGACCATTCTGAAGTGGACATCCAATGACATATTTTGTTTTCAGGGAGATGTTTAAAAATATTTGAAATCCATTGCCAGTAAATATTCATAATATTCCCTGCAGAAAAGCTTGTTCCCAGAAGTTGCCATAGGTGACATGGAAGTTCAGGAATGATAAATGTTTCTTTTTGCTGACGATTTCACATTTCCTTCTTGCTGCTGACATTTAGACAAAGTTTTCTGCTGACATTAGAAAAAAAAATTATTTTCCCTGTCCAGACGTTCCTGGCCAAAACATCACTTTTGTGCTTGCTTTCACATTCTTAAGTTCCCAGTTGTCCTAAATGAATTCTTTTTTATTGATCTAATGATTACTAGGTCCAAATTCTCCCTGATTATTCTTTCACTTTATGCCTTATATCTGGAGCTGTAGTAGGAAAGCTCAGCTGTTTCATTTTAATACTTTCAGTAATCTTCCTTTCTGTCTGTCTAGCCACACATTAACATTCACTTGACTTTAGGTTAGTTAATGGCAGGTGGCTGCACAAATTCACATGGGTTTTTTTTCCATCTCTTCTGCGATCCGAATTAGCAATACTTTCCTTCACACACAGTTCTCGAAAGTGCATCTACCCCATCTGTTTGATGCCTTTGTTTATGTGTTGTTTTACAGCGATATCGTTGCAATTTCTTCACCGCTCTTATGTTATCAGGTGTCTCTGTTTCCCTGATCACATCTAACATTGTCCATCCTCTTGAGTTCTGGGCTTGGCTTCTCTCTTAACATCACACATAATGTCCCTCAGTTCTGTACAAAGTCAACTCAGGCCAAAACTTAAGGTTGCAATGGCCACAAATGAATATATTTTGAAATGGCCTTCCTTTCTAGAACTAACATTCAGCACAAGCCTTATTAGTTCCAGATTTGCACAGATTTTTAAATGTTGCTAATTCAAAACTTTTGAATTTACTTTTATAACACTCAGAGAATTAAAAGCAGGCTGGACAACAATGAACAAATCTGGGACTTGTTATGACACTATTGTTGTTCTAACAGTTCTGGTTGTTTGTATTTTAAAGTGAGAAAATTGAAAGTTATTCTCAATAAAACCAATGCGTGTGAATGCTAAACTTTTAAACTCGATTTCACTGCCTTTGGTTTTTCTACCATGGAAAAAAAATATTCCTTAAAAAAAAATCACAAAAAATCAGTTCTTGAGTGTCATTATCTGGCTGCCAATCAATAAGTAAGCAAGAAGGGCGCAAGTCTGCAATAACACAGGAAAAGGAAAACAAAACATGCAGGCCAAATCCTAGCAGATCTGAAAAATTAAACCAGTCTTACCTCAAAAGCCAAAACAGTTGGGGAGAGGCAATGACAACGGTCTGCAGAAAAGCCTGCTGCACCTTTGTAAGAGGAGAGGGAAGAGAGGACACAGAGGGTCTTGCAGGAAACACATGCTTGTGCAGGGCTGTTTGATACTCTTCTTCTTGTTTATCACTTAAAATGACAGGAACCTGTACACAGCTGTTCCTGACAAGCAAACCTCTTGTGGTGGTAGTACAGACCAAGATGAAGATCTTGGTTTGGGTTCATACCTTCATTCCCTAAAGAAAAGCCACAGCACAGACACCTGATGGTTGCTGTTTCTTGGGGCTCTGGATTCCTTGGATCCACACCAGTAAAACATTACTTTGCCTGTGGAGCCAGATTGCCCATTTCCATGCTTGCACCTTTGTAAATTCAGATGCAGCCTGTGGCAATGGAATTGCTTTGCAGTAAGAGGACCCACACTACACTTTCTCTCCTGCTAGTCCAAACACTCTGTAATAGCCTTTATTCTACTGATGATACAGGGATGGGAGGTGTAATATGTAATGAAGACACACTTGCCCAGAAAATTAAAGTATTAAGGAGGCAGAAAAAATAACACAGTCTCCTGATTTTTAGCCCCATCGTCTCACAGTGCCAAATACCATTCTGCCATACCACACTCTTCTCTTCTACCTTAACACATAAAAGAAATAATATTCCACTGTGTCTTGTTTACAGCCTTGAAGCTTTAAATATCTGCCGGGTTAAAGGCTCTATTCCTGAAGGCTTGGTTGGAAGCAAGATAGAGAGCTGAAAGCACATACAGCATGTTGAAGGTGCATTACTTAAGGGACTCTCTTCTCCCCTCACAAAATTCCTTCTAATATAAAAAGAATGGAAACTTCTAGCAGAAAACAGTTATCCAAAAACTTCCTCATTTTGCTTTTCTGTTCATGCCAGTCCTAGTAGTAGTGCCCATGAGAATGAAGCAACAGAAGTGAGAATTGGCTCAGCTTCATAAAGGTATAATACTTGATACATTAAATTTCAGTTAAAAACTTGACATTTTGCATTAGGTGACAGAGAGGACTATATAAATAACAGGAAGTTTCCTGCTAAAGCAGGAAGCTATTTTTAATATTTTTTTCAGAAGCCCTGCAGAGAGCTATGGTAGTTACAAAGCAGTGATGCTTTGCTCTCTTTTTGCTCCTCATCCGACCCAGCCCAATGGCTGCAGGGGCTTCCTGGTTTGGAAACCATAGCACCCCAGAAGCATCTAAAAATATACATTGTTAACTGCAGAAGGTAGATAAAACCCGTACTAAAACTAAGGCAACACTAGACGTTCAGGCAAATGTCAGCTTTGGAGCATTCTAAAACTGCATTTAGGTGTATCCGTAGATGGTGGTGTAATCCCAAGCTCAGACAGGTACCACTGGGAACGTGCTTTCCTTCTCAACACAATTCTATATTGTTCAGCTGCAGGAGCACAGGAAGTTTAAGTATTAGGAAGCTATGGACTTTTCCTTATGCATCAACATTAACCTTTTTTTTTTCATGAGTGATTAGGCGCTTGTTTGTCAGCCTTAAAAGGAGATATTTTACAAAGCAACCCACAAAGGAGAGCATTAAAAATTACGCTGCTGTCTTCAAAAAGGTTAGTGACGATTCTATAACTGGGTAGAGATCTTACCAGAGTTGTAGAGGGAGCAAAAATTACTTTTCTGAATTTCTAGTTCTCGTTCAGCACAAAGAATATGGAAAACCAAAGAACCTGGCTACAATCCCTTCATGGGGTGAACTTTCTCAAATTTTAAACATAAAGAAGCTGGACCTTGTCAGCAGAGCTCTACCTTTCCCTCTGTTAGGGTAACCCTGTGCAATCTGCTACATTTTGAGAGTCTCTCCCTTTGAATCTATTAAATCTTTCTTGGGATTTAAATACCAACATTTACACTGGAGGTGGCCAAACCCCAGAATATCTGAAGGGATGAAATTCTGGCATTTCGAAATTTGTTTATATGCAGATTAGAGGGGAAAAACGCCTGCGAAATTTCCCATTGAGCAGGCAAGGTGAAAAAAATAATTCTGGAAATACCAACACACATAATTTCCAAAAGGAAAGGTGCTCTCCAGGGATCACAGCAGCAGTTTTGAGAAAGCGGCTGCTACTCAGGGTAGGCAGTAGTGAAATCAACAGGAATCACGTCAGCATCTGCCACAGCTTCGAGACTCCAGGCAGGCTTGGGGAGCCTAGAAAGCCAGCTGGACTGGGAGCCTGGAAACCCTGGGACCCTCGGCCCAGGTCAGTCTGAATTAGCAACAAACCCCTGCAGCCTCCTCCGTGGCAGGACGCCTGGCAGGCAGGCAAATTTTGGCTTGAGCTGGGGTTGCAAGCTGACTGCTACAGAGATGGAGGCCAAAATAAAGTTAAAGCCAGAGCTTCCAAGGCTTCCCTGCTCTTGGCTCAAGTAGGATCCCACCCGCCCAGCCCCTGGCCCCAGGACTGCTTGTGCAGAGGGCTGCTCTGGAGCCGTGAGCTCTAGGAGCGCAGGCTCCTAGGCAGAAACCGCACAGCAACAGCGCTGCAGCCCATCAGGACCAGGAGGGGCACTTCAGGTTTGACACATTTGTAGAAAAATTTTGTAACTTTTTTTTTTTTTTTTGGAAACTGACGAGCTGACCTCTGAACCAATGCTTCTATCCTGGCCACAGGGATGTGATGTGTAAGAGGAAAATACAAAAGCCTCAAACTGAACAAAGACTGTATCATAATTTCACAGAGTTAGTAAATGTGTCTCTAAAATGCCAGAAGAGGCGTTTGCTGTCATGCCATCAATCCTATGGCTTTTAACCCTGCAAAATAGGATAAAAACTCTTCCTACTCATCTTAATTATCTCGCTGAGGCCAAGAATGGGATTTTCTTTCTAATAACTGGGTCATAGCACATTAACAACTATCTATACATCATGTGTCAGCTGGAAGTGAACTAGTAGGACAACAGTGTAAGAACTTGCCTGAACCAGAAACTTCACTGGGTCATTTTGCCTTTGACTTTACTACCACCATAATTATTTTTTTTTCAATGTCAGTGTTCAAAGGTTCCAATTAAAGCAGGTCTGCACTTTGACCTGGGAACTGAGTACAACCTGAAGAGCAATTGTACTCCTGAATCTAAACTGCAAAGTATGTTGGCGCACAACACTTCTTGTTTTTAAGATGGTAGAGTTGTACCCTTACACTGAGACAATGAAAGCTGAATATCAAAAACATTATGAAACATCACACTGAAATACAGTGATTCAATTTAAGACCCAGATTGGCATAAATAAAAAACAGATGCTAAAACTGCACTCTCGTGCAGAAGGCTAAGCCAATACTCTTATCTCTGAAAGTAACCAATATCACTTTCTCTGAAGGTATAATACTCTGCTGCTTCTAATTTCGTACTTCTGTAAGTAGGAGAAATTTTGTCTTCACCAAGCTAGTGATCAGCCTCTGAAGCAGGACTGATGCTTCTAGAGTCTCTCCCCAGCAGGTAGTGTAGCACTAGAGACAGATGCAAAGACATTACAGAATGTAACATCCATCAGTTTATTGACTCATCTTTGTTCCATCGGTATGGTATATGAACAAGTATGCAAGAAACACTGCCCTTACAAACAGAACAAATAAATAGTAGGCAAGAGGAAGAGCTGAAGTTCACATGCAGTCATAGTTCCTTTTTTTTCCCTTTCCCCAAGATACATTTTTTTAAACATGGACCAAGCTCACTATTCACGTGCAGTGTGAACCCCACACTACAGTCTCTCTCCCCCCTGCCCCATATGCCCATAAAGCACAAAGTGGTGGGAAAATACTGTGGCTGCTTCTTACTGATTACTGTACATTTTTGTGATAAAATGGTTTGCGGGACTATCAGGATGAACTCCAGCTGACTGCTTTCAGCCCAGCAATATTCCATATAGCCAGGAACTAACCCTTGAAGCATTTCCTTCTTTCCTTGAGCTCTGCAGTGACGAACACTGGCTAGTTATCTGCACATCTTGAGTGCTTCTCTGTATTTCTTTAAAGCAAGACAAAGAGGCATTCAATAGGAATTTGTCTGTATTATATAGCTTCTACTTCTGTTTTTCCCATTATCACGTATCAGCTCTGTTTTTGTTCCCCAGCCAAGTTCTCTTCATATTTTCCAGATCATTCAAGTGCCTGCACCCAGTGCCCCAACAAGGTTTAATGAAGGAGTCAGTATTCCTTTTTAAGCAAGCAATTAGTTTTGATTCATCTCTTTTCAGGTCTGTAAGGGAAACAGTGAATTAAAGAAACTAATGGAAAGGAGTTCTTGCTGCCACTACCATGTGCTGGCTCTGAGCCAGAGCCTGTCTAACATTTGCAGGAGTCATGAGTGTGAAATGAAGGTGGATGATGGTTTTTCTGTAAAATGATTAACAGTGTTGGTCCTCTTTCACTCTTCTCATGCAAAGAAGTCAGACAGTTCTTGCAGAAGAGCTAAACTCAAAAATATTCCCGGTCGGCCTGCAACAAGGAACCAGGATATCCTCAGCCAGAATTAGCTCATCCAACCTTTCCCCCTACTACCAAATGTGTAAAAAGTTCATAGACGGGGGTAAGTTTGGGAGTCTGGCACAAATGATTGTTGCCATCTGAAGCAGCTCAGATCAGGATTAGGTCTTCTGGATGACGATTTGGGCACCAAAGTCCATTTATTTCAAGGTT
The DNA here is from genome assembly GCF_034638445.1 of Ciconia boyciana. Taxonomy (NCBI): domain Eukaryota; kingdom Metazoa; phylum Chordata; class Aves; order Ciconiiformes; family Ciconiidae; genus Ciconia; species Ciconia boyciana. Next base: position 21,192,760 of record NC_132938.1, read on the forward strand.
GTTTTCTTTTCCACTTCTGTTGGTCTGGAATGGCTCCAGATATGAAATTTCTGCACGCCATTGTCCTACCATTGTCAGTTTTTAGGAGAAAACATCTTTGTCCCTCTCGCAAGAAAAATACAGCAGAAGCTGGTAGCTTCCTACTGATGTTATTCTGACTGAATAACATCACTTTTTTGGTTTCCTTTTCAGCTATGGTTTTCGTCTTCTCTCTGACATCTAAGCCTACAGCATTAGTTTGGTTTTCCTATGTCACTGACAACTTTTTATGTCTTGCGCTGGTGTATTGGGGCATGTGATCTAACGGGCAGAATCTCTGATGTGACTGTATCTCTAGTGGCCGTGGAGGGCAGAGGGAAGTAGCACACGCTGTAACCTGTAGGCAACTTCAGCATCTAGTAGGTACTCTTTGATCACCCCTTATCTAGGGATGACACAGTAAAACTAGGATCCTAACTGTAGTCTTCTCAGTGTATCTCATTTAGATGCCAAAAGCAGATAGCTTTTGGCACTTGTCTACATGCTTACAAAGACAGAAGATAATCCTTGTGGTTTGGTTTTGCATCTGGAATCTGACACTGGATGCGAAGTGAATTTATCACTGCCCTACTGCCACTGCAGCATGACAGCTGCTGTCCTTGTGCTCCTGATGACTAAGATGGCAAAAGAAATGCTGATGCTAATAACACTGCATCTTCTCACACAGAATTCGTGCTAGAGGTCTTCAGCACTGTGATTGCTTGCACTTGAACTTCCTTTTTTTTTTTCTCTCTCTGGATGATGCTGGTATGAATGTCTAATACTTATGCTGATACTAAAGTTTACATTTTATTTTTGCTTACGTTGTATCTCTTCAGCCAGAGTTAATATTAAAGCTGTTATTGGAAAATGAGTCAGCACTTTCAAAAACTGCAGTCTTGGTCCCCAAATGCTTAGCCTTATGGGAATAGTTTTATATTGAAACCCAAGGAGTCCGGAAGCTTGGGTCTGGACTAGCTGTGATTGTAGTGTTTGAGATGCTGATGTAAGTTTGCAACTTTTATTTCACCCTAATAAAGTTTCCAGTATTGCCTGTACATGTGAATGGGCACAGATCAGCTGATACAACACAGATTTAAACACATTTGAGAGAATTTGAGTTAGACTCTAATTAAACTTGCTTTGGTATCTCTTCCCTCTAATGTTTTGTTTTCAGAAAAGCCATGAGCTCTTCTGGCTTAGCTGGCCAAGGAAACATTCTCTCTGCTACAGGCGATCCTTAGATGCAGGCAGCCGGAGTCCCAGTCCTCCAGCACTCATCCTTTTTAGTCCCATCGCACCGCTTGACCTGAAGTGGAGAAACATGCCTAGGTCCTAAACTTTATCACATTGTTCCTTCTTCTTTTGATAGCGATTTCTATTTGCATCACAAGTCCCTTATTTCGTTATCATTAAAAGGCCTTTATCACACAGAACTGTGATCACAGCTCCAAGCAGCCTTGCATATTTTGAACTTGTATAAAGCACAGTATCTTACCACACCTTCCACTTTCTGTCTGGAAGCATCTCCTGACATTGTCTGCTTTGGTCGTAAGGACAGGAGTCATTGCAAGTACTCCTCTGGACTGATTGTAACGGAGAAAAAAGAACAGTGCAGCAACTTTCTAGGAAGGGGTTTTTTTTAAAATGAAAACAAAGCCTATTGACTGGAAATGATCTGAATGTGATTCTAGCCACTGCCAGGTCTCTTGGCAGCGTGAGCTGCCAGCTTTCCTTTCCTGTTTTTTTTCCCTCTGATAACATATGTAAACAATCAGTAGTACACATCAGAAGGTTTTTCTTAGGCTTACGTAGGACCTGCAGCATAAAGCACACACACGATACAGGATGGCGAAATCTATTCCACCAGAGGCAGGACTCGTTCTGTCACAGGGCAAATTTGCATTTGTAGGACAGTAAAACAGCACAATGGTAATGGAACTATTTGCAGTTCGGGGAAACAGATGCTGAGGATAGGGTCAGATGATTGCAAGCCTCTGCCCAAGGCAGAGCGTGACATGAAGACGGAGTGGGCCTGGCTTCTCATGCCCATCCCACAGTTCATTCCCACTTGCCCCGCATAGGCTGACGGAGGCTAAGAGGTCACTACTGCAAAAGCCAAGGTTTTGGACGGTTTAGTAGGGTCTTCACGTTTTTCTCCTCCTTGCACGTGGAGATAAAGTTGTCAGGGCGCCCTGAAGCTACTGAACACCTCTCCTTAAAGTATTAACTTCATGATGCAGATCAGCATTGCTCACAGCTATTATTTCAGTCTGCACACTCAGGCGTCAGTACGGGCATAAATATTTCTTCACAGGGACTTATTTTTAAATGAAAACTGAGACTGCGATACAATCAAAGGACTCTCAGGCGGTTTTGGCTCTATTAAAAGAAATTATACGTACATTGCCAGGTAGGTCTTTCCCATCTTCTCATCTTAAATCCTCCATCAGTTCTACACACACTCTTAACTTGGTTGAAGTCCTTTAAATGTCTTTGTGCTTGCCAGACTAGCTATTTGGAGCAGGGAAGGAATATGATATAAAAAGACAGAAGAGACTGTGGAAATTAGAGGTGAAAAACAGAAAAGAATAAAAAATTGTAAAAATATGGGCAAAAGGAGACCCCAAATCCTTTCCTTCTGAAATGAAATCTCAGGAATTGGGGGACAGGGAAACTTGAGTTGGGTAGCTAAGCCCTCTGCCCTGTAAGCCCTGACCTGGGAAGCTCCAGGGTAGTCCTGGAACTTACCGGGTCTGATCACTGAAAGACTTCGCCGACATCGGAGAGTGTGAACAAAAATACATTGTACTGCCTTTTTTGTTTTCTCCACCAATGTCTATCACACAGAATTATGTCTAACAGAGTAACTTCTTGAATTGTCTGTTCTGTCATTGAATGTGGTGCCTTGCACAAAACAACCCTGAAACGTCTGTTTCTTAGCTCCTGTGCTGCAAGGACTCGCAGACAGTGTAACATGTGCCAGCAGTGGAACATATATCACAGCACAATAACAGGCGAACAAGCAGCTTGTAAGCAGCTTGTATCTCAAGATACACTCGAGAACTTATAAGGGATAAAATAGAAGTTTAGCCTTTTCACATAAAAATAAATATTTCTCCTATATACTTTAAAAATCCAATTTCTTTTAACTAATGGTGACATTTAATGGAGAAACATTATTATTTTTTTTGCTGAAGGTACTGTGGATGTTAAAATTGGCCTCATGACTACCACTTCCCTATGATAATGCATAAAGCTGGAGGAGGACACTTAGTCTTCTAACTCCAAAATACAGATTTCCATGTGAAGAGAGGGGCTGTTAGCCATAGACAAACACACTTTTTTTTTCTGAGCGTACAACAAACATTCTATAGTCATACATGTAACTACCTCCTCAGAGACATGGACCTGGTGAATAACCTTGATATTAAAGGAATTGCAAACGATGCTATCAAATGAACCTCTGGCTCAAAGAGCCAATCCTTCATTATCTTAAGCATTATTTAAACAGAAGTGAACAATACCATTTTGACAGAGTAGGAAGCTCATTAGTATCCAGATAATTCTCACTCGCTGAATTAAGCAGAAAAATAGGTTGCATTATTAAACGTCATTTGCCAGAATATATAACATTGTGATGTCAGATGGAGAGCAAGGCAAGTCATAAGTCATGGACAAAATCTACAGTCCCTATACCAAGGAAGTAGTGTATAAGTCATCCACCTCTTCATCCTCCCAGCACCTCTGTACTGTAAACTGGAAAGCAGGGGTATAAAGAAAAGACTTGAGCACCCAAAAGGACATGCAACGTGTGTTCTTCTCTCTAAGGAGCTTTGAAAATGTTTCACCCAGTAGCTGCAGAACACTGTAGGCAGCAGTAAATGTGATGTCCACAAGGCCATGCTGCCCCATATTCAAGTCCACTTTTCCTGGTCACTATATCTTTTGTCGCAAATTGTAAAGCCAAGCTATCCACATGCACACCTTCACTCCTATTTTAAAACCTAGCAAGCAGTCAGATTTCTGCTGCTCGTTCTCAATGGCCTGCTCTGCTCCATAAGGTAAGAACAAGGAAAACTCACTGAAAGCTGGGCTGGTTTTATTTCATTTCTTCAGACTGACTCATACTCTCCAATCCCTTGTCCTTAGGGAAGATACAAGGAAATGATGTAATTCTTTTTTTGTTTTTTTTTTCATGCTTTGGACTTTTTCTTTTGGCATCATCTGCACTGGGCCTGTTTTTTAATTAATCTGTATGGCTGTATGGACTAAGCTAAAGTAAAAGCCTACACCGTCTGTCTCTGTGTACTCACGTGTAATAAGGATGTAATGGTTGAGGATTAGAAGAATTGATCTCCATGACTTATTAGGTGACCCATTAACAATTGTTCAGGAGTTCTGCAAGCTTTCTTTAGAGATCAAATTTAAAAAGGCTGACCAGATTTAAATTTAAAAAGCCTGATCGAGTTTTAAAAAACTATCTGTTTGAGAGATGCAGTTGTTATAACTCCTACAACTCTAAACTTGTTGTAAACCTGAGGTGGAAGGGAAGATACTTTACATTTTTGTGTTAAATTGAGAGAAGAAAATCAGAAACGCCTAGGAGCTGTTCAAAATCTGGATGCCGGTTTTACAAACATCTGCTGGTCTTTTATCAGACTGAACTGAGACCTTATCTCTGAACACCCCTGTGGACCACCTCCAGTCCAGATTAAAAACTAAATCTGAAGCTATCTGTAGTGTCTGACTATGGGGAAACTTCTAGTTTTTCAAAAATGAGGTGGAAAACTTTACAAAAATATCTTCTGATCAGGAAACAAATACACTTGTGGTCTTCTAGGACCAGAACTAGAAAGGGAGATAAGGTGCACTGAGGCATATGAAGCCCAGGAGGTGGGTGGAAAATGTAGGTTTGAGTCCTCTCCGACTCAGAAAGGAACTGAGCATGGCTGTCTCTGAAAGTTTCCTAAACTAGAATGACATTTCAAGGCATAAGTGCAAAAGACATTCTAGAAGCAGGTTTTAATTGGTGTGTGACGTGCCAGGAGTTTGGAGCCACAGTTGACTGACAACATCTTAGCTCCCCGGGAAGCAGCATCTCCCAGCTCCCTGGGCAAATTTAGCCTCTAGTCTGGGGATAGGAAAATTACAGCTTGGGATGCTATCCTCAAAATATTATTGGCAGGAATCTGGACCAAATTGAGTATTGCACAAAAGTGGATGGCAGCAATTCCTACTTCTGCCTTTCACAAATAGAAATCTGTCCTGCTCCTGCCGCTCATACCAAACTCAGCCCTTATGAGAGCCCTGGTGTTACTGCACCGAAGCTGGGGTATCGATCAGGTCTCAATGGCAGCAAGCAAGTTCACAGACGCAGCCCTGAATATGCTCAAATGTGAAACCGCAGGTGCCAATGGAGCCTCCAGGTCAAAATAAGGAGGCTCTCAGGGAGCTCAGGCACCTCTATGGCAGCGGAGTACATTTGCCTGAATGTCCTGTAGCCCACGGTTTTAGGTGCCGCCATTCCCTCTGCCAGCTAGCAAAGCAAGCTGGAAGGCAGGTTGTGGGTATAATCCATGGTGTAAACGTGAGTGCTCTCTATTAAGCTTAAACAGAAGCTGAGCTGAAGTTCTAACAGCACATACTCTGAATTTTAGGACTTAATTGGTATTTTAAGTGGCCAAATCACTTTATGGATCAGACCGCAGTGGAAGAAATTCAAGAGTATTAGAGCAAAGCCAATAGAGTACACTACTGTAGGAATTCTCTTTTTTTAGCAAATACTTTTTCACTATTCACTTTACATTCCTTTCTATTGGCTTTCTGGAAACTTGTATTCATTCAAAATGTGCCTGATCATTTGTTGAGAGCAAATGCAAAAATCATATACGCAAGAATTAATTTAAACTAGATTTTGTACTCGTACCAGCAGCTGCACTAGAAACTTGCCTGAGCTCTGGCAATCCAGCCAGGGAACTGAAATTACACAAATTAATGTGACTAATCAAAATTAAAACATTCAGTGCAAAAAGTTAGCCAGCAGTAGTAAGCAAAATTCAAAGCAGCGTTTTAAGAGCAAAGTAATGATTCATTCAAATAAACAAACTAGAAATCAGAAAGGTAAATTGTTAAGTGTCGAACTCTTCTGTTCTTCGAAGCATTAATATTCCTTTGCTTGGGTGGGAAACTTCAAATAGTAACGACTTTGCAAAGGCTGAAAATCATTGACAAAGTCAGAATTAGCATTCGGGAGTTCTGACTTCTGATCTCATGATCAATACATCGATGCACTATATTGTATCTGCATTTCTAATGTTACTTGTAATCGCCTCTGGTGAGCTAACTACTTTTTTCAGACTTCAGATCTGATTCTTTTCAGGTTTTGACTGATAGTTTTGGTTAACTTTTTCTTGAGAAATGCAGAAGCAGAAGACAGAGGTTGCTTTTCATGGAGCTTTAGAATGTATCAACTTGCCTTTCAAGTTTAAGTATCAAATAAGTGAGTTGGAAAGAAAATATTCTCTTTTGTTCAGATGCTGAAATATATTTATGTGCTGTACTCATTGCTTAAAACGTACATGGAAAGACAAGTCTATGATATGAGCTGAGATATGAATGAGAAAGGTTGATCCTAGCAGCAAACCAAAACTTTTAATGTGGGTGAAGTTTTAAATATCAGCTGCTTAAAGATCCCAAGAATCATCATTTCGAGTTACTACACCTGTTTCCTTTTTCCCACAGACTGCCTGAAGTTTGTCGGCTAGGGGAAGCAATCAGTATTGTGGGTTTTTTCCAACTGAGAAGACAGAAGGGACTTACTTCATTTATTTTAATATCCAACATTTAAGTGAATGAATTTTCAAGCACATTGCTTTAAATGAAGCCTACAGATTCCAGACTTTTTCTTTCCTTCACCCTTTATGCCTTCACATGAAATCCTATGTAGAGCAGGATCTTCTTCGGTCACAGTTAGTCTCTGTTCCTGATACGGCAAACCCATCACTTTCTTTTTTTTGGAGAACTGGAGTAAAATGTCCTCAATTTACATCACAGTTATTTCATCACGCAGCTTGGAAACCAGTTTTTCATATTGTTTATGTGAGGACCACAATTGTTATCACTTGATAAAATAAAATCTACTCTTCTGAGTTGCATGTGAAATACACATGTAAGGATTTCTCTGCTTACATAATGATTCAGTGTAGCTGGCTTCGGTCTTTGCATCATTAAACACATAGGACTTACCAGAGGTTGCTGGCCAGAAAAATATACAAGCAGATATACGAGCATTACCATGCAAAATAGCTGGGTTTGCATACAACAGAAAAATATGCAGTGTCTTCCCAAAGCCACAAAAATATATATGGTTGCCTATACATTAGCATTTTGGTTCAAAGCAGTAGTGCAGTTTTGAAACAAATCCCATCCCCTGACCATCCCCATTTACTGCACGTTGGTTTGGTTCACAGAGCAGTTTTGGTGCAGAGAAGCACTGAATTCCCTTTGCAGGGAACTAACCCAGAAGCTCTGCCCACTGCACACGAAATGCACTCCAGCCTCCAATGGGGAGGTAAGAGTCCAAACCAAGCAGTGGGCCTTTGGGCAGCTTTAAACCACTTGCACGGTGAGAAGAGCCAGTCCAAGGGATCATGTTAAAGGTAGCCTGAAGTTCAAATCCTTGAAGTGCTCATAACAAACATCCTGATTCTCAGCACTAACTACTTCAATATGGTGATCTATTTCTGTTATGACTAATTACTCACTAATGTAGACACAGCCAGCCTATGACATACACACACACACACACACAAATCCCTAAAAGTATCAAATAGGTTTTTGCACACTATTTTGAGAGGTATCTCTATATGTTTATAGTGCTCGTAGTTCCTCTACAGCCCTTGATATCACTTTCTCTTACAACATAAAAGGTACAGCTAAGATTTTACAGATGAAGCAAGATATCTTTACTTTAAATTAACTTACATTACAGATGGAAAAATCCTGAAATGGTAAATTTGAAAATACAGTATTAATTGTGGTCTACTATACATGAACTGAACAGATGAAATAATAAACACTATCCCATCCTTTTAAACTACTATACAATGGAGGACTTCTGATGAAAGAGATGTGATGTTGGTCTAATTTTACAACTGCTAAAGCATCTGTAGGTTCTTTCAAAATTATAACACGCAGTAACCCTCTAGTAAAAATATCACAAGAAAATCAGTTCTGTTCTACACTGCCTACCACTCCTGCAGAGAAAGAGAAATTGATCACCGATCTAAAAATTGGGGATTGTGTAGATGCCATCTGTCATGCTCAAATTGAGTTGGCTTTGGAGAAACAGACTATTTTATTGACCTAAGCAGCAACCTACTTTACCAGAGTAATTTCTCAAGACTGAAAGTAACTGCCAACTTAAAAGAGCAAATGGAAGCATTTTATTTTAAACCTGAATGATAACTGAGAATTTTTTAAGGCTTTATTAATTTCAAAACTCCTGTCATCAGGACAGGAGCCTTCCTTTGGTTAAAAAGAAAAACTCATTTAAGATGATGACAGCAGGGTGCTCAAAGGCAAATGCAGGTAAATTGAGCTTAGCCACTTCCAACTTGGGCAATACAGAATTTACCCTCTTCTCGGTTCCTGGCTGATATGACTCTTGAAACTAACAACAGCATTTCTATTATTCTATCTCAATTTTTATGGTGCACTTCTCTGACCTTTCAGAAAGTACCAAGAATTCCCAGAAACTCTGTAGACACTACTGCTCTCTCCCAAGCAATATTCTCTTTTGCATGTCTACATTGCCAAGCTATTCCCAGTAAGAGCAGCTATCTGGAGTGAAACTGTTGGTGGTGAAGACCCTGCATTCACCCCATATATGTTTCAGTGGATTTTACTTGAACTAGCTTGAGCTGGACCCATGGACTGAAAAGCCATCAGCCGTGTGAGGACATTTGGGGAGCTCCTTCCAATTTAGTTGCTTTGTTACAAAATTCAGCTCCTGCACCCCCTGACCACCCTTCACCCTGAACAAGCATTGCAAGCCGGGACAGCCGGGAGATCACAAAAACATTACCACAGCCACATCCCATGAGCTCTTGGATGCCTCTCTTAGATGTCCCACCACAAGGCCAGGCAGACAGTGGTAAAAGAAATAAAACCTAGCCATGCTGCTTCGGTCTAAGCTATCGGTGATACCCGGGTTTCTACTCTCTTAGCTGATGCAGTGAAGTACAAGGGAAAGAAGAAAATGAGCCAGCTCCACGGCTTTGTTCCGGGCAGCATTTGTTTTCTTTCCCAGTTGTTCTCAGCAACAGTAAGATATACCATCCTCCTGGCTTCCAGGGCTCTTTAACTCTTTCTGCTTCTCTCTGAAATGGAGGATGAGGATGTGAACTGTCCTGTTCGCAGCACCACATGGTCCCCGGTGTGGGACCTGGTGTCTTCCAGTCGCTCTGTACGTTGTAACGGGATTTGTGAAAGTGGGGGACTAAAGCAAGCATGTCTGTATGTCACAGAGGCGGTGAGAGCTAACATTAGTGAAGCCTTACTTTGTTTCCTTGAGTCTTGCTATCACAACTATATTCTTTGATAAAGCAGTGCAGAGGTGTTGAACATGACAATGATGATTTATTTTTAACACCCCTTTTGCTGTGATTAGCATATTTTTCTTTTGATTTTTGTCCCCCTGCCTTTGGCTTGCTCCCACATTCCCATTTAATTCTCCCCCCTCCCTCTTTTATCCCCCTTCCTTGTTTTGTCTCCCTCAGGTTCTTTCATTGTCACATTGTGCTCCTTCAAATGCTGCACACATTTTGTCAATGGAGCCTCTGTAGTGGCTGGAAACTGAGAAGACCCTGTACTGCTGCTTGCCAGGCAGCAGGGGACCAGGGTTTTCTCAGTTTCCAGCTGCTTTTGAAGCAGCACTGATTGGTTTCTCTCGCTGCTGCAGAAAAGGCTGGCACACGGGAGCAACAAATTCAGCATGTCCTTCTGGCCGGATTTCAATAGACCCGCAAGTGCCAGAACAGAGATGGGGAGCAATTTGATGCTGTCTGCTCAGCTATCCCTCTCTCTATTTATCGAAGCAACAGTCTCTCCCTTTGCCTTTCTACCCTTTTTCCTTCACTTCTTCTGTGATTTCTCTCTCTGCCCCATCTCTTTCTAGTCCACTACTCCAGCTTTAGCCGGAGTTTCTGTAGGACCTTAAAGACACCATTTTTCTGTTGTGCTACTTTTGCAGCAGTATTTAAACTGAGCAAGCAGAGTTCTGTCGCCCAGTGAGGTGCTACTCAGCCATTAACACACTGCAATGGCTTGAAAGGTGCAAGTAAAACCGCGTAATGTCAGCTGCTTTTGTAATCAACATAAAGGACAAAACAAAAGTTTACTAAGTTGATTAAAGCAAGACAACCCTTTCAATAATCCTTTCAGAAGATTTCTATAACTACGAAAAGTAACACTATAAACAATGGGAAGAAATACATTTAAATATTAAAAGCTTTGAATGTATTTTTCTCCCTCCTGAAGTTTTAAGCATCTCCAGTATGCCTGGGGAACCTCCTGTATTATATGGTTAGGAAATACCACTGCAAAGACTTATTCAATCAGGCAAATTCAGGGAAATAAAATACAATGCTGTAAGTGGGTAGAGCAAGCAGTGAGAAGGGATGGAGGACAAAAGCAACAGAGGTCCACAATAACTGTATGTGTGCCCTAGGCCAGCTGCAAATCACTTAAATATTGCTTTCATAAAGCTACATAATTGTATTTTATGAATCCATTATTTCCTAATGGTCATTTATCTGGCCATTAGGCATTAGAAAATTCTGGCAGATGTTACTGCAGAAGCAATTCAGAGAAAAGATTGGGAAGAAGATACATTAGTAGATTTGTAAATGAGTTCAAGGCAAGATATGTTAAGAAACAGCATATAAGTGGTTTGGGAGTAAAAATCAGGCCAAGGCTCCACCAGGCAGTAAATCCAAAGTTACAGCAGTTAATCCCACATCAAAAATATCACCACCTCTTGATGCAATGTACTCAACTGGTACAGCTTAAGGTAATAGATTAAATTTGTTCAAAAAGACAAAACCTTGCCTCTGTGCAATTTGGGTTTGATCAAGTATCACCTTGTCTCCCGTAGCTGTCACTTAGGCAGCACAAAGAATAAAGCTGGCATAAACAACCATTATGTGTATATATTATGTACTCTGGCTAATACAATATACGCTCCATTGTGCCTGATCTGGACCAGATATGGATTGCCCAGAGGTCTGGTAACTTGCAGAGCTTGTCTTTATAAAAACATATCCACAGCCTCAGAGATAAAGTTGACGAAGTAAAGAGTCAATGTAAAAAATAAAACTGTTATTCTGGCCTAGATTTTCCCAAAAGCTCATCTCCCAATTAAGTACCTAAACAAAAAGTTTCCAGTGCAGCCCCTGGATGCTGTGTGGTTTCAGCATTAGACTCCTAAGCTGTACGCCTAACTGGATACCCACTGGGCCGGGCACTATATAAAGTCATTTCATCTAGGCAAAAAAAACCCCAACCCTGAACTCTTTTGTTCACACAATGACAGATTTACAAAATAGAAGTTAAGAATACAGTTTATCCAGGGCACCATTTCTTTTAGGTTTGCCACAATATGGTCAGGGAGGAGAGAACGTTCCATAAAAGAGCATGGTTTAGCAGGAACATGCCATAGAACGAGAGTAACAACATGGTTATTCAATTGCTCATTTAGTAAAAGCTTTATTTTTATCAGAAAAGTTATTTTATTAGGCAGAATGTATCTATTCTTGCATTTTGCATTTGTTAGTAAACACAGGACTTGTAAACTATCTCCCAAATACTGAAGTCCCTTAGTTATCCGCAGAAAACGTGAAGCGAGCCCTAAATTTCCCCAGCATTATTTGAAGAATATGTCTGAACTGTGTCCAGAAGGATGACTGAGAAACTCAATCTATTCCCCGTTCTAATCTAGTCACTGGTTGCTAGAATAAAGCTGCCAACACAGGTGCAAGCAAGTGCCAAAAGGGATGATTTCCATGATGCAGCACCTGCCTATGGGGGACTAGATACATGGGACAACACATCACTTCTCTTGGACTACTGATGGGAATGACTTTCAGTCCCTACACATTTGGGGCAGATTTACATCAATTACCTACAGCTTAAAGGCTCTTTATCCTTTCATTTTATTACTAGTGTCCTGAGAGAGCCACTCTGCCAGCTTCCCCTCCCCTGCCTTCCCCTCAAAAATTACAGACATCAAGTTATTTACACTTTGCATACATTTTAATGGGTATCTAATCTAAACTATACATTGACTACTCTTCTGCAACTTTTTGCTTCAAACTCAGTTCCACAGCACTAGATTGTTAAAAAAAAAATTGTTCTTTTAGTTCTGATCCAACACTGAAACGCTGTCTAATTGCAGTACGAACCTGTGCAGTTCATCTCTGTGCCAAATGGCTTGGGGCAAGTGCCCTCCAAGTACAAATATGTAACTGAGCCTGGTGACGTTTTCCAAGGGAGCACGGCAAAGGCTCCTCGGCATGTCCCCGCAGGCTCCAGAACCAGCTTTGAGGCTCCGGCAGCTGGGGTGTCCTGGTGCCAGCAAGGCTGGGGAGGTGGAGTCTGGAAGGCATGTGGGTGCAGCTACCTGGAGGTCTCCTCTTCCATATTATGTTTCAGGCAAAACATCTGAGAAGGCTATCAGACATTACATGGACTGGAGAGGCTTTATGCAAAAATGCCCAGAGTGGAGCTTAGTAAAAAGCAACTGAGGGTAGGACCTAACAAGATTGGGTTTGCTTGTGCCAAAACCACTAAGTATCAGATGAAGTGTCAAAGATTATGTATGTGGTAGTGCTGTGACAGACACTGCAGCTATGTGAGGCAGGGAGTACAGCAGTCCTTCGTGTGTTTTTGCTAGTACAGCATGGTTTCTAGTTATTTGGCAATGAGCCTCACTTAAAAAATGTTCTGGGTCCAGCTCCACCTGCCCTTTTCATAGCTTTCCAGGGCTGCTGCCCATTCCTCTCACCCCATGCTGGCACTGCTGCCTGTATTAACAGTGCTGATGCTGAGACCAAACTAATAAACTCAAGTTGAATACTGCTGAGTTTGTCCCAAGCAATGCAGATGTCTTTGCACAGGGCTCCATTGCTCCCCTGCTTCCATTTTGATGCAGTGCAGAAACATTGGACTTAGCCCTGGAGCAAGCTCACCCAGACTGAAAAGTTGTGCTTTACGTCTACGCCTTAATGTACAGCAAGGAGACCCACCTCCAGTTCTAGGCACCAAAGCTGTCGCATCTGTGCGCGTATGTTCAGCCAAGGGTGCAGAACAGCACTAAGTGAAAGGTTTGCAATACCCTACAGTAACACCTGATGTGTCACACTGGTGTTGTTGAAGCAGCCGTTTTTAGCAGAAGAAATGCATTACTCACTAGTTGTTGTTCAGGACAAAGAGATGCTAAAACTGCTCATTCGGTTTCAACATCACAGTGACACAGTTGTACTCATCCTGTTTCCAGGAACTGGCCAGTTTACGTCAGTCAGGGCTCTCTGCACCTCGCTCCAGCACATGGCATAAGCCCCGTAAAAAGAGATCTGCACAGACAAGCTGGGGTAAGTGGCAGAGATCATCTTGCTGCTGTTACAGAATAGTATGTCCAAGTGTTTAACATTTATCATCAAAACTTTTCCCATTTAACTATCTTCTATAGAGGAGTTTGTAAATAGGAAAAGAGGAAACACAGAGACCCAGGCACCCTTTTAGCGATGCTGCGTCAATTACAAATACAATGATCACTAGGTTTGGGCTTATTGGTGACAGTTTTTCTTCCCTTCAATTTGTGTTAGGGCCCGAAATCACAAAGCTGTGATCCCCAAGAACCTCCTTTGTAATGCATATCAACTTTCGTTGTGCGCCTTTGTTCCCAATGTGACGGAGCATTGTGGTGCCTGTGTCCAGGGAGCAGGTTCGCTTTATTGTTCTTGTAAATATGTACTGCTGGGCACAGCTCAGTGGAAGGCATTGAGTTTGTGCATGACTGACGCCGACCCGGACAACTGCTCTGACCCCCAGCAGATGGTGGTGCAGGGACTGCAATGATCTGGAAGTAATAGCATGTGCCATTTCTTTTTGTTTGGAACAGACAGCCAGACCCTGCATTTCCCTCCCCTGCGCAGCAACAGCTGTATATACAGTACAAACTGGCGAAACCCTAACTGTCGCTCCAGTCTTCCTCCTCTGCCATTAATCAGAAAACCTTGGGTGCTGAGCCTTCATCGAGATTAAACACTGTATGAGCACCACATGGCTCTTCCCAACGTTAATAAAATTGTGTGCATTGGGGCATAGATCAGTTGCTTTCCTAGAAAAAAGTGAGTAATCGTTAAAAATATCCAATACCTCCAATATTAGACTCAGTAGTGGTGGATTTGCTGTTTTTTAACCTCTACCCAGAACAAGCCAGGGTACAGGAGTCAGTATTAACTAAGAATTTTAACTTTTAGACTACAAATAGCCTCTACTGTAGCTTTAATAAGTTTTCATTGTCATTCATATTTGTTTTTATCAGGGACCAAAATAAGTGTTTGTTGTGAAAGAAAGGTATAAAATGGGTGAAAGTCCACAAGTGATGGTTTTTTCCAAGGCCACGGGAGATTTATTGCTTCAGAATGAAAGCGGAGCAGTTGGTATTTGTTTTTGTAAGTGAGAGGCCAGATTTTTTATAATTTATTGTATATGGGGCATCTCATCAGAGGTCAAAAATGACAAATTATAGTGTGTTAGAGTTAATAATCATCCACTGTATGCTTGGCCTGTGTTACCAATCGCCATAAAATTGTCCTGACGGTCCAGAAGGGAACTTCCTTGGGATGGACGGAATAACTGCTCCCTGCCCCTCCTCTCCCTGCCCCAGCCGAGACAGCTATCAAAGAAAGGGGCTGAAAACCAGCTGCGCTCTAAACATTGTATTTCTGGCTGCTATAACGCTTCTGCGGGCTTGCAGCCGGCAGGCCAAAGAAAGGCAGACTTGCAGCACTCGAAATGAGGAACAAAGGTAGGGCAGCAGTAATGGCAAGGAAATGCATTTCTTTTTCCCCAAAACCTCTTCAGACTTTTTCCCCACTCTGTACTGGCATAAACACCTCTTGAAGATTTTGCACACAAGACCCTCAACCTATAAGCCCATGTCCAAACTGTCAGACCACTCCTGCGAGTGGACAACTTTACATTGTTTAATTCAGAGCAATCTCCCTCTTTCTGTGCAGGGGAAACCTGTCCTGGTTTTGCCTCTCTCAAACTCCCCACATTAATGAAATATTCCTGGGAGCACCTGAAGTCTCCCAGGCCTCAGCATCATGACATTGCTATCAGGATACAGTCAGCCTCTACCGCTGGGCCGTCGGCTGGGATGTGTATTTCTCATTATCTTTCATTTAGAAATTTCATCCTAGACTTGAGAAATGACCTGGTAAAGTTTGCTGAGACCAGCTTCAGTTTTGACAAGTCTCCATCTTGTGAAGAAAAAACAAATGTTAGAAAATCCCTGTTCACCTCCAGTGTGAAACCACCTTGTGAAACCACCTCATCACCCATCAGGGTTGGGTCAAGGGAAAAATGTTTTAATTTCTCTTTATATGACTTTTAATGAAAATTATTATTCAGTCCAAATTCCTTCCAGACTTTCCTGATCTTGCTTCTAGTCGCACTACCTCAAACGACAAACACTTAAACAGAAGTAGCTTTACTTTCTTGACTAATCCCATTAGCTTTAATGAGTCTAATCGCATGAGTAAAATTATGCATGTGCTTAGCTCTTGGCAAGGTCAGTGCCAGTAATGAGCAGAAAAACAAACTGATAATGAAGCCATGGGTAATAAGAATGGCTGGATATCTGGATTTCTAGAAAAAAGATACAGCTGTCTGGAACATTAAAAATGAAACACCGCTTGTTAAGATTAAAGAAGAGAGAGTGAACTCTGAACTAAGACCGACAATAAATAAAATTATACAGAAATTCTTCAATTAATTAGCATCCATGACATGTCATCAGTTACCTCCATAACAGCTATAAGCTCATTACCTTAGTTATGACTTATCTGTTCATCCATTCATTTATACAAAGCTCATCAATATGATATCCAAGCACTGATGAACTTTAGCATTAAAAGGTCACGTGTAATCCCCTAAAAGGATAAAATTCAAAAGGTTATTTTATTCACAAGTGTCAGCCATCCTGGATCTGAGCAATGAAATATTCTCAGGCAATTTATATGGAATTTATTTTCATTAATTACTGCCAGAAATAGTCATTCTTTTTTCAGGATGAGGATTATGGAAAATGGGCTACAGAACAGCAGTGGCTCAAAATGAGAGTGGTGTGGAAGTTAGACTAAGTCCACAACAACTACAAATTGTGCAACTGTTCATGACAAAAGAAATAGTTCAAATAGATATCAACGTGGCAGTATTACAAGATAATTATTTTTTAGGATTATGTGTTCTTTGACCATGCCTTTAGACTACTTCAAAAAATCTTCTGTTTCAGGCATGTATAATTTCCTCAATGTTTTAAATAAAGAAACAGCCCAAAACCAAGTATTATCTTCATAGCCTGAGGCCATGGACAGCCTCTGTAAGCCACTAAACACACATAATTACTTTAACTTCTTCATACAGGACCAGCACGAGGCTTAACCATCGCAAAATTCTCCAAATAGTGTTTATGTGGTACCTAGCTTTATACGTTTTGTGAAGCAATTAATTTCCTAACTCCTCTCTCTACCCATAACTAGGAAAATTCCTGTGTGCATGTATTTGTACGTAGAATTACAGGTTAAGGATTTCTGTCTATTTTTCCTCCCATTTGACATAGCGTGTGGTTATGACTGGGACCTAGATTTTCCTAGTACATAGAAAAATGGGCTGGTTTATAATGTCAAATAGGTTTTTAGTGGTAGTTTTATCAAGGGGTTATGTGCAGTTTGTGGTTTTCTTTTAGAGGAGGCTGCTGAGCTCTTTTTTTGTACCTTGTTATACTTAGTCTCAAATTCCCTTAAGCACTATATCCAGCAGAAAAATGTGTATAATCAAGAGTGTGGGTTTCTCTTGTGTTTTGTCAAACCAAATGAGTTTTCATTCTTTGGAGGCTTTTCCAAAAACACATTTTACTTGCAGGTAAAGGTGAAGCATGTCAGCATACATTTTCTCAAAGAGCCTCATGAATGGGAGAGCAGACTAGCTGCAAAAATGAGCTCTAACTCAGTCACCAAATTACAGGCTTGGGTGTGAGCACGTCTCTGGCAGTGTAGATGGTAAACTAATATACATCATGAAAACAACAGAAGTGCAACAGCAGCTCTGGTTAAATAGTTTTTCAGCACAGAGACATCTGTTTTCACATTGGTTCAAAACTGTAGCATTGCAAATTCAGTTTGTATTTATATACGAATAAAATCGGTACAACATGTGGAGCCATATCATAATCTTTAAATCTTCCTTTTGCTTTGTTAATTACTTGTGATAATTCACAGTCTAACTGACTAGTTCAATCTTTCCTGTCCTCTTGATTTCAGTGGGATGCAACTAATTTCATTTGGCGTACTCTGCTCAAAGTCAGTCCTACAGGGAACAGACAGACTGAAAAGGAGCTGTATCGTCTCTTAGCATATTTTGGAAGTGCGGAGGAGATTTTGACACAGTTTATCCTGCTGTACTCCTTGTCAGTAACGACTTTGTAATCCTGCATACTGCGGTTTAATCTTAGAACTGGTTTGGTGGGTACACATGCTAACCATGGCATGAGGTCAGGGCGGTGTGAAAGCCATGCTCCCGGCAGCAGCAAGGTGAGGCCCGATGAACCTCCGCTCCACCGGTGTCTGTGGTTGTGAATGCCAGGGTGCAGGGTCTGGTGGGTGGCGGGCAGGCTCTGGCAGCCTCCAGGACATCTTACTCTCCACCTGATTCACAGGTTCACTGAAGTCTGGTGGTACCTGCAGGGGCACCCTGAGGATGGGGAGGCTGATGGCAGCAGCCACTGCTGCAGACAGCACCACTGCAGAAGAGGGCTGTGTGCGGAGAGCAGGGCTAAGGGAATAACCTGGTGCCACACCTAACTGCTGGACAGGCACCTTGTGCACAAGTGGAGAGGAGTGGTGTGTAAGAGAGGTTCAGAGATGGATAGCTGTTTCTTTGAAGAGCTCAGTAAAACTAAGGAGAAGAGAGATGCAGGATAGTTTACACGCAAACAGAAAGAAATTCACCTAATGGAAAATAACTGAATATACTTTTCTGGGGTAGGGTGAGGAGCAAAATTTATACCATGCAATGTGTCTTAACTGTGTTCTAGAAAAGTATTTAAAAATAAAAGGTTACAGAAGTCAGTCATCAAGCTGTTCACACTGTTAACCTACATAACCACATGATGTTATTACTGTTAACCTCATCTTCCCTCCCCCTCTTCCTTCCTATTGTTTGCTATACTCACTTCTTGCATCTTGCCTTTACCTTATAAAAATGCTCTGTGAAGGGACTGTACTTGTTTGCAAGGCACACTAGTGAGGCCCCAGCCCGACTGTAGCTTTTGGGAACTACCACACTAAGGCATACTTATGCCTTAACTGGCATAAAGATGCAGATTCAGATTTTTCTTTGCACTACCGTCCTCTCTGAAGTTATGACACACAAGCGAAAACTAGTTAACAACGCTCCTGCTGCAGATCGCTAACTAGCCTATGCTTTATCCCTACCATCCTCAAGACAACCCTGCGAATCCTCTGAGCTATGTGTAACAATAGCTTCCATTTCAAACAGCGGAGGCACTTCTGACATCGAGTTGTCCAGCCAGCAGCTGAAGTGATAACTTTTGTTGGCATATACACTGAAGTTCAGATGTAAGATATGTTCTGTGGGCAACTGCCTGTTTATTTTCTTCCCTAGACACGCGGTTAAACCACATTGTACATCCTGTGCTTATAAAATTCCAGCAGGGTTATATCACAGTACCTACTACTAGAATGTGTGATTTACACCATCAGATACAAACTGCAACATCTTAAGATAAACCTGCTGCTTATAATGAAGATTCAGATAGTTGTGTGGTTCTACTACCTACCACGCTTTTTAAGGTCACTGGATTTTATAAATAGCTAGGATTTTATAAGACACACTATGAGGTTATTTTTTTATAAAAAGACATTCAGCTGGGAAGGAGACTCTTGTCCCTTGCGTGTCTCTTTCTTACATGCTTGTGCTAAGCACATAAGAGACATGGGGTGCTTCTACACAAATGGGTGCAGGTCTGTTGTCTTTTCTTTCTCCAAGCCAGCAAGGTGGGAGGCAGTTGCCAAACAAGAAGCCAGACAACACGTTAGCTAGTGCTGTGCCCAAAGGAATGAGTTTAGGGGAAGCCCACAGCCAAGGCTGAGCTGGAGAAAGTTTGGTCCAGACTGGTCGAACAAGCTGTTGAAATCTTCAGCCCAGTTATCACATCTTGCACTCAGCACTCCCCGCTCCTGTCTGCCCTTCTGCTCCAGAGCTGGGCTGCTCGTGCTCTGCTGGCCAGCAGCTCTGTCAGTACCATCAGTAAGATAAAACTCCAGGCCAAAAGACCTCCTCCCCGTCCACACAGAAGGCTTGATCCCTAATGACTCTGTGGGTTCTTGCTAGGCTCCCTGCCTTTTCTCCTCTTTCCACCCAAAGTAAGATCCTGAGAGGATGGGGGAACCGTATGAATTCCCAAATGAAGCTGCTGGCATCCACTTAGCACAGATGCACGGACCTGGCTCTGTCCACACCTGCACGTGTTGGTGAATCCAAAGAAGCAGGAGATGGTCCTGTCCCCCAGTTTACAAGTGAGAGTAAACTGGATTTCGTTCTACAACAGCCTTCCGTTTTCGAAGGCAACTAATGATTCTGAGCACCCAGCTAGAGATACTCAGCAGAGCATCTGCTTGGGAGAAGAGTGAAGCCCAACACTTGTTGAAATCACATCCTTCAAAGGCACCTCCCAGCCGTGCTTCTCCAAACCGTCTTTGAAGTGACAGGCCTGATTCAGAACCCTTCCACCAACCTCAGCAGGGCTTAAATCAAAAATTCAAACTACCGATTTGCATAGCAAACACTAAATTTTAAATGGTGCAAACCTTGTATTTAAATTTCTTTTTCTACCTCAGCTCTGGAAGCGTTTACATTCATTACAGACCAGAAAGTGGGGCCTAGTTCCTCAAGGTACTAGATGCTTTCAGTTTCCTATAAAGTCAACAAGAATCGCTCACACTCTACTATGTGAAATACAAACTTTTAGCAGCAAGAAGAAAATTCAATGCATGAACACTATTAAAAAAGCCTCTGTGGTTTTATTATCTTTCCTTCCACTGGCTACTCATGTAATTTCAGGCTATTGTTTCTGATTTGAATAGTATTCCTGGCCTTTTGAACTACAGATTGTTTATAATCAAAAAGAAAAAAAAATTCAATGGTTATTTGTTTTATAATGTACTTCTGTCAGTGACGGAAAGGACTACAATAGTTTCTGTAATTATTAATTTTTTTAAATAATATACTTGCTCCAGCATCCAATTAATCTGGTTATTAATCAAAATGCCTTCTTTGTAAAATATTAAGAGTCTAGACACTGCAGATTATTGTGTGCTATATTTTTAGATTTTCCAGTTTGATTCAAAACACACTAAAAGAGGGGCCCCAGTAAATGACCATCTAGAGACAGTCCATGGCAAATATCCAGAAACCATTCTTAATGCAATGGAGCTAGCACAGGCTGAGATCATTCTTTAGCCTTGGGAGAAAAAAATAAAAAAAGGGGGAAAAAAAAAGAGAGAGAGAAGATGTTTTTAGGAAGAGATTTCCAAAGGGATTATGAGTTGCTCTTTGCAAACAATACAGAGGATTTCCAGTATGCATTGTGCTTTTGCCGAGAACTGCGCCTATGAGGGAGCCAATCAAAATCCTTTCATACCTAATGAGGAGGGGGAAATCACGATGGGGAAAGTCCCCTAATGATAGCAAACAATAGCTGTTTGTACAGTGAGTAGAATTACAGCAAACTTTGTTGCCAAGCAATCTCTTAAAACATGATTTTACTCATCTGAGACATTATTCATTGAATTAGTATTAGCAGTGGAGAGCATATGTGGGAGAGAAACCCAAAATCATATTCACAGGATTACTGAAATGTTATCTTTTTCCCTAATTTGGGAGACAGCAGAGGTATGGAGGTGAAGTAATAAAAATTATGTGTGTTTTGGAATCTCAGTGGATCAATGGTGCATTTGTGCTTAAAGTTAGATTGACATATTATACTAAAGACATACAGAGGAAGTTGAATGGACAGGACAGAATCTTTGATGTAAAAGGATTCATTTTCAAACACGGTCTTCTAATGGTCAATCAGACCCTCACCTTGAAATGGTAAAGTTGTTAAATGAATCCAAAACTGGGGTCTTCTTTTTTTGTTACGTCAAAACGTTGCAGCACATCCAGATAATCTCATTTTGCCGATACCTTCTGTTCCCGTGCCTATATTCAGCAGTAGATCTGAGAGGTCACCACAAGGTTCGCTTTATTGGTTGGAGTCTTAGCAGACTCAACAATTTTTGTTTCCTAAACAAATGTATCATCTTGCACATTTTGGTTGCAGATGACAACAAAATTATGAAAACACGCTTTGCATTTAAAACTGATTTTTCAAAACAGTGATGTAACACTTCTACGTAAGAAATCTATCAGATCCTTCTAATAGCTGAGCTTCTACATCCCAGCCTCTTACTGTTGCTTTTTATTCACTATTTGGAAAAGAACTTCTTTTTTGTTTCCCACTGGATTCCGAGCTCTTTATGAATTAATTTTCAAACTCAATAAATAGGAATGAAACAGCATTTGGTCTGTACTGCCTGACAGAGCTATCAAAATCAATGATACAGGTTACCTCCAGCCAGTGGGTTTTGACCTCCTTTACAGCTCTGGTAGGAAACCCAAGCTGCTCAACAGCTGCTCAACTTGGGTTTGTTTTTGTACGATTTCAGTGATTCAGAGAGAGCAGGCATGTCACTTACTGACAAACTTTCCACAAAAGCTCCGGTTTGTACTCCTGAGAGAATATTCATTCTGTACTGGCAAAAAAGCTTCTCTGCCTTCCCAGTACATCCCAATGCCTACCCCACTCCCCCCACCGCGGACTGAAGGCCCCGTGTCCCTGCTGACAGGACCTGCAGCAGGCTGGAGACCCCGCGGGGCCCAGCCGGGGCGGGCAGGGAAAGCCCCAACGCCGGGGCCCACACCAGGCCCCCACAGCGCGGCCAACGCGGGGCGCAGCGCGGCGGGGCCGCCCGGCGCCCGCCGAGGCCGCGCATGTGCCGGGCCCAGAGACAGCACGAGGCGGGCGGCCCCACGCGCTTCGCGAGGGGGGGGGAGGAGGCGGCGGCCGCGAGTTCCCCCCGCCGGCGCTCCCGGCCTATCCCGCGAGCGCCCCGTCCCCGCGCGGCGGCAGTGTCCTCTCCCCTCCCTCCTCGCCCCGATGGTCTCGCCGCCGCCGCCCCCCGCGCTGGCCCGTCCCCCCCGCCGGCGGGGGAAGGCGCAGCAGCGGGACGCGCGAGCGGGCAGAGGGAATCCCTCGGTTCCCCCGCCCGCTCTGCTCTCGCGAGAGCTGCCCCGCGCTCCGCTCTGCCCGCCGGCCGGCGGCGCCCCGCTCTCGCGAGAGCGGCGCGGTTCCCACGCCTCGGCTGTTGTGTCTGAGGGGAGAGCCCGGGCGCTGAGTGGGCGGTGCGCGCCGCCCCCCGCCCCGCGCGTGTCTCACGGGCCCGCGCACGCGCGCTCCGGGCCCGGGGAGGGGGGCGCTCTCGCGAGAGTAGGAGTTTTGGCGAGAGTTTGTGGAAGATGGCGCCTGTTGTGACAGGGTAAGTGCGGGGGGTTCGCAGCGCCGCGTCGGGAGCCGTCTGTTTCTGGGGGTGCCGGGGCGCCGGCTGCTCGGCTCCCGCCCGTCGGCGCCTCTGCCGCCGCTCTAGGGAAGCGGGGGCTGTCCTCCGGACGGCCCAGGGGCAGGCCCCGAGACGCAAACCCCGGGGGGCTGGGATCCCCCCGGGTGGGCACACGGGAGGAGGCCCCCCGCGCCCCGGCTGACGGGCCGTGAGCGGCCGGGCTGTCCGGCGGCCGCCTGGCGCGGAGGTCCCGGCAGGGCTGGCTGCTTCCTTTGCTCTCCTTCTCTCCGGCACGGGCACACCGGTCGGGACTCCGTGCGGGGTCAGCGCTCATTCTGGCTGCTCCGGAGGGGGTCCCTCTCTGAGGGCTTTCTAGAGAACAGCGGAGTCCAGCGCAGAGGGGACCCAGGGTTGGCACAGGCCGTTCCCCCTTCTCTGTCGCCCCAGCTCATCCTGCCGCAGGAGGGGGACCCCCGGGCTCCCTCGGTCACAGACCGGGAGCGCTCGGACAAAGGCTTTTGCTCCTGTGGTTAGGCGAAGTTGAGCGCAGCGTCCCTGCTCTGCCGCAGCCCCCCTCGCACGGCGGGGCCGGCTGGAGGCCCCCAGCCCGGCCTGCGGAGTGGCTCTGCCACCCACGGTTGCGGCTGCGGTGGAGCGCTCTCGGTCGCGCCGAGTGCGGTCAGGCTTTCCACCCCTGGTAGCAGAACACCCGTTCACTCAGGCTGGGGGACTGAGGTTCCCTTTCTCTCCTCCCTGTGCACCGTTCCCAGGGCTTTGTGGAGTTTTAGCTGCCTTCCTCCTAATATTTGCATTGCAGTGAAGGGTAGCAGCCCCCCCACCCCACCATGCCACGCTGGATCATAATGAATGATAGTTGCCATCCCTTTCAGCCACACTGGGTAATACTTAATCATGGCTAGCCAGCTGCAGCGTGTGTCACTGTAATAAGTGACACCCTCTTAGCCACCTACAGCTGATGAATAATAACAGATCCACTGCTGGTATACAGCACGCAATCTCACCTGCAGTGTTACATTGCGTATTGCCATCCTCACCACATCTTGAGTTCTGTGGCTTTTTGTAAGTGCCGCGTCCTTAATTTTGGACTACGCTGAGCACGTGTGACCTCCCTCTGTGTGCTGAGGGAAGGGACAGTCAAGAGAAGAACAGGCTGTTTCTATACTCCACCTGTTTGTTCCAAATGAAATCTTGACTGGTAAAAGTACTGCTGTGTCCTTCTAAAACATGGACCTTATTTTATGATTTCACAGTGTGTCTGTGACCTTCTGTCTTCCCTGTGGGATTACATTGTCTACAGCATTGGTTCTGTGGTTAGAGAGCAACAGCCTGCTTGGGGGTGGGGTGGAGTTGGTGGTTGATGCTTTTGTTCTCATGGAGAAGGTAGCATTATGGTATT
This sequence comes from Ciconia boyciana, assembly GCF_034638445.1. Classification (NCBI taxonomy): domain Eukaryota; kingdom Metazoa; phylum Chordata; class Aves; order Ciconiiformes; family Ciconiidae; genus Ciconia; species Ciconia boyciana. The sequence continues at coordinate 21,217,165 of NC_132938.1, forward strand.
TTGTTGTTTTGTTTGGCTGCAGTAGTGTTTCCAATTCCTCACTCTTGTTTGTTGAAAACTAAATCCACACTTTTGCTTGATTTCTCTCCTGGTAAAGGCATCTTGCAGCTCATACACGTTTTCCCAATTAAATGTTCTTCGGGGAAGCTGGTCTTGTTTGTTATGGTTCCTGGAGTGTACTATTGTAGAGGTTAGAGTTGAAAGAAGGGAGCAAATGCTTTTAAAGTTTGCTATAAATATGAGTCTGCGCTCTAGTTAGTGATTAAGTTTTTCCACGTTTCTGTTAGTTTACTCATCTGAATATTTGGGCTTTGTTTCCTTTTATTTCTTGATTATTACAGGTTTGTCAGAAGTGTTCGCGTGTTTATGACGTTACTTTTATCCTTCTCAGAGATCTGTTAAAATGTTGACAATAACAACTGTGGATTTTTTTTTTTTAAATAAATGATGAAATAATTTGAACATTAGAAAAAATAGCATTTTAACGAGTGAAAAAAGAGTTTAGGATTTTAATGTTAAATTTATTATTCAAAACCTGTAAGTAAAATAATTCTCGGAAAAAGTAGTCTTGTTTTCTTATTGCTAAATATTTTTAGCGTTGGTAAAATGAAGTCTGTTAACTTTGGTTAATGTTGTAGTTAGATTACATTAAGGAGACTGATTTTTTTTTTATTATTATATGACCTGTTTTTTTATTATATGACCTGTATTAGGATTAAAAATTGATGATACTCCAGTAGCTGATTTTTTTTTCTAAATAGTCAGCAAAGACAGTTTTCTTTCTAGACTGTTCCGTAAAAGCTGACTTGCACAGGAAAAAAGTGCTTGAAATTAAAAGGCTGTAACTGATGAATATAGTACCCAAATGCTGCATTGTATTTTAATGAGCAGCTTGCAGTTCTTGTGGGTGCTCAAACTTTGAGATAAAGCTTTTCTGCAGTCAGTGTAAGCTGAATGTAAAAACACAGTTTTTTCCTGTGAAAACTGTATGCCTAAGCCCAAATTATGGTACATAGGTTTATGCTGTGTTGGAATGGAATAGTAGGAATTTACTGCAGTAATTTTGGGGGGCAGAGTACATTACCAGTTTCTTGTTTGCAGCATGTGACCCACTCCTGCTACTTGCATCACAAGGAAGGTTTTGATCATAATTGCCTGTATGTACAGTATGACTGAACGTAAATTGCACAGTGGCAGAACTAGATATAATGAGAAAGTACACAGAAACATGAAACAAGTAACTGAAAATGAATTACTAACTATTTGAACTATTATTTAAAATGAAGTGGCTAATTTATGGCTGGGATAATAGAATAGTATTTTGGGGTTTTGTGGAGTATTTTTGGTTTTGCTTGTGAATGGCTTAGGGAAACTCATCATTTTAAGATTACAAAATTAATGAAAATGTTATTTAATTAGAGAAGCATGTTTTGAGTGCAAAACACTTTGTTTTAAATAATTACTGATACTATGAAAATACCTGTAGGCCTCAATTAGTTTGAAAATTGCTGTGCTAGGCCTAATACAACCATATGAGAGAGAGAATTTCTAATCCTAAGAACTTAATTTTGTGTCATTTTAAAATGACATAAAATATGGAATGGTGTCTTCTCTGTAGCCTGGGACAACCTGATCTTTAAAATACTAGAAAATAATGCAAGAAGCCATTGCAAAAAACCCTTGCAAAGATTCCTATACCAGCAAACAAGTGAACAAAATTTAGAAACAGTAGATAAAAATGATAAATGCTAGACATAGATTTGAGTACTTGATTACCAGTGGAAACCTCTGTAATAGCAGTATACAAGATAGTATTTGGATTATATTTCAAACAGGTTGAGAAGCCTTGAAAAAGACAAAAATAACTGAGCGGGCTTATCGCTGGTATGATGTTTTCCATAGGCACTGTAAAGTAGAAAATTGTTTTAGTAACACTTTTCTAAGAATCAAGCTATTTAAGTTATGTGTCTGAATTAGTCATCCCAAAGTTCTGTGGTTAAGAGGTGTTTCCTGACCCAGAATACTAAACAATTTAAGGGTGAGGGAAGATGCATCAGATCTGTGATGACACAGGAGAATGTTTGGCATCAGGGCAGTGAATTTTAGGTAGTGGTCTACGTGTGACAGCCATCTGGTTGTTCTGTTTGTTTGTTTTTAATAAGAACTATGGAAAAACTTGTAGGAGGTTTTTGAAAGAAGAAGGTACTGCTTTGTGGAGTTCTTCCAACTAAGAGAAGTTCAGAGATGAAAATATAACAGTTTATCGAAACTTTAACCTCATCTACATCCTGATTAGTAACTTTAGGATGAGGACATTAGCCAGCAAGGGTCTTGAAGTAGAGTGTGAAGCGGATGCTGCTCAAGAGATGGGGGGGAAGGCTTGCGTGATCTGACCTTAGGCTAAAAAAAGCTATCTAGAGAGGAATGTTCAGAATAAATAGAACAGGGTCAAGTCTGGATTTTGAAAGATGAAGAAGGATGCTTCACTAGTTCAGATGTGAACTTCTGTGGTCACAGGATAAAATTTAAGCTATTAAACGTATGTCTTAGTGATGTGGTGGGCATTGCCAGGATCTCAAAACCAGGTTATTTCTAGGACCTATAGAGAACCGTGGTTTGAGGGCTGATGCTTAGTTAAGAGTCCTGAAAGTTAATAAGTTGTTGTGGTGGAAAGGAGACTGAAGCAGTGTTAGAAAGAGCAAGACCTGTGTTTTGTCTATGCTGAGACTGAGCTGATAGTGATGCATCTGTACAGAGAAAGAGAGATGCAAGCTGAGGTGTTAGCTTGGACAAACACAGGAGATACGAAGTAGAAAGTATGTTTCTGATTAATGTCACGGAGTTTTAATAGTTTAATTTGAATCCTGGCCCTGGATAAAGTGAAGGAGAATGGACAGGGATGCAAGACAGAAATCTATTAAATTATTCATAAAATAGTACAGGTGAATGAGGAGGCTCCTTCAGGAGGATACACTGAAAGAACAATTAGAATAAGGGATGAATCACGAGAGCAACAATGCCAAGGAAACCAGGGAGAATATTTCCGGAAAAGAAGCACTGCTGGTAGTCTTGGGTGATTGACAGGTCTAGGAAGATAAGAATTACATATTGATTCTGAGCCTCATCATAGGGTTAGGCTGCAAGAGATGTTAGTGAGAATGGTTTCAGTGAAGCTCAAGGAGTGGAAACGGGATTATATAGGCTATAGGAGTAGAATTCAAGGATGGGATCTTCAGGCTATAGTTTTTACTGTCACTGGAGATTTAAACATAGTGCTTATTAAGATTTGAGTAATAGCCTGACTACGGCTATTGTGTTGTGTATATGCATATGATGAGTGTTAAAGGTTGGGAAAAACTCATTTACAATCAAATGAGTAGATGGTTTTGTGTGACTAACATTTACATCATTATCAAGGAGCATGTCAGTGTCTTAAGTCTGGATATTGGGAAATCTTTGTGAGCACTATATTCTTGAAGGAGTCTCCTGAGATGCTTGCAAATATTCTTTTAACCTTTTGTAGTTTCAGCAGGAGCAATTTTATGAAGTTAAGCTCTTGATTTGTATTTTATTTGCTTTCGTTGTTTATTCATTGTATTAAGTAGCTCTTCGTCATTTCTGACTTATTCTGGTTGATACAGAGCACAAAGAAACTTTGAAAATAATCTTTTTATAGCTTGATTTCTCCAGAAATAATCTATAGACTGTTTTATTAGGCATAATATATGTGCATTTTTTACTGCTAGTTAAAAGGCAATATTCTTTGCCAATAAGTCTTTGCAGAGATAACTGTCTTTTAAGTATCTTATTCCATACTGTGAATTGCATAAATGATCATGGGTTTGTGAAAGAGAGAGAGTTTCTTTCCTCTGACATGCTAATTTCTACTTTGCAGTAATAATTCATTCTAGGGTTGTTTTTCATTATTTTGAACCTAAGCAATTTCTATATTTAAAAAGAAGCTGAAGTAGCCTATAGCTACTTACAAAGCCTTCCTAAAAGACCTGTGGTGCCTTCATGGGCAAATATTTTGAAAAAAAGATTTTATAGTCAGTAACTCATTTTTGGTGAAGAGTACAGTTAAGGTGCAATACATACCTATTCTACACTATGTTTGTTTTTTGATAAAATTGAGGAGAAAAATTGTAATTTTAGATTTGTAAAATACATATTTGATACAAATAAGTATTCTATCTTATGCAATACATTTGAATCTCTATTGGGAATGAAGAATGTAGTTTATGCAAAATACTAGTTTCACATTTGGAGAGCAAATCATGTCAGCAGAATTTTAAAGTTTCAGGACATTTTTTCTATGTTTGTAATATTTGCTACCCTAAATTTTTTGGATATTAATTGCAAGCACATTATTAACTGACCTATATGGCACTGTAATGTGCTGAATCACTGCCTCCCAAGAGCATTTCACAGGGAAGGTGTACTTTTAAGTGGATTTTTTTTTTTTAATTTACATTATTGCAGTATTTTAAAAAATTGAGCAATTGTAATGTCTGCCTGCTTTTAAGGAGTTGCTTATTTTTTGCTGTGTATTTAGGTGAAGAAGGGAAAAAGATAAACGTCACTAGCTGTCTTGTCAGATAAAATATTAATTCTGTTGACAAAACTGGATATGCCTTTTAGGTCTTGCCTTTTCAAGGCAAGTTTATAATTATAGGTGTAAAATTATATGCTTGATCTTACTGAACTTTCATTATTTTTATGTGGAAATGCTTATAATGTTCTAATATTGTACACTTTTCATACTTGTCTTGAACATAATTGCACTAATTAATAATTAAGGTTATGTGAGGCAAGGAAATAATTTAGAATTATGGTCATCTCTTTCCAATGTAAAACTTGGAAAAGGAAACAGCCGATAAATTTCTTTGAAGAGAAAAATTATTAATAGAAAGTAGCAATTTCCATGTCATTATATTCTTACTGAGTCTTGGAAAAGTAAGCGCTAAACTTAGAGTTTGACATTATCTCATTTCCTGGGGTTCTACTTATGTTGTGGTGCTCTTTACTCATAATTCGCGTGTGTGTGTATTTTGTGGTTGCTACCTTTTTAAAAAAAAATGTTAAGTACTCTTTACAACCTAAAGAAACTCTCTTTCATTGCCTGTTTCTGTATGACATCATAGGCCACTTTTCAGACCCTATGTATACTGTTTAAAATATTTTCATTTTCTGAAAAATATTGCATACTCTTCAACTGGAGTTTAGTTAGCCAGATAGTGATATATGGCCATATATCTTCATGCTCTTTTGCTTGTAAATTCATAAACTGCATATTTGCAGTGATAAACTTTTTTACTAAGAAAGAAGGAAGGTAGGGGTTTCAGTACACACAGTGTGAGAAATCTCTTAATTAAGCTCGCAGTTTTACATCCTTACAATAGACAGAGGCTATAACTTTACAAGGATAAACACTATTTTTGTGTTCCATTTAATATTTTTAATAATTTTTTAAAAGCTTGACTGATCTGTAAAATTTTGCCATAAGATATAATCATTATAATGTTTTATTATTTTGATTAATTGGATTATTCAGTGAATGACATGCTACTGGGGCATGATTTATTCTTTCTAAAGCAATCTGAACATTTCAGTGAAAAGCACGTTTCTTCAGTAAGTTTGTGAGGCTCTTTTTTGAACATGTCTTTTTATGTAGGTAAGTCTTGAAAACATTCTTTTTGAATCTAAGTACATATTTCTGTAATTATTTAAAGTTGTTTTCATTGCTTCACTTGGAAAACATGAAGACATTAAGGTCGTTGTGTTAAGGTATAACTTTTCCTCATTTGTTTCTTATTCAGGAGCAAGAACTATATCCTTCTCATTGTAATTGCATGACTAACTTGTATGAAGTACCATTTAATCAGTATATTCGAAATCCAGAATGCTTGTTGTAATGGGCAGCAAGCTGTATTGGCAAGTGGTCATTTTTGACTGCTCTGTGTGAGATTACACCTGTTACTTTGTTTAATTTTTCTACTTCTGGTAGGTGAGATTTAAGGGTATATATTGCAATGGGTCCTAGTCAGTCTTTTGATTGTTAATCTAATTATTTATAGTTATTTGAGTAGCAGAATGAACATTTATAATTTTCCCTTTATGAGTACAGACAAATGTAGACATTTTTCTGTATGTGTGAGAAAAAAAGTCTTTCTATTGATACTCTTGATAACATTGCTTGGTCTGTAGAATGTTTCATCTGCACTTTATTTTTTTCAAGGCTATACTTGTGGAGTATTTTTAGTGTGTGGTGCTTTGGGAGATTACCAGGAAACTTGGTATCAGAATGAAACTTGATCAGGAAGCCATGAAATTCAGAATTTTCTAAGCCTGGGAGAGGGAACTGAATTGTGTAAAATGCTGGTCCCTAATATTTTCTGGACCATAGAAATGGTACAGAGTAAAAAATACTCTCTAGGCAATATCCTACTTTCCTTTTCCTGGCAGCTCTTATTTTAACTCTATAATTTAATTTTGTTTGGGAGCAGTGGCAGAGGATCTTGCAGGCAGTATTTCTTTTGCAAGCTGTGGATTAGGAACTGCCAGCATAGAAAATAAGGTTAAACTTGTTTGCTCAGCAGATGAATTTGTGAAACTAAGCTTTTATCAGGTTTTGATAGCGTGGGGGGTCTCTGATAATGGGTTACTGCTTTCACCAGTGCTCTTACATAAAGCGTACTTCAAAATTAAGGTCTAGAGAATCAGAGGTGCTTGTGCTCACTCAGAATTAATGCCATTGTGGAAGAGTTCTAAGGCCTGGCATAATAGAATAAATAATAATTAAACTTAGTCAGTTATTTTGTTGTTGTTGTTGTTCCAGCCATCTGCGTAAAAGTCCTTCATGTCCTGAACATGAAAAAACAAGCACAAAAAACCAGTGACTTGCCAAGGTTAAAAGCAGAGTCCACGGAGAGGTGGAAATAGGATTACTGTCTCCTGATTCGGTTCTTGTTGCTCTGCGTGGTTATGGGCTGTTCGCTGTTCAGAAACTGCTGGGTTTTGACAGGTGGCATCATGTCTTCTCTCTCTACTGTGACTGTGAAAGATGGTCAGAAGATAGCAGACTTTTTTAGGTTTTTAATCTGCATAGCAGAAAGATATGGTAAGGAAGACTAAGAGAGACTGTATTCATAATTAATGTGTTTTGGTAATAGTGAGGGATATTATAATAGACACTAGCAATATGCTTCTTTTACGTAATTGAGACATAAAAGCAATGGATAGGGCATGACCAGTGGATAAATGTGGCATGAAGAAAAATGAAGTGACGCTGCAGTGTGCTGTAGCCATGTCTTTATACTACTGAAGAAATTATTCTGTATAGGTATTTTATTTTTAAATTCAAAATATTTTACCACTTTCCAAATCAGCCGGCCAGCTCTGGCTTTGGTAGTGAGTGTAAGAATTCAGAAAATAAAAAGTTTTATTGAAAGACTGGTGTTATTCTGCATGTGTGTGTTTCTTTTCACGCTCTCTTAGTTTTGTAGTAGATACACAGTGATGACTAGTAAAATCCTTAATAATGTAATATCTTCCAGAAGTGAGGGCGATATAGCAAAACTATTTTGGACGTGTCTTTTCTGTCCAAGTATTTTTCTGGCCAAATTTTTTTCTTCTGCTGTTCAACACTTCTTTGCCAGCACTGAGTCCTGGGGTGTTGTTTTTGGTTTGGTTTTTTTTTCTTTTCCTTTTGCATTCCAATTTTTTTTTTAGTATTGCATGGTTGGTGTTGGTTTTGGTTTGTTTTGTTTACATGTGCATTACAAATCTCATTAATAAGCTATGCAGAGCAGTTAATCAAAATAAGTATTTGGGATCGGGCTTCCTTTTTGGAAGAGGCTTGTAGCACGCTTGATGCATTGTGACAAACTCTTTCAGTCAGCACAGATAATACTAACTTTGAATCCTAATCATGATGTAAAAGTTTGAGAGATTTTCATATAAGTACTAAATTTACAAGGGTGGCTTCCAATATTAATTGTTTTGCTGCTGATTATGGCTGATTAAGAGTGTGCCTCTTAGTTTGTCTGCAAGAGTGGTAGAAGAATATATTATGTAGAGATAGAAAATAGGGAGTTCTCTAGATCTGAAGTAATTTTTTACCATAAAGGTCATCAGAAACAGGAAAGTTAAGGCATAAAAACTTATTCTATTTTAATTAATAATACAGATGTTGGCCAGGTTCATGTTCAGTTTTGACAATACAGTAAATAAGATTTGTGTTTGCAGTGCTTAACGTTTAGCTAGCAGCACTCCCAAACTGTGTTAAAACAAACGTGAGAACTACACTAAAACAAACGTCAGAACTTTTTGCATTTTTATTTGCAATATGCAAAATACCTGTATTTCACAATAGTTAACAGGCAAAGCAAAGGAGTCATTATGAAACAATGTTTGAAAAAGGTCTTACTGAGAAATTTTACTCACAATTAACTTGTTGAAGTGAGAAATCATACTTCAAATGGTAGCCAAGGAAAAGTGGACCAGGCTCTTACAGTCATTTGCAAGTGTTAAAGGCTACTTGAAAGTATAGGGCAACTCTTTATTGGATCCCTTGAGCTGTAAGGATAATTGTTCTTCTTTTCAACTGGCTGCTGCATCTACATATAGCTTTTGAGACTGCAGTAAATAAAAGGTGACCTCAGAAGATATGCTGAAGGTACCTGTCAAGGCAGAGTTTGAAGCCAGTCTGTGTGTGAGTGTTCCCTGAATCTAGGCTGAATTTCCATATGGAAATAAAATATATAAGAACGAACTCTGGATATATCCAGTGGTTTTCCAGTGTTTCATCCAGATAGTTTTTCTGGACAAAATCTTAATTTTTTTTTTAATATTGTTCAATACTTGGCAAGCAATTGGAAAAACTGAACTGACTCTTAGCTGTTTCACCTTATTGTTGTATGGCACCTAAAGTTAGCAGTAGACTGGTTAGACTTGTCAGTTTGCGTAGTCGTGAAAGTCGTATTGCATCAGTTCAAATTTGAAAGTTTATCTTTTTCAGTTAGAACAGTTCTTAAAAAACCCAAAAAACAACAGACCTATGTTTGCTAGAAGTTACTAGGCAGTGATGAGTATTACATCTGTTGAGATAAGAGACTTCTTATCTGGAAGTTTTCCTCTGTGTTTCTGGTGAATAGGATTCAAACTGTGGATATTGTTGTTTAAGGTACTTTGTTAACATAGATTTTACTGGTGGCACTTTTGATACTTTCTCTGTTGTATTCAGTATTCTCCTACTTAATGTCCTGATTTTAGGCAATTTCCTTCAGTAATGATATTACTTTTTTTTTTAAGATGGATGATACTATTCTACCAGTGTCCATATTGTTTTCCTAACTAATATTTTCTCCTTTTTGTTTTGACATTAGTAGAAAAATGTGTATAGCCACTGCTCGACGTTCCTTTCTTCTGATTCCAATTTAAATTGGGTCAATTCTGCTTCCTCTTCCTATATATACAGTATATTGAAATAATGTTGATTTTTTTAATTTTACTTAATTGCTTTCAATCTTGTTCTCTCCTGAATTTTGTGACCAGTCCTCAATTAGTTTTGCTTCTACATCTCTCTTTTCTATGGAGTAGTACACCAGAATACTTTCTCTCCCCTTTTTTTCTGTGAAGTTTCTGTATAAGCCCTATTCTCTTTGTTTCTGGGCAATCTCTGTTCACTTACCTTTGTCGAGAGCAGTACTTCCAGAGTAATTCCCAACAGCATTGCTCTGTACTGTGGATCTGTCATGTTCCTTCTTTTCCTCCCAATTTTTGCTGTTACTAGCCCTGTAAGGCTTGTGGTGTGCTTAGAGCATCACCACCATTATCTACAGAATGAGGAGGTCACTGTTACTACTCAGCCAATGTGATAATCTAACAACTGTATGTTTTAAGTCAAGTCCAAACCCTATTCCTTGCTTTTTGGAACTTGGAGCTTGGCTGTATCAGTGTCTTTTATTGTGAGAGGGGATATCTAATGAGCACTGGTATGCTGCTTGTCTCCCAGCTGAAGAACTGTTGAGGATTGGAGAGAAAATAGAATCTAAAGAATTCAAGAACCCCAGATATCTTGTGTAACAAAAGACAAAACATTGGTACAGAGAGATGAAGAAAATTAAGTTACATGGTGAAAGCCAAAGAAAGATCCTAAGTGTTAATATTGTGAAGGCAGAAAATGTATTTTGGGAGGGATAGGAAGAAGACATAGTGGAGGATCACTATTTTTGAGGAGTTCCATTATTTCCTTTCACTACCCTTCTCTCTTTTGACTTGTTTCAGTCCTCTTCATCATCTTAGAAGTATATGGGAAGCTATTACTATTTTGTTATCCTTTTGCTACTCCAAGAGTGATGGATAAAATAGAACTTTGAATGGATTCAGAGGCTGCAATCTGTTGCGAGTGGCTTTGTAGGGAGTGTATTGAAAGCTGTGAAGAAACAGGACACTTTGTTCTTACTAACATGGTTCATTTCTAAAGCAACAGAACTGTGAGAAAGGATTGGTTTTGAAGTGATGAAAGCAAACACAGGAAAGCTGAGACCACGTTTTGAAAGCTAAATTCTGTAAATAAGCATTGCCCCTAAAGGGGTGTGTGTGTATACAGATAAACTTCAGGTTGTTTGTTATACAGCTTTGTTATACAACTTGAGTTAATATTTACTATACAGAAAGTTTCTCCTAACATAAGATGGGTTAAAAGAGCATGTGTAACTTCTGCATAAAATTGTAACTTTTCTTTTTGCCTGGTTCAGTGGTTGAATACAAACATTAGATTTGCTTTTCTTAATAACTTTTCAGAACCTTAGAGAAATAGTATTCATACTGGGGTGTTTTAATATAGGTTAAAAACTACTAGTTTGATTGAAATACCTTTGTTGTTCTCATCAGAGAAGGAATCTTTAGCAGTTTGTAGATTTTGTGATACGCTTGTCATGAACTTGTCTGCTATTGTTGCATCACAAAAAAAATACATATTTGAAAGGTTAACGTCAAGATATTCCTGAAATAGATGTGTAACACCAGTGTGCTTTTTCTTTCAACAGTGAACTTCGGTTTACTCTCAGTGATTAAGCAGCTCATGTAGCCCTTTGGCTAAAGCACTCTTCCTCCCTTCATTTTGCAACAAAATTTAAAAAGTCACATTGGCATGTCCTTTGGATATCAGAATTGAATAATAATTCCAGCCAGCGAGGCTCGATGTGTGCAACCTTTCTCCTTTGGTAAAAGGAACCTTCAAACATTGAGTCTTGCAACACTGGACCATAGTTGGAGAAACAGGAAGCAAACACTTAAGCTTTGTCCCAGATCTTCATCGCTCCTTCTGTCTCTGGCCTCTTCCTTTTTTCAGCTGCTTTCTTAATTTCTGTCTTGGAAGCCAAAAGTAACTTCATGCTGTTCTCCTAAGAGTTGAGTCATTTATCAGCTTCTCCTTTGCCAAATAATCTGTAATGGAATCTACTACATTTTCTTCTGCCTGAGGCCATTTATTGCATTGTCCACTTGCTCTTGCCTTTCTGTCTCAGTCCTCTTGATTTCTTATTGTGTCTGTTTTCTACGGTGTCTGCAGCTAACTGTAGTTGTTAGAAACATCTTGAGGACTCTGAGTTCAAAGTGCCCTAGGTCTTGGCACAGTATCATTCCTGTAAGTAGCCTGTATTCGGCTATTACTCATACTGCTTGCAAACTTTATCTGTTGGGTGGAATGCAGGTTCAGGGAGCCCTTTTAACAGGGGCTCTAGTATACCTAGTATGGACTGTGTTGGTTTTCATTACAAAACCAGTCAGGTTAACTGGAGCTCTCGGGACCTTTCTGTACTCCTTGTGTATTGTGAAGAGTGGTGCCCTGATGGTGAGTATACTTTAGGTTCGTCCCAAGGTGTGCTGGCATGGTGCACCAGATCTTGTAACTACTGAAGGTAGCATAATTGAGCAGCTGTTGGGTGCCTGTCACAGCATTGTTTGTGTAGGTAACAAAGATACGTTTCCTAAAGGAGATTGTGCTTTGTAGTTGCCAATCTCTGGGGAAAACTGGAAAATCCTTTGGGGAAAAAAAACCCTTGAATAAACAAACAAAAAAAAAAAACCAAAACACCCACAAATGCCAAATAACCTTTTTTTTTTTTTTTTTTTAAAAAAAAAAGGTCTTATTTTGTTCTCAAAAGTTAGAAACATCTGGTAGCAGGGCTGTATTGCATGGGACCAAAGCAAAACTGTTTGGGACCCTCAAATGTAGAAGCTCTGTTTTCTTACTTACTTAAATGAGCTTTCTGAAAAGCAAATACATGACTAGTAGAGATTCATTATGCTTTCCCTTACTGTTTGTAGTTAATTTTATTAATAAACATTTGTATTACCATGCTGCACTTGACAGCTGGCTTTCTGCATGTACCTTCAGACAGCTGTGGCATTCTGTCACAGCGCTCAGGTCAGTGGTGAGTGTCTGTGGCTTTTGAGCCATGTGATTTGCAGGCTTTTCAAGTGTCACTCGATATGAAACTGGCTTTGCTGATGTCTTAAAAGTGAATTTTAGTTCTGGGGCAGGGTGACCCTTTGAGGCTGATGGTACTGATGATGCCAAGTTGCCTTGGGATTCCCTTGCATGTCTAGTGTAGCCCTATTCTATAGCAGAAGTCTCCCTTGGTCTCTTCTGCCTCACTGGTCTCCAAAGCACATAGTATGTGTCCTTTACTATCTACAGTATGCTTGGACCATGTGAGGTCCAGTTATTAATAAAAGCTGTGTTCATTCTTGGCATCAACATTGGGCTCAGAAATCCCCTGAACTGAAAATAGTCATAGGCAGGAGAAGTTCAGGGGAAGTACCATTTAGGCTGTTCAGCTGTCCATTAGTCCTGCTGTTGGAGGTGGACAAATGGATTGCTGGGGCCTTGGCCTGAAAAAGAATAACCTCTGCATCCACTAGCAGTGGGAACAGAAGGCCCTGCACCTCCGGGTGGACTGTCTTAACTCTGCCCTTCCTCATCATTGCCTCACTTGCTTTGCAGCAGCAAAAGAGAGTGGACGGGACTGGATGGACAGTAGTCTGGGGTTGGGGAAGAGAATGAACTCTCTAAATACAAAGGAAGATGATGATGTATGTGTGTGGGTGTGGAGGCATCCTAATCTTTTGTCTCTTGATTCTCTTGAATTTTCTACTGCTGCAAACACTTTGTTGTCTGAAAAAATTTTGGAGGTAGGAAAATTAGATTTCACTATCTCAGTGTTGAAGTTTTTGTCTGATTCTTTAAAATTTTTTTTGTTAAGGTATGGAAACATTGAAGACTTCGTGGCTTTTCTGTTTTACACATGTTCTTGTATTTAGCTGTAGGGAAGTTGGTCTTTCTCCCCCCAAGGGAGTTTCCTGTGTATATGGAAAAAATACAAAACAGAAGTGAAAAATACCTCAGGCTTCCAAACCTGCCACTCACATTTCACTTCTCCCACTACCCTTCTTGTCATAGAAACAGTCCAGCAGTTCTTCCTCTGTCCCCACAGCAATACTGTCTATTTAAAGAGCTAGACACCATCATAGCTAATATGATAGGTAGATTGGCACACAAAATTATTACAACAACCTGTGAACCACTGGGGAAATAAAAAGTTACACAGTGAAATACTTTTCTTGTGTTTATCTTTAAATTGCCAGAATGTTTTATTAGGCTTTCTTCAGGCTAGTAAACGTAACATAATTTGATACCTATTCCAAGAGGTTTATAGTCATAAATAAATTTAGTATGCAACTCATGGGGTTTTTTTGTTTAAAAATCCAGTTAGGGTAGGGGCCCTAAAATTGTGTGTAACTCAACAGTTACGTTGCATTTTGTAATTTATTATTGTCATTAGAAATTCTGGAGACCCTCTGCTTACAATCTGACTGTAGAGCAAACAGTTGGTTTCTATATTTCGTATGCTTGGGTGAACAGCATGTAGATAACAAATTGAAAAGACTTGTATCATGAAATGCTGGTATTGTATTCTATATGTGTGAATGCTGTTTTGACAGTATTTAAACTTTCCCATAACCACATAAGATAATTTAAGCAGTTTAAAACTGGCATTCTGAATTTTCTTCATTTGTTTAGACTGCATTTTGCATATGCTACTGTCAAGTAACAGGGGTTTTTTTTGTCTCCAAGTTGTTCTACAAACAGCAGGACTAAAGAACTTGTGTTTCCTATACATTTGTGCCCTGTATGGTGAGGAAAGTTTACAGGACAATACGATGAGTTCCTTCATCCCTAATAGGCAAAGTGTAGCTGCAGTACAGCTAAGGCATATGCTTACTATCTATCCAAAGGGCATATGCACAATGACCAGCTGGGAAGCAGTATGTAATTTCCAAGTTCTGCTTGTCTTTTTCAGTGACATCAGTGTTTTGGAAATGTCTATCCAGCCTCCAGTTTTCATAAAACTCATAGCAACTTAATTGCCTTTAAAAACTCTTTTCTTCTTTTTAAACTTACTTAGAACTGATTTATGGGTTCCAAAGTTATTGCAAGGATGGCTGATCAGTTTTATAGCATAAGCTTCATTTTTTAGAAAACTGCGAAACTAAAGCAATGAAGGAGTATTAGCTGTTAGTAGTATACTAAGCCTGCTCTGTGGACACATTATTGTGTCTATATTTTCCAGAATGCTTTAAAGCCTTGGAAGAAAAGATACCATCTCTCAAAAATGCTGAATTCTAAGCCGTAATTTTTAATATAGGTCATCCCTTGATTTTCTTTAGCGTGAGGCTTTTTTTGTTCATTTATCTTGGCTGCACAGGCATCTGCATGCCTTAATTCATGTCTTAATTCAGGACTTCAGCTTATCTATCTGATTGCTGAACCTTAATGATCACATTTGTCCATGATTTTCCCATTTTTCTTGGAGAGCTCAGTCTACCCTGTTTGAAGCAGCAGTAGGCAGGAATTGCGGGAAGGAAATCTCCCTATTGATTAGCATGTTCCACATACTACACCCTTGGCAGTCCTGTGTGGGCAATCACTTTTGGTCAAGATACGAGTGAGACGGCAGTAGCTGCTAACTGAATTGACTTCTTAAATTTGGTTGTTCAGTACTTCAAAAAGAGTTTTGACAATTTACTTTCCCTTCTGGCCTGAATGTACTTGAAAGGATGAGACAATGTTTTGAAAAGAGGTTGGGTTCAGAGCTCAGCAGTTGGGAGTCTTTGCAACACTGCTTAGACACGCTTATCATGCAGTAAAATCCTTACACAAAAATTTGTGCCAGCACAGGCATTATTCTGGGAAACTAGTGTAGCAGTCACAGGTTCAAGATCATAAAGAAGTTAAGTGCTGTTGGGTAAAACTTTCTTTTAAAAATACTAGTTCCGTGAACACTTAGAATACCTAGGTCAAGTAAAATTTGTCTCAGAAACATTCTTGTTTTCAAGTTGGCTTTGTAGTTTATAGTGTACCTCATTAAGATGCAGGGAGAAGTTTTACCAGTAATTTGCATCTGTGTGGAGTTTAAACTTGACAAACCTGAAAAGCAAGCCTACTTGAATTAAGTATGATTCACACAATTTCCATTTAAAAAAATGGACAATAATAACTGCTTTGCATTTGTGCTCTGCAGATTTTTTTTCTTATGAAAAATGCCCCATAAAAGCTATTTGGGTACAATAGAAGCATGTGTAACTACGTAAGAGAAGTGTAATATTATAATACCAGAAGAAAAGCTGATAAGGTGTTAGCCTGCTGACATCCCAGTCACGTAATCTAATCTTTTCATATGGTTGTTGTAAATGTACTGTGATAAGGAGGAGTAAAACTGTATTTTTGGAGTGTTCGTTTAATTATCTTGTTCAGGGATCATTGACCCATTTACCACAACAGTTATTAAAGGTATTATCGTATTTGATGATAGGCATTGTGGATATTCTGTTTCTCTTGCAATTTGTTTCTAAATATTTGAGTTTTGCAATTAAAAGTAGCAGTAATTGAAAGGAACTTCTAGCTTATACCATTTAAACAGAAATATACTTGTTATACATACCCTATTTTCCTCTTTCTCTTTCAATAGTCAAGTATTTGTTAAACGGGAGTCTGAATTTCTGTGTCTTTCCTCTGTGGAAATGCTCTATTACTGCAGGGGCTGTAGCTGAAGTATAAATTAATCTCTTAGAAATATAGAAGTAATTTACCGATGAATCAATTCAACAACAACAAATCCAAAGCTTTAAATCTTTTAAAACACTTATGTTTTTATTAAAACACAGGTTTGTAAACTGCAGAGGGAGTATCACCTAATTTTGCTGTCTAGTTATGTGACTTTAAAGGTTTAAGAATAATTTGCTTATATAAAATGCTCCGCAGTTGGAGGCCGTTAGCAGAACCACAGTGAAAAAGGTTGACGATGAAGAATGGCCTCCAAATGGTGTAGCTGTCCTGGAAAGTTGAAAAAGAGCCTTCTAATTCTCCCTCTTTTCTGGGATCTGTGTTTATTGCTGCTGTTTTTATAATCATGGGATGATGTATTCATAAGCTTAATTACAAAACAATATACTTGAGATTGATTAATTCTAGGATACTGACAGCTCATTTTGCAACTGCGCCCAGTTAATGTTAGTGTAACCACATAATTCCTGGGTGATGCAATAAGAAAACATCTGAAATCTAGGAAAACCTGTAATTTTGTAAAACAGGTTGGTGCCAAATACAGCTTAGTTAAAAACTGTATGTATTCACAGGTTTTTGTGTCATCATTTTAATCTACTGAAGAGATGAATTTTATTTGCCAATTTGGAAATTACTGTGTGCATGGAAACCAGCTTATGAGCTGATAACCTCTTCTCTGCTTACATACTGATATCATTTGTGAATTGTTTTGCAAGTCTAGAATCAGTGGATGAGACGTTGTTGCATAGAAGTAAGCTTATATAACTCCAGCAGTTTCTTTTCAATGAATATAAGGAGCTGCTTCCATTTTGCATTTTGAAGGATTACAGCAGTATGGAAGTTGGAGGAAGAAAGGGAATGAAAGGAGAGGGTACAGACTAATAATACTGTGTTTCAAAAAAGTTGACTCAACTGACTGAGTTGCTGGAGGAAGGACATGATAGGGAATCATCCCCATTTCCTAAGGTGTTGTTTAGAAATATAAAAAATATAGTAAAGATTTTTAGAAATGGCTCTTGAAACTTTTGCTTTGGTGGGCTAAGCACTGTATATACTATTGCTGTCAGAGCTTACAGTTCCTAAAAACAGATCCGTAAAGGGAATGTATGAATTGTTGTGGGTTTTTTTTTCATTACATTATTTAAAATACAGTGAAGTGGGTCTAAACTGAAGCTATGGATGCACCAGATTTCTAATAGCTTGCTGCTACCGAAGTGGGAGGTCACATTCTCCTCGGAGTGTTCCTGTTGATTGCATTGTGGTGGCGCTGGCACTCACTGGGTTCGTGACTGAATCAATAAAATTCCCTTCCCTTCCTTTCTTTCACCCCCCTCCTCCCCAAAAATATATTTTTTGTTCTGGGTTACTGATCTGAATCAATCTGTGGAAAGGTCTGACAAGTGCTGGAGTTTGGTGTGTAAGGGTAGGTCAGTGTAGCCAGAGGGGAGCTGGCAGGCAAGACCTGTGTTTGGTGGTGACAAATCACAGCTGCCTGTGAAGCCACAGTCCAACTGTGAACTGGGGTGGCTGGGACACAGACACATTTGCTTGCCCTCACCTAGCAGAGAGGTGGGAGAGGCATTTGAGACAGTGGTGACTTAAACTGTCATAGCAAGACTTGTCAGAGTTGGTCTGCTTACACCTTAGAGATGTTAGTATACTTAGCTGTTATTTTGCATTAAGTTCTGACTGCATTTGGGGTGACAGTCGTACAACTATCCTAAGCTAAACTTTGACTAAGGATGTTAGTCTGCTAGTAAGATCTCTTAATTATGCTTAAGACTTGTTTTTTTGCAAGTCCTTTTCCTTAAACAAAAGGAAACAACTGCCTCAAGTCATTAAAAATTAAAATAGTATAGTGCAAACACTTTTTAAACTTTCTAGGTTACAGAATTCTTCTGTGTTTTATTTTCTTACATGTAATTCTTTTCCATGAGAGTTATGGACTTGCTAGAATGTAAGAGAAAACAAGCTTAGCTGCTCCTTTTGTGTAATCTTTTTTGGCTTCTGTTAAAGTTGAAATTGCTGAGGTGACTGAACAGCTTTCTGCAACCAAAACCACTGTTTTCCCTCTGACTCCTGCTTCCCAGTGTATTAGTGATGTGACAGATTGATGGGCTGAGTTGACTCCCTTTGAAGGTCTGAGCTCTGCAGGTGGTGCAGGGGAAGCTGGTTGAGGAGCTTGGAGCAGGACAGTAAGCCCCTTAGAGACAGATTAGTATGTTCTTGTTTTTTTGCTGATAGGAAGCAGTCACTGTAGTAATGAAGCTCCTTTGTTTATGTGGGTATAGAGTAAGGAAAAGCACATGGAAGAGCGATTAACCTATTGCTTTAATAGAGCAGTGGTTAGAAATTTTGAGCTGACCAATGACTATCCCTTTCAAGAACCTGTTACCTCTTTAAGAGGTGTTCAAAAGAAATACATATTTGCCTTTATGGTTAGTGAGGTTAGGCTGGCTTTTTGAGAATCTTTCTCCTTTGCAAGTTCTGTATGGTTCTTTACCACTTCCTTGCAAAATCATTCACAATTTCTACTTCTATTATGTATATTTGGCATTACAGTGAACAGTGGCAATTCAAAGAAAACCATGAACCTTAAGTTTTTGTACTTCTTTTTTCCTCACTTTTTTTAAGTTGCCTTCTGCACAGAAGATGAATGCTTATCTTCCAGTTAAGGGTGGAAGGCATGCTTAAAGAGGGGAAACTGTTCTCTGAACATTGCTGACACTCAATCATTGAAAACAAGGTTGAGCAAATCCTCAAGTACCATAGTATAGTGGAGGGTTCCTATACTGGCAGGAAGGTGGTCTAAAAAGTCTCATCTTGTGTCTAATTTGTGACTTTTGTCAAGTAATCAGGCAACAGAGGCAACAATCAGTAGGTTTAGTAAAGTTGATTCCTCATGCATCTAAAAAAATCATTCTTCAGACTAAATCTAATTTGCAATTATGGGCAGATGGTAACTGTAAAAAGCACTGCTTTATTACTCAATAGCTTTGTTCTTACCATAAGTAGAAATTTAATTTCTTAAAAGAAAAGGTAGCTGCTTGTTTTTTAAAGGCTTGCTAGTTCTTAAATTATGGTTTAGTAGGGGACATAGAATCACTTTCTTAGGAAATATAAGTCAAATTCACTTGCAAAATAGCTATTCACAGATGATGTGCAAGGTGAGATCCAGGGCGGAATGTACTGTGCTAGATGGACAAGAAGAATCTTAATAACCATCCACTGAGCAAAGTAGTTGTCACTGAAAGCTGTGAATGTGGGACATGACGTGGAAGCATGCTTCAGACTGTTTTTATGTATTAGCAGTTTACCATTATTTTAGTAGCCAATTTTGTGAACTACATGCAGTTGTTTTCCTTTTTCCTAGCAGTCGCTCTTTCTTGATTTGAGTGGATGAAGATAAAACTAATGAGCCTTATATTGCACATTTCCTATGCAGTTACAATAGCTGAGCCAAATTATATTGTGTTTTAGGGACTGAGATTCTGTTGGCATGCTGATTTTTTTCAAGCTGATAACTCTTTCATTTGCTAAGGTAAGTGTGTGCAAATGTACAGTTTCCACTGAACGTTTGAGCCAACGTTATTTAGGGAATCAATCAAAAGAAATAATAGCATGTGAATATAAAGGAAACTTAATAAATGGAGTAATTTTTGATGATGTTTCTCGCATTCTAACATTTTAATGGCATGCTTTAAGTTGAGAATATCTTAGTTCTTTAGTATACTTGAGATCTTTGGGCTACTGTAGCTTTTTGCAGCAGGTGCCTGCAGCAAAAAGCAAAAGCAGGGAAAACACATCTCCAGATATATGTTTAGGCACTTTCTTGTTCTTAATAAGCTGTCATTACTGACTTTCTTGCCTTACTTAGTGTGGTAGAGTTGTGCGAGTTCTGTCTGGAGTAAAATTAAGTTCATTTGGTACTAGACCTTTCATTTTTAGAATCATGTACAAGTATAGTGATTTACTGGATGAAGTTTTTTCCAAATGTAGGAGACTAGTATAAAGAAGTGAATTTGTTTACTTCTGTAAGTTGTTTAAAAGTGAGCCTATTTACTGATATGGTCCAAGCTGTATTTAAATTGCAGTTGTGGTTCTGTGATTTTCTTTTTATGGGGATTGGAAAAGAGAGAGGACAATAATGAAAGCAATGTGGGAGGATGAAAGCGGGTCAGAAGGGAGAGGGAGTTTCTAATTGAACCAGTGACTTCCAGTGAGAGGGCGTGACTAAATCAAGCAGAGCTTTTTCTATTGTATTTATGTCAGTATTATTTGATATAGTGCCAAAAGTGTATATAGTGCTGTATAGTAGAAGACTTGTTTCAAACACGTAACGTTCCCTGCGCTGGAAGACTTAAATGCTTTAAGTATAGGCTGGAGAAGTACAGGATCATGCAGTACAAAGATGTGATAGTACATGGTTGGTGGCATTCGCCCTGGAGCAGGTGGGTCTTCCCCCCCCCCCTCCCCCCCCCCTTGAAGAGAGGGAATGTTTTGTGTATCGATCAAAAACTTCCTGGTTTTGTGATTTCAGGGGCTGTTGTGCCTCCTACTTCCAAACAGCCACAGTGCCATTGGACCACCCATCATTCGGTCTTTACAGGGGAGGAAGGTACTTTAGGAGAAACGCTAGCATTGTTCGTGTCCCTTAGACATTCTCGATTGGTGAGGTTTTAATTAATTTTATCTCCCTTTGTAGGATGGATAGGAAAGAGGGTATATTGGGTCAGTAGTATTTCAAAGCAGATTGGCTGAGGTTGGCTCTTTATACATTATGTGTGGATATGAAAACTGGATATTTATACATTATGTGTGGATATTTATTTTTTAAAATGTGTTAGCTTTTAGTTCAACTCCTAATCTTCAGGACAAAGTCTTTATAGCAATATTTATTACAGTAGACACCCTAATGAGAATCAGGGCCTAAGTGCTACTGGCAGGTGAAAGTGAGAGCGAGTTGATGACTGCATGTGGCTCTGTTAGTACATGTGTTCATCCTGAATGATGAACCAGCCTGTGATGTGATGCGTGATCTGGAAAGTGTCATTTTGTTGACTTTATCAGCTCTAGAGGATTGCACTTATGAACACAGCTGCACCTGGAGGGAGCAACAGGGGAGATGTGTCATTTCTTCAGCAGTTTCCATACCTCAGATATGTGATATTACAGAAAGAGTAAGAGCCTCTGAAATGTATCATTTATCTGTGTATTTAGTTGCATATGTTGTATTACATAAACCTAAGTATGTTCATAGCAAAAAAAAGAACACTCCTAAGATACATATATCACTGCAAAGTAATGGATCTACATAATCTTCAGTGTACCTTTCATAGAACTGAGTAATGGCCACAGCAGTATTTTTATTGAGGAAGTCGCCAGCAACAACTTCTGTGGTTCTGCTAAGTGAAAGGAAATAGTAGAAGACCATAAAATGTTTAGGGTATGAGTAGTCTAAGGATTTGAAAACTCCTTTCTCTAAGATGCTACGCAGATAAAGCCACAGTAGTTAGGGACATTCACAGTGTAGGCTGGGTCATATTAGGCTGTATGGCATTAAGTTATAAAGATCAGTGGAAGGCCAAAAAAAAAAAAAAAGTGTGGGGGACATGGAGGTGGGTAGCCTGAGAAGTAAATCTGCTCAGAACTTTGTGAAGAATTAAGGCTGTGTGGAATCGTAGGCTGTGGAGCATAGAGTGGCTGAGGGAAGAATTGCTTCATCACCTGTCCTTCCTTTTGACAATATAAGTTTGTTTATTTTAGTTCTTTCCTTTTAGTTTGTGTTTCCAGTGTGGTGTTTGTTTAGTGCTGGATGTTACTGGTAGTACAACTGTCTCTGTTTCCCTTAATGATCAGACCTGTGGATATTGAACCCATTTTTGTTTTGGAGAAGATAAAATTTCCTTCTGAAGGTCTTTGTATTAGCCATTTGTATGGTTCATTTATTCAATATACTCATCCATTGGAAAAGGTAAATGTGAAATGTTCTATGTGAGCATAAGTAATATTAATTGCTTGTGTTTACTTTCATCTTAACTGAATTCATACATCCAATTACATGTCTTTTGCATTACTCTCTTAGAAATTGTGTCCTTTAGGTGTTTTGGTTTTTTAATCATGTGTTAAACCTGTAGAACATCACTTTTTTGAGCTGTGCATTTTTACCATTGGCAAATCATAACAGTGCCCTATTTTCAGCTTCATTTAAGAAAGAAAGGATATCAGTGTGGAATAAGGTGCACTTACAGAAATCAAATGAATCCGTTATCTCCAACAGGAAACAAATATTAAAAGTGATGTGAATCAACAGCTACATTTAGTGTGTATTTCACAGACCAATCATAGCAGAAACCACTGTATGAAATTTTGTGGTCTTTTTTATATGCCAGCTCATGATGGATCATAAATGGCCATTTTTTAATAGGTAGGAATTCTCTTTTGTGTCTGTGAAACCACCAGATGGGATAATGTTTCCTAATGATAGATTATCTTTTCCTTCGGGAGTTGTGTTCTGAAATGTTTGTAAGAGAATATGGTTGTGTAGGTGAATGCACAGAAATATTTTCAGTATTTGCATCTTGTCTTCACAGAAATCTGTGCACAGGAAAATATACTTACATTAACAGAAAATTCCTGTGTTTTAAAATGTACATCTGCTGCTTTTCTTTTACTGTTGACGTAACATGTTGTTCTAAATGTAGAAATCTGCAAAAACAAAACAAGGCTGATGTGGAGTAGCTGAGTCTTACCATGTAGGTTGCAGTATACTGCTTAACCTGTATGAAACGTTTTAACAAATGGAAGATGAAGGGATAGCTCCTGAGAACTATTCAGTGTGTCCTTTACATGGGCCCTGTCATATATATGTTGGCTTTGATAATTTTAAGCATGTTTAAAGTCCATGAGTATGAACTTTCCTCAGTGCTTCTTCAGTTCCTCGCTAATTTGTCTGTGGTAAGCAAATTGAAGCTGGAAATGGGCAGAGGATAGAGGATTAAAAGAAAGAGAGAAGATAGAGTCCCAACATGCTACTTGAATCCATCTCTTTGAGCTTTTCTCAGATGATGTCTCTGTTAACGTCTGAAAAGGAATATTTCTATATTAATCCTCAAACTTTACGTGTAAAACTAGAAAACCTAGTATTTCACTTTCCTGGATCTTAGATAACCTTTGAGGTTATCTAAGTAGGCAAGCCTAGTGAGCTCACGTACTGGTGAGCTTGTAGTACACCACGTTTAATAGGTTTGTGATAACTGATCACATAGCAACTGGAAATGAATTATTTGAAAAGTATTTTTGTTTCTTATGGTGGAAGCAATAGGCCCTGTTATGACGAGGATTGTCTTGTGCTAAAGGCTGAATGTACATTTGAAAGACTTTCTAGCTTTCCAGGTATGTAGCAGTTGTTTTAAAGTTGAGGGAGAATGATAAATAATACCTGTAAATTACTTGTCTTATTTAGATTTCTTTCTTTAAAAGGCTTTTGTCTTACTGTCCAACCCCGAGCTCTTCACATTCTTTCACAAGTTTCATAGCTATGTAAGAGGTCTAGGAGAAGGTTGAATGTGACAGTTGACTGTGTTTTTAGAACTGGGATTAAGTGAAGCACAAAGGTTTCTTATGCTACACTCCTAACTACAATATACCTATAGTAGTTGAAATGGCAGTATTTCTTCCTCCCCAATCCTGTCACACTTAATGGCTTTTGGGACCAGTTATTTGGTAGATATTAGAAATGTTGGAACTTAACTTCAGCCTCTCACCAAACTTCATTGTTACTTCATATTGTTGGAGAGCAGAGGTTGGAATTTCTTGTGTGTTTTCTTTCTGAATTGCATAGTGTTTTCTGAATTGCATAGTGTATTCTGAAACTTCTCGAGAGATTATATAAAAATCCGAAATTCTTTTCATTAGACTCCTCCTGTTTGAAGCATTGTTTCCCTCAGACCTCCTCTGAGGAAGTAAAAACTTTAGTCACTCTATTCTGTATTTAATTTAGTATTCTTAATCATCTCTGTCCCCTAGGAAGCCTATGTGAAGCACACTGTATTTGTCTCAAAACCCATTTATTTGACAGCTTTGTTTAAGGCAAGTGGGACTTGCCACTCAATCAGTCTCCAGGTCTTAAACTGCCCTGGATTAGTGATTGCCATATCTTATTTCTGACAATGTTGAGAGGTTTGTGCTTCAGGAGAAGGAGCTGGAACAATTGCACTGAACAGTTATGGGATAGCTTCCTTCTGGGGAAGTTTCCTTCTGAGCACTTGTCTGGGGATTGTTTCCAGAATCCATACTGAGGTATTACAGTCATCTCTTGTAGCTTATTAAAGAGTTCCTCTAACATGTTCTGCAGCAAGTACTATGATATGTGCTATCATATAACTGGACTAATGAAGAATTGGTTTTGCTATTCAGAAAAAATGTTAGGCCCTTGCTAGATCAGTCAAAAGCAACAAGAAGTGTGTAGGTCCACTTGGATATGATTCAACAGTCAGACGTTTGGGAGTGAAACTTTTGCAATGAACAGGCACTCTGTGCCTTTCTAAAATCCGGCACTTGTTTCCTATGTAGAAAGCATCAGTTTTTCTTGAGTTTTCTCATTGTACTGGGTCTGGCTGGGATGGAGTTAATTTTCTTCCTAGCAGCTGGTATCGTGCTGTGTTCTTTGTGACCAAAACAATGTTTTAGCTCTTGCTGAACAGTGTTTGCACAGCGTCAAGGCCTTCTCTGTTTCTCACGCTGTCCTGTGTCCGTCTCCCCACAGTGACTGGGGGGTGCACAAGACATTGGGAGGGGCCACAACCAGGCAGGTGACCTGAACTAAGCAAAGAGAGATTCCATGCCATACAGTGTCATGCTCAGCAATAAAATGGAGAGGAGAGGGGGCTTTAGAGAGGTTACCAGCTTTTGCTTGGGAACTGTCTGGGCATTGGTCTACCTGTGGGAGGTGGTAAGTGATTGGCTTGTGTTGTGTTGTTTCTCTCTTCTTCCACTTCTCCTTTGTTTGTTAAACAATTTTTATCTTGACCTACAAGTTTTCTTGCTCTTTACTCATGCTTTTCTCTTCACTTGTCCGATGGCGGGGGGGGAGTAGCTAGCTGTGGTGCTTAGCTGCCTACTGGGCTTAGCCCCCAACACCCATGATGATCTCTTCATGCTTGTGTAAGGCAAAAAGAAAATAAAGAGGTCTCAACTCAGATCTCAACACATGGATATCTCCTATAGTATGTTTTTGGATTGTTCAGGGTAAAGCAAGTATTTTGCTTTTATTTTCAATATTGAAATTTTTAAGACACCATGAAAACTTCTGTCACAAAAAAAGTCAACAGAGAAAACTAACTGTAGTGTATTTTTACTAATCTTTGTATATTCTGGAGTTAAATCTGAATGTTTTGCCTTGCCACAGGCTTTTCTGGTGCCTCATCTGCCATAATGTTCTCGGGCCCATTCTTGTCACCTAGCAAGTCTTAGTTTGCCACTTACATCTTCCCATTCTTAGTCCTCACTCTTCTTGCTATTCCCCCCGTGTTGGCCTCTCCGGCATGCTTGCTTTCTGCTCAGCTGTTATTCCTACTGTATTCAAATTTGATAACTCCCTTTTGCTTTTTGCCTCTCTGGAGAGCATTGTTTACAGAAAGATCCATGCTATTCCTACTAGGTTCCAAAAATTGTGTCAGTCTGTAGGCCAAGTGAAGATAGAATTCTTAAGGCAAATTGCTAAAGTTTGCCTCTATTTGAATGTTGTGGAAATATTTTTTTAAGGCTTCTGTGCTTGGCAAATAAAGGTGAATGGACTTTCTCAGGGACTGTAAAAAGGATGTTCTTTGCTGAAGGCCAATACTGGAAAAATTCAAAGTTCATATTCCAGGCAGGAGGATGCCAAAGCAGTTTAGTGACCACAGATTTTCAGTCAAAGTTGAGGATGGGACAGTATGTTATTTATATATATATATATTTTTTTTTTTTTTTAAATAAATTTGTTCTTGTAAGGGCAGGACTGTCTTGGTTGATTCTAATTTATTTAATTTTCCTTCCAAAGTTGACTTGACACATAGAAACATTGAAAAAAAAAATTCAACCAAAACAGTTAAGTTTATCTCCAGAAAGTAAGACTGTATAACAGAAAAAAAGTTTGGTACTTTTAGTAGAGTCTTATAATAACTGGTAGATTTTCTTTGTCTTTGTGCTCCATTGTAGGTGCTGGAAACAGTGGAAATTCATACTCCTGCAGCCTTGGAAAACTATAGTATAGTACGTATTGTACCAGCTAGGATTTCCAAATAAGATTTGGCATTCTGCTATTTTCTGAAAACATTTGAAACTTATCCTGTATGTTGTGTCATGTTTTTACCTAACCTGAGAATATTAAAACTTTGAGCAAAACTAGTTAGTGTACTTGTAAGATTGATGTTAGTGCACTTGTTCATTTCCATAGTTACTTGAAGGGGTAGTAAAGAGGTAAAAAGAAAAAGAGTAAGTTCACTTCCCATTCTGTGAATGGGGAAAAGAAGTTTGAATAAAAGTTTGAATGGCAAACTGGGACTTGCTGAATGCATGGACTTGAAAAGAAGAATGATTTGGGACATGATGTGGGAAAAAAGTTATTCCTACAGTGCAAAATGTGGAAGTGAAATTAATTTATGCAAAGCATCAGAAGACAAATAAAATATGTGAAATAACAGAACAGAAACTAGTGGTTGGAGAAAATACAGGACTGGGAAAAGAATGATTAGAACAAGTGTAACTTGCTGCAACAGCAAGTGATTATGGTGTGACTAATGCTCATGCTGATGTTTGCAGTGCAGTGTGTTAGGGAAATACTAATAAAATACAGTTTGCACTTAATTAGTTTTGTGGATTGAAATGGCAACTTGACTGTATGTCCAGAATTCCAATACAGTACACCTGAAACACTGCTTGGTCTTGGATAGTAGAATAACAAAAACAGGAAAGTAAGGGAACTTAGTGACCATTCAGATATAATGATATATAACTTATATATAATTTGAAATCCTAATTATATTTAGCTTATTTTATAAGCACTATAGGAATAGAACTATGATACATTTTTAGTTTCTTCTCCTGTATATTTTTATTATCCATCATTCTGCATATTTTCAAGATGTAAACAAAGAGGAGGAATAGAAATAGTGAATATAAGAAGAAATTCCAAAACAGTGAAATCCAGGGAAAACCTGCTCAAGAAAAATACCGCAGTCTCTGTCATCTCTGACAGGTAACCTTGAAGTGTCTGAACTGCCTCATTTTTCAACATGCCAGTCAAATATGAAAGTTTGAAATAACAGCAATCATAGCTTGTACAATGTCTGTCATTTAGTACAAAACCATAGAAGATGTGTTTCTTGCACTTTCAGATGGGCTGTCTTAACATCAGAAAAACTAAAAAGCCTCTTAGTCTTTTTTTCTAAGTGGTAGCTACTGATAGTTTTTGTACTTCAGGTTGTGTTGTCAATACAGGTACTTACATCAAGTTGCAAACACATGGAAAGAGTAAACCAGATGAACCATTAAATGAAATACATGTGATACTTTTTTTTTTTTAACTTTCGTGTCTTGTTTGTGTATCTTGAGTTTTTCAATGTGACTGAAAATCTGGCATCTTGAATGCACCCGCTGCTGTGGAATAGATCAGGTTCATAGGAGTATACATACTGACTGTGCCTGCTAGTCATCAGTAATGGACGATCAAGGAAAATATGAAAGACAGGGTAAATGTAGACTGTTTTTTTTCCCTCCTGGTAACTTCTTTGCTGCTGGTAGAACACGGTTTAGGTTTTCCTGAGAACAAGGCTATAAAAAATAGGTCATACTTAATAGAAGCTAATGGAGTTCTGTACCAGACTTTGTTTAATCTTTAGAGTCCATTTGTGCTTTCAGCCTCCAAAATATCCTCTAGCAATATGTTTCACAACTTAGTTATAACAGTGTTTGTAGAGCAAGGAAAAAATTTTTTATTCTGAAATGAAATTTTTTGATATTAGATATATTTCCTAATTCCTGTGTTTGTGAGAGATGGAGAATAACCATCTCCTTTTCACATTTTGTGTATCTTTCATTAGTCTCTTAGGTCTTTGCCTCCGTTTGTCACTTTTCTATCGTGCTCTCACTTTCACTAAAGGCTAAAGAGTTTTATCCAATTGCGTATTAAAACTATTGATCATCCATATTGACTTTTGTAGTATCTTTTATTAGATAACTTTTTTCCACTAGGTTTTCAGTGAAGTTCAGGCAGTTTTCCGAATTGTGGGGGTGTGACAGAATAATGCTATGACATGTTAATGTTTGGGTTTCCTATACCATTCTTAATCATTCTTGAAATCTAACTTCTTTGACTATTGCTATTGCGCTAGGGAGGTTTTTTACTGGATGTGTAAGAATGCAATGTACATTGCTTATTGATGTACATATTGGTCACTTATTTAAATAATTTGATTTATAGTATTCCTGTACAAGTCACATTAATTTTTCCTAAAATACAGTTATCCCTGTGAAAATGTCTATTAATTTAAGTGGTTTATAGGTCAAGTCTTAGAGTTCTTAGTTCTGAAGAACATTTATGGGATCTTTGAAATTATTTTGAGGTGGTATAGGAAAGTGCTGTTCATTGACACCAAGGCTAGGGTACATAACCATCAGGCATCTATCAAGATGACATTATTGAGGAAAAAGTAGCTGAACTTAATTTAGAGACAGTAAAAAATTGGACTTTAAGTAAATATGAATATGTAATTTCTTCTTATTCTACCTTTCCCTCTAATGTATATTGAAAGAATAATAAAAGTTCTACCAAATTTAGAGATCATCTCTTTGGAAGGTTCGTGTTGCTAAGGGTAGCATTTATATGTGTTCACAAGTTGATTACAGTGACATAATTAACTTTATTTTGGATGGAGGAGGCTAGGGAAAGCTGGCATGTGATTTATAAAGGTACTGCATTGAGCATCAGATGATCAGACCTTACCCTGTGCATCTCCAGAATGACTCAGTGCTTTAGCTCTGCCTCTGAAGAATGGGGATTTTGGTACTTTTTCCTTAAAAAAGTAAAGAATAATATAGGGTTTATTTCTTTAAGTAATTGCAACTGTTTGTGTAGATGCCTTATTAATAAAGCTCCTTTTAGGCATTAATAAGCGAACGTGCAAGGGGAATGTAACTGCTGTGCTCAAGTTCTGCATGGGTAGATGTTGCCTTAGGGGAGTGTAAGATTTTGTTTGGGAGGTTTTTTTGTGTTAATGCAGTTTCTGATGTACTAGTGTCCTCGGATTGGATCTGTTGGCCACAGTACAAGCAAGTGTGGTGTGTGTAATGCCTCCTTTGCTCCAAAATAGGCACCTCTTAATTTTCTTCATGGTGAATTAAAATGTGCAGAGGGATTGAAACAAAGACTGTAGTTCTACTCAAAATCAGGGAGCTAATCTATAGGGATGTTGTTTGTCTGTATAGAGTATTGCTTAAAGGTAATTTGTTGTCTAGTCAGTGAGTCAGAGACAGGTGAATCTTCTGCCAGATAAAATGATCCTAGGTCTTCGGGGAGAACAGTAACTACATAGATAGTCCTGGGGGTGAGGGGGATATGCACACCTATTCACACTGTTACCCAGGGAAAATCGGAGGCACAGGGTGTGCATGCCCAGGAGGTGAAGCTGAGCAGATCCTGAAAAGATAAGTGGTAGAAGCAGAAAGGCTTTGGGATATAACTTTCCTGCTGCCAAACTGCAAAGCTGTTTGGGTTTTCTAGTTACCTTTCTGCATTACAAATAGGACAATGCAGTGATACATACCACAGAGAAAAATACAAATGACGTATGTGTCCAGTAGACCTCGAAATTTAATATACATAAAAACAAACCTTGCAGCAAGAATCTTAGTTTCATTGCTTCATTTAAAGTTAAAATAAAGGCAAACAAGTGAACAGTATACTAACAACAACAAAGTAAAATGTGAAAGGAACTTATGTCTGGTTGGAAAAATAAATTTTAATTTCATTGTTTAAACTGAAAAAAATAATTTGGCTTCATCTTGTTTATTCAGTTCCTCTACGTCAAGTGGACTACCAGTACATTAGAAGTCTAATTTCTCCAGTCTTGAAAAATAACTTCAAAATCTGCTGAATGTTCTTGTCACTGTCTTTTCAGGAGAGTGCTGTTCTTCTCAACTATATAAATGGCAAGAGCTATGTATTTTTACTTTGTACATTTCTAGAATTACTCAAGTGAAATTGGAATGTTTCAAATCATTCCACCACCAGTAGCTGTAGAGTTTAAAACAGAGCCACTGCATGGACAGGGGAATTTCTTTCACATCATTTAATGATCAAGTTCTTCTTGTCCTAGGGAGCCTCCAACACTGTTGTAGGGCAATATTAGGGGTTTTTTTCACTATCCAAGAAGCATAAAGGGAAAGATATGCCCACTTATCAGAGACTTTGGTAAGTCAGAGAGATATTTATGAACACTGGCAGCAGAAGCACAGTGTCTTATGCCTCAGTTTATTTTTAGATAGAAAGGTGTTAAGCTAAGCCTGCCTTTCCCCCCCCCCCCCCGCCTTTGTCCTCATTTTAGCTTGTGGTTATACTTCCTTACCAGGTTGAGCAGGGTTGAGCAGATGTACATTGCTGGGTACAGCCTTCCTTTTTTCAGGTCTTTTACCTGACCATTTTGGTTTAATCTGAGGATGTTTTTGTTAATGAAAATGTTTCTGTCCTGTGTAAATTCAGTGTCTTATGTAAATAAAGACTTTTGTGGAAAGTCTTAACCTAGTGTCAAGAGCGTACTCTCTCTCAAGAACAGTGTTAAAGCACTGAAAGAAATACAGCTGTCTCAAAACACTTCATGGCTAAAAAACATTAAGTGTATATCAGGATATTTCTGGATCATGCTTAGCTACATTCCATGAGAGAGATTTTTCTTATAATTCTGTACTGGCACATATGAAATACGTTGTTGTCCTTTTTGTAAGAAGTCATTAAGGAAAAACAGATTTCTGAGAAATTGTCTTGATGGGAAACATTCACTGTGGTCTGTCAACTCAGAGATAAGTCTGTTAATTTCTGTATGTTAGTAATAACTGCTTTTTGTTGGCACTTCTGGTCAATGCTATGGCAAAGATCTCCTGGTTATTTACATACTTGTGATATCGGAACTTTCCAAAAGCAGTTCAGAGAAAAAAGTAAATGTGACTTTAGCAAAGAAAGTTATCTAGTGTTCCAAATAAAAAAAGCCTCTGTTATTGTGGGAAAAGCTGTTGCAAGGAGGTGGTTGATATTTTATAGTAATCTATTAGGAAATTACAAAGAAAAGACACCAAATTCCAGTGCATTTTCAAAAATTGTAAAATTGGGATAGTATTTCACTGTAAAATGACTAAACACTTTTGTTTTAAATTAGCAACTTTTTTTTTTTTTCCAGGAAATTTGGAGAGCGACCTCAACCGAAACGGCTCACCAGGTAAGCATTAAAGAAATTCTGGTTTTAACAATTTTCTAAAGTTATCCTTTTCATTCTCGGAAGGATTTCTAAGTTAAAAAATTGTGGCTTGCTAATCCTAGAATTTTAAATATCAAAGCTTTTCAATTTTATGTAATCAGCAGCCAGAAGTTTTAAATCACCAGGAATGAGCTGGATTTCTTTTCTTGGGTAAAAGTGTCTTGTGAGGTCATGTAAAATAACAGTTTTTACTGCCAAAATTCAGCTATTACATTACTGCCGTCATACAGCAGGTAAAGAGCAAAATTAACACAGTGCTGTCAAGGAGTGATCTTAACCAATTTTTGGTGAAACCTAAACAGTCAGAGATAGCATTAAATAGTACCATCAAGTCAATCCATCCTGAAAAGTGTTTAGAGTGACTGGAGTACTGTGCCTGACTTGCTCCTGCTCTGCCTGGGAAGTAAGCTGTTAAGTAGTCACCATTTTTTCAAACTGTTGTAATACAGTCTACACAAATATTTATTATTCTGTGCCACAAACTGCGCTGAGTGTAAGTAGCTACTGAGTTTAAAATCCACTGTTTGCTTTAAGTACAAAAGATGTGCAAGTTTTTTATAGTTTTGTGTGGTAATAGTGCTGCATGAAGACATGGAAACCCATTGTCACTCTGGCCTACTTCTGTTTTGAATGAAAGTATGATGCCTCATGTAAAGCACAGGGTGGGGAAAGAGCATTTACATTTTGTGTTGGGATATCTGTCTCATTGCATTTCTTGATAAGCTTCAGGTTAGCTTATGTCATTGTTAAACTTCATTTCAATGCAAAATTGATCTATGCTGACTTATAAGTAATTGAACAAAAATTGCTGTTTCCTGTTGGCCTACCTATTTTCAGGGATATTTAAAGGTACTAAGTTTTAAGTAATGAACTGTTTTCTATCTTGAGCGGTTAACACCTGCTAGTATCACCCTGAAGTTACTGATAGAATTTATCTTCTGTGATTTAAAAAGAACAACAAAAATAATGACTATTTAGTGTAAGGTCTTTTAACTAAGTTATCTATTAACTATAGTGACTCTAAATTTCATGTGCAGGATTTTAGCTACTAGATGTGCCAGGTACCCTTCCCTGTGAGTACAGGGTAGCATCTGGGAACTGCTAGCCATCCTTCAAAGCAGTAGCTTGTAAACCTTTTCTATACTGATAGGTGCTAGAAAGAAGCAACCTAACTTTTTTCTCTGAAGAGAAAAATGCTGAAACGGAAAAACTGTCACACAAATTTTTAAGAGCTAGATTTGTTTATGTGATGCTAAAAAATGCATCTGTAAACCCGTAAAGGCATTTAATTCAATTGTTGGAGAATTATTCTGCTTTTTTGTGTAAAGGCAGTCCTGTTTGTCTAATAATCTATTCATCGTTGTGCAAGCTCCAGCAGAACAACATTATGTTCATACTGTGCTAGTTGTTTTTAGATGTAAACTATAATAGTACTACCTTCATGGAGAGTTTTAAGATTTAATAATGAAAAATGTCATGTAAGAATTGCAATGGTTATGTGTTTTCTTTATCAGTGGGAGGGGTTGGAGGGGAACATTCCTAGCTCTCCTAGGAGCTTGGATTGTACAAGTCCACTGTAGCAACAGACCAGTAGAAAAGGCAGAATGTCTTCCTTATACAATGCTAAATAAATATTAGATAGCACCTAGCGTTTTTGTGTGTGGGTTGCTAGTTTTGAGTGTTTTCTTTAATGATAGTCAAGTCAAAAGTTTTTAATATGACAAATGTTCTTAATTTAGTATGACTACTCTTAATAGACTATTTCAAATTGACAGATTAGAAGTTTTTAAACCACTTAAATGCAGCTAATATATATCATAATGAAATGTATAACAGTAATTTCACAGTGAATTATGTTTTGTCATTTAAAATACATTCTTAAACAATGGTTGTAAATAAAGTAAGTCTGTGCGCTTGGAGACAGTTCTTCCATCTGTGCTTTCGTGGGTAAACATCAGTTTTACCAATGTCAAATGTAAATCGATCAAGTTAGTCCAAATTTAAAACAGTAATTCAAGTCTTTGCTCTTATATCCTGCTATTTACACAGATAATCTAGCACGCTGATCACTGTCTTATGCAGGCATGACAAATGCAAGAATTTACAAAACATCATTAGCAAAGCTGGATTGTTGTTGTTGTCCAAACCCCCCCTTCCCCAATCTACTTACTTTCCTCTGTGAAACTGTATGTGGGGATTTCTTTTAGTAAAGTTCTTGTCAACAAAATACTGCTTTTTATCTTCCATCTTTTTTCACTGGTAACATTTGGTTTTCTAGATCTGCCCAAAGGGAATTCAACAGTTGGGTGCAGGTCACAAAAAAAAAAAAAACAAAAACCAAACCCAACCCACCAAAAACCAAAAAATCCCCCTTCCGTAGGGTTTCATCTCTTCATATAACTTCCTGTTAAATTCATAATTTGTTTCTCTGGTTGATGACTTTGAAGATGAGTGCATTGGTGGGCATTCAACCTGCAAAAGCTCCTCCAGGGACTTAAAAGTGTTCCTGTCAGCACTCCGACACAACCTTAGGGTGTTGAATTTGGCACGCTGCTTAATGAACAGTTAGTTTATTATACAGAAGAATGATAGGGTGTATTCTTCTCTTACTTCTCTCAAGGAGTTGCTGTTGGTGTGTTTGAGGTAATTATAGCTTTTATATGACGTCCGTCATTACAGTGATGATGAACGATAGAAAATCTAATTTTTTTTTTTAGCTGATTGTATGCAGGAAGTAGAGGCTTTCTCTAGAAAACTAGGTGAAAGAATAAGCTGAAGAATTTTTTTCTTAGTATCTTCACAACGAAAAGAAAACTTTTATATAAACATTGCATTCATTTAGTTAATAGCTAAAACAAAATTTCAGAATGATTTGTCATTATCATGAGAGACTAAAGTGGTTAAGGAGACAATATTGAATTAATAAAGCCTGTTCTAATCAAGGATTTGTGGCATGGTACTTTATAAAATCGGGCTTTGAACATGGTGTAGTGATTGGCATTGGTATGATTTTACATCAAAGCATCTTTTTTTTCTGGAAAAAAGTAGTAATTGTAAATGACCACAGACCCCTACCACTAGCTTCATGCAAGATAGTTGCTTCTTTTTGCTGTGTAATTGTCTTTAAAAACAAAATAAACTAATCTTGACCCTATTAATGGTTGCCTTTTTTGAATTTCAGGTGTGGGTCGTCTTTTTTTGTGTGTGTGTGTGTGTCCTAAAACTGTCTTTGGATTATTATAGTTATAAACAAAACCAAAAGAACTTTCAAAGCTTATTTTGTCTTCATTTTTAGGGAGGCAATGCGAAATTACCTAAAGGAGCGAGGTGATCAAACAGTGCTAATACTCCATGCGAAAGTTGCGCAGAAATCATATGGAAATGAAAAAAGGTAAGTGTCTATTCTTTCCTGGCTTCCCTCTACAGCTCCCAGCTAGGGAAACTATAGTGTGTAGTACACTGCAGAATTCCTCAGCTTGTACTATAGTCTGAAGAAATGTAAAACAAAATGTGTTATCGTAAATCATTTAATAATGTAACAAATGCTGCAACCCTGTGGCATTCAATGTAGTGATGCCTCTTTCTACCAACAGGTTCTCTATCTGTGGGTGAAGTTTTTCTTCCATTGAACTAAAATGTCTCTAATTTTAAACCTTCCATTTTAAATCTGGAGTAAACAAGGTGATTAATGGTGACTATTTGTAGAGGAGTTTTTTCCTGAGTAATTTCAAATTAATAGGAAAGGGAAATTGTTAGCCTTGGTAAGATACTTTCCTGAATCAGATCTGTAATAGCTTTAAAAGGAATGACAGGTCAATCCTAACCATATTTATGATAAACATTCTATTGTAAAAATTAATACAGTACAAGTTACAATAATAGGTAGTTTTCTAAGGAACAGAATCTACAGGAAGACGTGAGGATGAATGCTTTTTAGGCACAGGTGAATTTCCTGTAGTCTTCTTTATGCGTTATTTTTTTTTGCATGACTAGTAGAAGCAAATAGGATGGTCCTTCATATGCAGATTTCTAGTTCTCTCGTGCTGAAAGAGAATTTTCTTTAAGTATAAATGATACTTTTCTACCTTAAATTTCACTAAAATAAATAGCACAGTATTTGGTTAGTTTTCAGATACTTTGTATTATTAATATTTGTTCACCACAAAAGACCACATATTCAGCACATCTATGGTTTTGAAGTTTTAACCTTTCTTTCACCGCTGTTGTGTAAGTCCTACATCATTATGTTTTTTACAGTTTTCTGAGATTTGAGATTTTAACGTATTTATATATGAAAGTGTTAGAAAACACAAATGTTAGCATTAAGCCTGCGAAGTTCTTGGTTCATTGATAGCAATCTAAATTGCACTTCCTGATCTCTGTGAATCACAGAGATGCAGGCTACATTTTCAACTGTTCTTCAGTATTCTGTGCCTGAGTACGTGTCTTTCAATATGTGTCATGTTTTCTGTTAGTGTCTCAAATCCTTTCTTTTGGGTAGTATCCAGGTACTGCAGCTCCATGGAATTGTTTAGTCAAAGTGCTTTTTAGATCTTTCTGAAATTCTTGATGAGAATCAAATGGGAAGTCAGAGAGGAAGGAAGAAGGGCACAGAAGCAGACAAGTATGCTGTGTATCTGCTATATAACTATGCAGCCCTCTTGCTCATTGCCATGCTTAAATGCAAAGGGGTTGCAATGCAAGGCCTTACTAGCAGTAAATGGTAACTTTAACCCTTTGCAGCAAACTCAACAGCAAAAAGATGTATTATGACAATATAGGGGTCTCTGATTTTTATCTTCTCAGATCGTATTGTCATACAAGAGTTGCACAGTTAACTCATCACTGCAGATGAGTTAAGCATATTACTCCCAAAAAATGAGGGGTGTGCCTGCAGATAAGAAAGTGACTTTCTCAACAGTGTATCTGTAACTTTAGTCAGTTTGTTCTCCTGGGGCCAGAGGAGTTCATGAGGGCAGGAACATTTTGCAAATCTGTCCTGTGTATCATTAATTTGGAGAACAAATTGCATCGAAAGAAGAGAGAAAATAAAAAGATAAAGTAATTTTGATTATTAGAAGTTCCATTAGTGTTTGGAAAACTTACATAAGTGTTCTGAAGAATACAGGGCAAAGCTTCAAATTGTTATTTGCTAACAGTTTCTGAACGCTCCTGTGTGTATTTCATAGTATTGCCATAAATTCCCGTTGCCTTGAATATACGTGTATACTTCACTTGATGCTATTAAAGTCACTGTGGCACATACATTACCTAAGTACTGGTAATGTTCGGTAAACTAGTCATTGGTTTCTCATTGTTTGAAACTATTGCTAACTGGAATTAGGCATTCTTTTACCACTTTAGATTTTATGAGGCTCAGTTCAGTTGCCTGTCTCAGCACAACTGCATTTGTTCATGAAAGGTATCTCAGATTCACCTCTTCAAAAATGGAAGCATGTCAAATGAGTGTAGTGAACTTCAGACCTTTGTGAAAGACGACTAGGAATGAAAATGATTGGATGTTTGTAATAAAATAATATGATGGTGAAATGATTGCCATTCTGGTATGGGTATGAAAGTTTGGAATACATACTAAGATTTCATTTTTCAGTTTAAATATTTTAGTTTTTCTTACATTTTAATGCACCATTTAGGCTGTCTCTGGTACTGTTCTGCTAGTTCCCAGACTGTTAGCATCAGTAATGATGTCCTGTTGTTATCAGCGTAAAGAAAAATGCCAGTTATTAAATCCTTGGATCCATGTGTGCCCTAAGGTACTTAGTGAAACTGAATGATGAATTAGCTGCTTCTTTTTTCTTTTTTTTTTGAGGTTTTTTAATTGCTTCTGTTTTATTCATAGCAGAACGTGCCCTTTGATTCTTCGTATTGCTGGACTGAGCAAAATTAGTAAAGGTTTAAGGCTGCTTTATGCAACTGGTCAATCAAGTTTTCACCATTTTTACATTAAATACCATTTCTGAAGTGAGTCGTTTTGCATACATCTGCTTTATAGGCAGAAACCTACTTCATAACTGTTTTTATGGAAAAATCTCATGTTTTCCACAGGACTTCATCATGGCATGGATATAATCTGGTTAATTTTTGATCCATAAAGAATAAGTTAAATTGCACTACCTTTGTAACTAAGAATTCAAGTTACAAAAGGAACTATTTCTTAAATTTGACATGTCTTTCAAGTGAATATAGAACCTAGAAAAACCCCTAAACAAACTTCCACCTTTTGTTCCAGTCTTTAAACCTTGTTTGCTGTGAGGTCATGGAAAATATTTGTCATTAATAAACTTTGCATGGCACAATTAAAAGGTTAGCACAATAACTACCTTTCAGTGTTTTGATGAGGCTTAGTAGATGGCGAAATACTCTGTTGAAAACTCACTGTAGACAGCGCAGATCTCACGTAGTGTGGTCTGCTTTAAATAGGCCTCACAGAAACACAATTCCAGGTTGTTGCCACGTGGATGGAGACTTTCTGGGTTAATTTGAGAGTGTTCTTGATACTTGTCCCTAAATAACAGTAATGAAAGAAGGCTTCTTTCTTTTTTAAGTGGACTCTTCTTATTAGCCCTGCTCTTCCCAAAGTTGATGCTGTTTAGTTTAACAAAAAAGCTAGAGGGTAAGAAGCTCAGGGATGAATGTTAGTTGAATTTAAGACTTTTTGCCTAATGTTTCCTTTTGGATGGCTGTTATCTTTCAAAGGCATTCAGCTGATAGAGACTCAGGTGATGTTTAGTCCTGATGAGCGTGGGTGTTTGGCTTGTGCTTCTTGTATTTTTTCCATATTTACCATTCACTGAGACTTCTCTCTTCAGAGTCTGAACGGTGTGAACATTTAACAGTTTAAAGGACTGAAGTGTTTTGGATTCCAAGACAGTTCATCAAAGACTGTGAGCCCGATTGGTGTTTGTGGATTACATGCTGTTCTGAGTTTAAACATTATCACTACTGATTAGCCTGAGAATGGTCTAGCTGTGTCTTGTTTTACGGCTGTTAGTGAAGGAGCTCCTGTAATTTCTGCTCAAATACTTCCCTTCACCAAACTGAGTGTGCCTGCCCTCTGGTTAATGCTCTTGTTATTGACAGCATAGCCTTTTCCCTGGAAAAAGCTTACCCCATGGCTCCACTGCTTCATCCTTAGCACTCTAGCACCTAATGATTTTTCATTTGTTTGTTGTTGTATTGAATTCTTTAGTGGATGTTGTTAGTTCTTCCAGCTCCTAAGAAGGAAAGAAGACTGCTGAGTGGTTTCATGCTCAGAACAATGCAGGTAATTGACAAACACACCTCCTGCCTTGACCAACTCAGAATTGAACACCAGGTACAAAGGAAAAACTTCCCTGCTAATGTCACCCTAAACATGAAGAAAGCCAGCTGGTAGACACCTCTAAAGCCTCCTGAAGGCCAAGACTTCTGTAAGATGAACACAGGGATGACCTGGATGGTTTGAAAAAGCAAACCTTTCTGAACAGAATCCTGTGGTTTGAAAAGGGCATTGAGTGCATCGGAACTAGGCAGCAATGACATGAGCTGATTTTATTTTACTTTATACCCCTTGCTTCCTGGCAAGTTCAATTAGGGTATCTTCTCTACCTGAAGTACCGTATTTTCTCTGTATTTATTGGAGTGAATTGACTGAAGGAATATTGTTCCCTCCTTCAGTGATTGTCTGATTTAAAACAATATTCCAGGTGGTGCCAAAGACTCAACCTATTCCACTTTCTGTTGTTGCAGTCAAGACTCAGAAACCACTAGAAATTATGTTGTTCTTCCCTTCAAGTCATTTGGAATAAAGGGGAGCATCCTTAGACAAATCTCAGCTTGGTTTTCTTGCCATGGAAAAATGTTCCATTTCCAGTTGGTCTGATGGAACAGATCTGTCAGAACAGATGAGTAACAGCTTGCTTCTGTTTGCTGTACTGAGTTACTGAGCCTGGAGTCTAACATGAGGTTGGTAATACTATGGTCTTTCCTCACTTGGGCGGCCCATGAAATTATAGTGTAAGAAGGCACTATAGGGATGCCCTTTACTTTTTGGAGATTGATCCTCTGACCTTTCCTGGCTAATATCAGTCCCAATGTCAGCTTCATTTAAAACTGCCCATTGTTTTAATTACACTGATCACAAATTCTTGGAAGGTGCATAGGAGGAGCTTCACCAAGAGCCTCTTCTGAGAAACTAGGAGTCTGCAACAAAATGTTTTAGAGATATGTTAAATACATGAAGTTAAATACACATGTTAAATACAGAGACCTGGTAGCCCAAAATGTTACCCTGGTTCAGTCACTGTGCTTTATATCAGCAAGTAGGAAGCACTGAATCTACATCTCGTCATGCAGCTCTAACAAGTGTGGAATAAGTTTTGTCCAGGAAAGACATTCCTGGTTGTTACACTTCCGGTAATGAAAAAACTCACAAAGTTGATCCCTAACACATATCATGTGTTTTTTAGATCAAGTTGTTAGGTGTTCACCTCACGGAAGAATGTCCTGTGTTGGTTTACTGCTCATTCAGCAAGGAATTGCCAGTCTGCTCATGGCATAGAGAAGAGGTATTAAGAGAATGTGTTATAAATCCAGTGAGGAAATTACATCCTATGTTATTTTTCACCATTACTACTTGTACTGAAAATTCTGAACAAGCTCAGAAGAACCAGACACAGCTGCCTTTCCCTCCAACATAATTTTCTTTTTACTGTAGGTCAGATTAATACTTCAGAAGAATTTTTACCTCCTAC
This sequence comes from Ciconia boyciana, assembly GCF_034638445.1. Taxonomy (NCBI): domain Eukaryota; kingdom Metazoa; phylum Chordata; class Aves; order Ciconiiformes; family Ciconiidae; genus Ciconia; species Ciconia boyciana. Next base: position 21,257,559 of record NC_132938.1, read on the forward strand.
TCACTCTTATTTTAGTTTTGTGGTTAAAGAAAAAGAGGGGTAGGCCCTGTAAATCAAAGGTCAAAGGAAGATTATTTTAATTTGTTCCACCAAACATTGTCCTACCTTATTTCCCATCAGTAGTACTGGAAATTACTTCACCTAAATTACTTTACTTATTTTGGGGAGGTGACTTTCTCTCTTTTCCTCTTTATAGTTACCTGAAAGCCAGCCTCTCACATAAACATTTACATTCCTATTTACATCGGAAATGTTTTATTAATGAGAGAACCTGTTTCCAGCAGTTATTTTATACATATCAAAGACACTTTCTTTAATCCTCTGTGAAAATTAGAAACATGAAGATACTCATGGATTACTCATGCTGTATTGGATAGAAAATTTATAGTTCATCTCTTCTATACATGAGTTCCTAGGATCGTAAATATGAAGTAAAAAGCCCCTAGACTGTACTTGGCTATATCTGAAAGGTAAGAGGCCGACACATAAGAAAACCCATTCCAATTATAAATGTCCAGACTCTTTCTTCTTGTTTGGTAGTTTTAACCAAACTTAAAATTGTCTCAGCTTCAAAAGTTTCTATCCTTGTTCAGTAACTCATAGTTTTCCAAGCTTTTTCTCTGTGTTCTAATTTAAAAAGAGCGCTTTAATTGTTGTGGCTTGTCTTCTCTTCATCAATGAGTTAAAATTTGTTTCGTATAGGTCTTCATTGCCATCTAGTGGCCATAGTTACTCAAAGGTTTAGAATAAAGCTGAAATTAAAAAGGATATGAAAAAAGTTTGGGATTTTTTTCTTGTGTTCTGACCAGTAAGATAAATACAAAAGAGTACATGAGGAAGAAAGGTAAAGGTGTGATGTTTGCTTTATGGTGTTATACCTACTTGGAATACAAGGGGTTTCGTTTCTTTTTTGCAAAGCATTGCTCTGTTAATAAAGGTTGATAGTAATTTTTAGTCTGTGTGTAATTTCTTTACTAGAAATAAAGCTTATAATTGTTAAGAAGAAAATTAGTGGGATACCTCCATAAACACTCAAAGCATTTTGTATTGTCATTCAAGTATGAGAATTCAGAAGCTGCCTAGATATGTGGTGTGCTTTTTTCTGGCAATCTGAGTTTGTTTCCAGAAGATCAACTCTTGAATAAATACATCCGTTACTTGAAGTTTCCTCCCCCCAAAATTTCATTTCCTAACCTTGGAGTTAGTTCATAACCCCCATTTGAAAAGTATTGTTCATAGGGGAAACATGACGATGGTCCTCTATCTGGGATGACAAAGTAGAGTAGGCCTCCTAAACAGTCCTTGGCCGTGATCATTGCCCTCGCTTGACCCCCTGCCTAATAAAATGTCTAATAAAAAGTCTAATAAAAATGTGACTTTCTTATCCTCTTGCTTCCTTCCCACCCACATTTATATATATCTGTGTATATCTATATATTTTTTTAAATGTGATCACAATTGTCTACAGTAGAAATTTTCTCAGTGTAATGCTAAAGCTGTTATTTCTTGCTTTGTTTTGGTTTTCTGTTTTCTGAAAACATGCCAAAAGTTGCAGCAACAAGTAGATGAGCCTCAGAATAGATTTTTTAACAACAATTATGGTATTTACATCTAGATGTGGGATGATATAAGACATATATAAATTGGATTGGTCATGTAGAAAGTAAATGTACACCTTGTACTTTAATATGAATATTATGATTTTGACCATTGTTGTTGCACTGTCTCCCTCACAAACATAAGTCGTCTTAAGATCATTTTTCCTTTAGAGAAGCATTTGAGGGAAATTAGGTCATATCATCTGTCCTGATGTAATGTTTGAAATAAATGCAACTAAAAAGTAGGAAATGCATTCCTGGTTTTGGGATAACAAATTTGTAGTAGGAAGGCATGTAACAGAAACTCATGGTGTTCTTAAATATACCCCTGCTGCATCAATGAGTGTCTTAATGAAGAAAGCTGGAAGAAAGGTCAGGTAGCAGAAGATAAGAAGCAAAAGGCATAATAGCAAGCAAAAAGGGGATACACAGTGTGTGCTGTTTGATAACATTTATTATTGCTTACTCTTTCTCTTCATGGTGATTTTCAAATTTCAGAACTTCTATTCTTACAACAATAAAGTTACAATAACACATTCTAATGTCAGATAACTATAAATTTCAACTTTATGATTCATGGCTGGGCTAGTGGAAGTATTCTCTTGTGCTGCGACTGCAAAAGTGTTAGATTTTATTTTCGAGGTAGTTTATTGTGTAGTTTCTCAAGTTGACAGTTTCATCAGGAAACATCTGCTATGCAAATTGGCAAGTTTCTACCTATTGCCTTGGTTCTCTGTGTTCTGCATTTTCAATTGGAAGAAAAAAAATTCCAGAGCCTTCACATGACCCATAATTACCGCAAAGAATAAAATATAAGTAGTTAAAACCGATGCAATAAGCACATGAAAAAATGTTAGTTGTTAAACTTTGAATAATTTGCTTCTACAAGTGGCTTTCTGTTAATTCATAATTCCATATTTATGAAAATTTCTATGCTTTAGAATAGTGTGAAGGCAATAAAAGGAGCAAATAATTGTTATGATAAGTCTTTGCTGGAATGGATTATCATAAAGGAGGAAATACAGCATTTGTTTCTATTTGTTTAGAATTATTAAATTTAAAAAGCAATCTGTAGGAGCATTTTCACAAATTAATTTAATGGGCTTCTCAAACATGCAGATCTTTTGATGTCATGTAGTGAGCTACTTTCTACAAATTCTCTTTTGTAGGCAGTCTTTTTTCAGACCAGAGCACAATACTTTTGAAAGATGTTCATAGGTGTTTAAGCTGTATGGATATTGGTATATCATCGGTTTTGTTGTGTTTAAAAAGAGCGAAATTAAGTGAAAAATTTTCACTGTGGATTTATTGGCAAGATAGAAAATTAATTTTTTTTGCCTGCAGGAGGTAATTTTTGCTCATTATCATAACCACTGAGACATTTTGAATTGCGGTAAAACTTAAAATTTAGTTGTTTGTTTCTCTGACAAAGAATATACATTAATTGTGTGCATTAACTGAAATGATTACAAATCTTTGCATTTATTTATATGGATTCTTAATATTTACATTTTTTTATTATGTGGTTATTAACTCAGGACTTCGGTTTCATCTATTAAGAATTCTGTTACTTAGAAAAGCATTTTATATCTTAAATAATGTTAATTTTGCTGAATAGGTGAGTTAAAGAAGTGTATTAGACTTGATTTTCATACTAAAGCTGACTTCCACTAATTGAGGTTTATGTGGTGCTTAATAGAAATAATCCATTCAGTTGTCCAAAGCCAAATTAAAAAAAAAAAAAAAAAAATCCTACCTACCTGTATAAGGTAGGAGTTGTCTTTGGATTTTAGAAGTGCCAAGTAAAGTACTACTCTCCAATTTGAAATAAATAGAATAATTAAAAACTTGGGTATCCTCTCCCATCATGCTTCTTTAGCTACCTCACAATGGGATGTACTCATTCTGCTTTTTTAACTTTTATTTTAACTAAATTATGATTAAAAACACTGCAGCTGTTGACTAAACTAAAATCAAAAGTGATTAGGATTTGCATTTTAACAATTTGCAGAAACTTCAAGACCAATACATTGTATTATAAGGCTGCATTTAATTTTGAACATGTTGCTGTAAGTAGCATCTAGAGTGATTTCAGTCAGTGCTGCTAAAGACTAGATCATATATTTTACAGTTACTGACGAATATGTAAAATCATCTATTCCATATAAAAACTGAAAAGAGATTTATGCTTGGACGGAATAGAGACTCCCTCCTTGCTAATGACGAAACACTAAATGTTTAGGAATTGTAGTCAGCAGTTGTCCATTAAATTAGTTTGTGGAACTGGTCTGTGTGTATTAATCGCTGCATTATGTTAAGTACCTACAAAAGCAAAACACTGTCATCACTTTCGAGGCCTTTTTACTTTCTTTGAGAATCTCTTCTTTCTAAGGGTAGAAAGCGTTTTCATTTTATAGAGATGCAGACTGTTACCTATCATATATTGAACTGGAAAGATACTCAGTGACAGTGCATCTAATGCTGATTTTCCTTGCCTTTTCTCTTTTTTTGATTTGCATTTTAGAAAATCTTCAAGGCAAATGAAGGGCATGCATGTATAAACTTGAACGCAAAGTGTGAATGGGCTGGGAAAGCTCAAGAATTTTCTTGAAAGCTGTGTGTAATCTCAATGCATTTTTCATTTTCAGGTTCTTTTGTCCTCCTCCATGTGTGTATCTTATGGGCAGTGGATGGAAGAAAAAAAAAGAGCAAATGGAACGGGATGGTTGCACGGAGCAAGAGTCACAACCTTGCGCCTTCATTGGAATAGGAAACAGTGACCAAGAAATGCAGCAGCTGAACTTGGAAGGAAAGGTAGAATTGTAATAAACTACTCAAATTACTGCAAAGGATATTATAGCTACATGGTGCATATTTCAAGGAATACCCTTGCTTATTTTTGATAACTTTTGTTACACTGTAGCAGATATTACATAAATGGATTAAAAAAATCCCTCAAAAATATGTAGGACAATTGAATAGGTGGATTTGGTTCAGGGGATCATAGCAGGGTACTAACCTTTCATTTGTAGGTTGTTGGTTCAGAGTCAGTAAGCTGTTAGGTTATTTGGTAGGCATCACTGGTTAACTGAAGTAAGATTTCTGGCCCAAACTCTGTGTCCCTCTCCTTGTCTTGCATGAATGGATAATCTCATCAAGGAAGTATCTGAACAACATCTGCTGCTAGAAGTGGTCTTTAAGTCCCTTTGCATAAAAATACAATTAAAATAGCATCTTAATAAATTTAGTAGATTATTTTTTTACAGTGATATAAATTGCTACAAGATTTTTTTAAGATATTTGTGGTGACTTAAACAGTTGGAATAGAACTGGCAGCACATGAGTGCTCATTTTAGCTGCTTGTTTTATTAAGCAGTATTTTATAGCTACCTAGTACTTCCAGCACAATCTACTTAGAAATGCTTCATATGTTGCTGAATTGGAAAAAAGTTCTTTTTGATTTTTTTTTTCTTTTTAAGCTCCTGTTTTCACCTAGCATAAACACTTAGCCAAAAGTAACTTTCTAGTGTTTCAAAACCCTTTCAAATCATCTTCCATCCTTTCAAGAAAAATTTGGCTCAAAACATTTCCTGCACAGGCAGCCTCTTGTGCCTGCCCAGTGTACTGCCTTTATAGCTCTACTCAAATGTAATTTTTAGTAGTGCTCTTAACCACTAACAGATGGCTTTGACACAGCTATAGTCTCTAATCATCTGTTTTCCAGTCCTGGTAAGGGTCTTTAGAAAGATGCTAAAGTACTGAAGCTGGGTGGTAAACTTCACAAAGCTAAACAGTAGTCATAAATGATATACATATGGAAGAGATGGAGAAAGCAGTTTCTGATCTGTTTCAGAAACTATTGCATCAGTTTTCTTATTTTGTTCATAATTAAATATACATTGTTTCTTGAACTGGGTTGACTTGAAAGAATAAGCAACAGTATGTTTTCACCTACAGAATTATTGCACTGCCAAAACCTTATACATATCAGACTCAGACAAGAGAAAGCACTTCATGTTATCGGTAAAAATGTTCTATGGCAATAGTGACGACATCGGTGTGTTCCTCAGTAAACGGATCAAAGTCATCTCCAAACCTTCTAAAAAGAAACAGTCACTGAAAAATGCAGACTGTAAGTATTTTACAGTTCTTCTCTTTATGTAGCAATCCATTTTGCCTCCTACTAATTTTTTCTTATGTATTCTGAGGTTTGACTACAAAGTAAATACAATTAAATTTTCAATTTCTGTTTTTTCTCATGTATTTCAGAACTGTACATATCAGTGTATTTTAAAGTATTCCAATATAGGTAGGTTACACTGTTAAGTTTTATGCAGTCACAGTTAATTATTTAGTAAATATAAAAGGTCCACCAAAAAAACTTCATTCCAAGGAGTGAATCCTTGTAGACAAATGCATGAAGAATGCCCTACCTCAGCTTTCTAAGCTGTTGGATCTCTTAAGCTGCCATGACCTGGTGCTTAGGATGTTTTGATCAGTATCAAAGAGATAGCTTTCAGATTGTGATAAATGAAGTAGCATCATCTTATCCAAACTGCACTTCATCACATCACAGCCACCTTCTTACTGTCTCATGCCATTTTCATGTTGTTTTTGTTTTTAATATCTTTTGCATGGTTCCTTTTAAATAATTTGTTAAGAAATCTGTATGGTGGTATTTCACCCAGATTTATTTGCTTACCGTGTTTTTCAACTAAAGATATCTCTGGTGCTAATGTATAATTGGGAGCATTTTTGCTTTTCCTCCAAAGTTTTTGCCTGCATACCACTGGAGCACCTCAAGAGATACCCTTTTTTTGTTTGTTTGTTTTTCTCTCTTCACTAGTGCTTTAAAAGGCTCTTCCATCTGTGTTGGGCTGGAACCCATTCACCTATGGAATGTGGATCTCGGGGCCGCTAGCTTGCCACATGACTAAAGGCAATCTGTTGCTGTGCAGTTCACACCCGTGGGCTCAGAGTATGCACTGCTGACTTTGTATTCAGACAGATAGTTTTGATGGACAGTGAATATGAACCAAGCATTCTTCGATAGTAAATATGAACCAAGTAGAAGAAACGTGCCCGTTTTGATGGCAAAATGCTAGTTGCTGATTTTGGTTAGGGGAGCAGACTTAGCATTTCTCTCTCTTGAATGATAAGTAAGTTCAGATCTGAGAAAATTTCAAGTTGCATGGTTACAATTTTACATAGTTATGTCTGTCTTCCTTTCAATTGATTGTGATTTGTAAGAATAATTTTTCTTTATACTTCAAATATACTTCAAGTGATCACTGAAAGTTGTCTGAGTACTTCACAAGGGCAAGCTAGAGCGTCTGCTCAAATAATCAGTTGTTGGAGAACTATGAACAGAAAGAGTTTTCAGCTGGCAAACACTGGCCCATTTGGCTAAGTGGCAAAATTCTGTGAACTAGCATGCCTTTGGAGAACAGCCACTATGTATGTTATCCCACTTGTAATTTTGTGATTATTTTTGGTCTGTCACAAATATAAATATTTTCTAAATTAACCAGTAGTTGAGAATTATTTCTTGATTTCCAATATTCATCGGTTTATTTTACTGTATTTCTGACTTTTCGTTACTTTTCTATGTAATAATGAAGTAATTTTATAATCTCAAGTCTGTCTGTGTTCCTTGCAGTATGTATTGCGTCAGGGACAAAAGTGGCACTATTTAATAGACTTCGATCCCAAACAGTTAGCACCAGATATTTGCACGTAGAAGGTGGTAATTTCCATGCCAGTTCACAACAGTGGGGAGCGTTTTACATTCACCTCTGTAAGTAAAAATGAAGCAATATATTTTTTCACCTCCCTCCCTTCATCCCCACAAAAAAAGTCCTGCATTTTTTCCTCCACATTAATTGCCCGTGTGCAGATTTGTTTTGTTACCGAGTGTATATTTGATGTAATATTGTGATGTTAAATGTTCCTCCTATTGAGGAAAACAGTAATTAAAACAAATAATGTGAAAATTCCTGTTTCATGCAGTGGATGATGATGAATCGGAAGGAGAAGAATTCACAGTGAGAGACGGCTACATTCATTATGGGCAGACTGTCAAACTTGTATGCTCAGTTACTGGCATGGCACTCCCAAGACTGGTACAGTTTAATTTCTCCAATGCTGTAATTAATTTGTACATGGCTACTTAGTGTAATTACATAGTTGGGTTTGCATTGTTTACAATTTTTGTCTTTGTATGTTTCCTTTTCGTAATACATGTTTTATGTGGAAAATGGCATTCATTTTAATAAAAACCTATTTTTATATCTGCAGATTAATTCTGTAAGCAAAGAAGAGCTTGTAAAATAAGCATAGGGAATTTTTCAGAATTCAAACCTGCCACAGTAGGTTAATCTGCAAGCTGTCCTTAAGAAAATGTCTATTTTAAAAACAGTAACGTAGGTCCCAGTGTAGCAAAATACTCAAAATATTGATATTGAATAGATGAGTAAAGTCTTTGCAGCCAGTAGGACTATTCTATTTGTTGAGTTCACACAGCTTTAAAAATGCTCTACTGATTTGAATCTAAAAGCACTTCTGTGTACTTCTAAGGATACGTAATTATACTAATATCAGCTTGCAAAAGTATTTTGGACGTTTATGAATACTTTCTGTTTTAAATATGGAACATTGGAAATACCTTTGGAATAACTTTTTTCTAGAAAGAGACAATTTCAGCCCTTGTCTTTGTCACAGGTACAAAATTGAATATAACCAGTTAAGGTTTGTGAACCAAAAAAATTACTTTATTGCTGGATACACACTAATGGTTTTTATAAATACATTTAAGTATAATTACAGGGTTTTTTCCTGCTGTTTTACGCCAGCCTAAGTGGAATTTTGTGACTGATAATAAATAATGCTTCATATGAGATGATCTGTGAAATTGTGGTTTGTCAGCCCATTATGAACTTCATACAAAGTTTTGCTAATTCCAGTTTTAACTAGCAGCAATTTTTAGAGTGTGCCAATGTAAAACCAGCCTTCTCTGCAGGCAGGTTTTTGTTCCACTTCCCAGACTTAATTTTACTAGGACTGTAATGAGAAATTCTCTCCCAATATCAAACTTAGCTAAAAAAGAAGATAGCCTGCTCAGAGTAAATGGTATAAAATGATAATTTAAATAGATAATCTTTTTTTTTTAAAAATCACATTATTTGACAGAAAAATCCAGACCTGGTTACTACTGATCTGGTTCAGTGCCCATGAAATTCAATAAGAGGACCTCAGTTTATTTGTGGGCTTCATGTTAATATTTTCTTACTGCCAAAAGGAGACGCCATCATTTATGATTCCAGAAACCTTATTTGTAGGTAGAAATAGATTAGAAGGCTAAAGGTTCCTGTTTTGTTTGCTATTGGGAACATTTGTTCAAGCTGCCTTACAAGATTGATTGAAGGTGATGCAATTAAAAGGTAACTTGCAGACATTTTGTAGGTTAATGCAAAGAACTTTGAAGAAACAAGTTAACCCTGAAACTTATATTGCTAATAATGCCATTTATTATCATTAGAAATCCCAGAGGACATGGTTGGCTTTCTGATTGTCGGCTTAGAAATCTTCAAGCACTTTGGCTGCTGCTTCTGCTGATGTTGCATAAAATGAAGTATTAAACTTTTTTCTAGAAGTTGAGTTAAAATTCCAAGCTACAGATTTCCACTGTCTGTAAGGGAATAACTTTTTTAATTTTTAAAAATAAATTAGTATAACAGCTCTGAATTGTCAGCAGATTTTTTTCACTGAACTGCCAGATGTAAGGACCAATTGTTCTTTGCAGTTGTCTTTAAGTAATATTTAATGACCAACTATTGTTAAGATACGCTATGATTGTTGTGTTTGCAAAACTGTACTTAAGGACATCGCAATACCTTTAAAGTAAATCCTTATTTTCAACTGTTCTCGTTCAGCAACCAGTCTGCCACAGAATGTTGTCGATGCTATCAATGGTGGAAGCTTCTGTAGAAGTCTATTCATACTTGACCTACTGCTCTTTTGTACCAGGAAATGGAACAAAAGTAGATTTTGCTGAAGCTTCAAGTTTTTCCCCACTCTTACAGCAAAAATGATAAAATACATATACATGCAGCACATTGAAGCTGTAGTACTGAGTGTCACTTCAATGTTGTGTTCTTGTTTCAAAAGCATTGAGAATTACAAATCTAATGTTGGTATTAAAACAGGAGGCATGGAAATGTAAAAAAAAAAACCTTTCACTTCCTTTACTAACAGTACGTATGTAATCTCCAATGTAATGAAGTACAGAAATTGTTCTAAATGTATATGTACAATTTTCATTCACAGATAATTCGAAAAGTAGATAAACAAACAGCATTATTGGATGCAGATGATCCAGTATCGCAGCTCCATAAATGTGCATTTTACCTTAAAGACACTGAGAGAATGTATTTGTGCCTTTCCCAGGAGAGAATAATCCAATTTCAAGTGAGTTGTTTAAAACTATTTCAATAGATGAGAAGCATGGTTGCAAAGTTTTCCCAAATATTCCCAAAATATGTATGAATGCCAGTTTTGCAGTTGGTTTTGAATGTGAGTCTAGTATTTTGTTTTGAAAAGACAGAGGATGGATGTCCCTTTCCAAATCTGTTTTTCTTTCCTCATAACCTTCTTCCATGTCTGTCTAGACAATTAATTCTATTTTCTGCAATGGAAGAAATGGAAACACACTAGGAACTTGTGCATGCAGTCATGATACTGTGGCTTACTGTGCTGACATATGCCAGTGGAGTTGCACCACTTGTGTGTCCATTTCTAGATTGCAGCAAACAGGAAGTGATACAGTTCATGATAGCCTTGTTTCATGGTGAACTTAGCAGAGTTGCATTGTCTTGCTCTTGGCTAAGAGTGCAAACGTAGGCAGTTGACCACAGTAAATTGTAAAGCCACAGAAATTTGATTTTTCTGTAAAGAATGTAGCTGTCTCAGTCTTCAAGTATTTGTTTCTCCAGCAGGTGGAGAAAAATATCCCTAGCAAGTTACTGTAAAAGGAATGAACCCCTAGGGAGAGCTGTAAAAAACCCCCAAAACCACAGTGTACAATTGTTCTGACAGCTTATACAATATGCTAACAAGTTGTGGGTTTAGTCTTGTGTATGTTAGCATGCTTTTAGCAGACTTTCAGCATGGTAATTCCCATCAGAGTAACAAGACTGTGACCAAGTTCAGGCCTACTTAAGTATTGCAATTTTCTTTAAACATCCAGGACAGCTCAAATAGCAAAGGGTGTTGAGAGATAATGCTGCGCTCCAGGAAGATGGCCACACTCAGGAAAGACTCAGGACCTCCTTAAGAGAACAGCTGTAGCTTCTTGGGTAAGAAAGGTAGAGGTAGGAAAGGGGAAAGTTAACTTTTTAAAGATTTCCCTTAATTTAAGAAGAGAGGACAAGAAGGATTGGTAAAGGCTCAGTTGACTTCTGTCCTGAATTGGGACAATGGAAAGAGAATATGAGAAGCTTTGTTCATATTTCAGGAAACATGTTCATGACTTGTGGCTCAGAAGGGACCGGATCTATTGGTTCTACCCACAGCACATAGCAGAGGGATATCTATCAACATACTTTCTTGTAAAGGAGAATGGACCTTCGTCAAGAAGAAGAGAAGGCTATGAAATGGGAATTGCAATAACTCAGGATTTGCCTTGCTATTTATCTTTCTCAAAGTACTTTATGGGAAGTGCTGAATGAAGAAGCAACTCCTGCTTCTCTGACAGCTGCCTTAGTTCAACATCCTGGAATCGCCTGTGAGACTACCAGGACATCCTACCACTCTTCAGTTTCTGCAGCACTCATGGAGCCCAATCTGATAAGAGCTCTGAACTTTCCACGTGGGTGGGGCTTAGATAAAAGGACAACCCACTCTTCTGAATTCTTTTAGTGGAGTAGGTACCTGCTGCTTCTACTTGTTGAATAAAATCTGGTAACTTGCGCATTGGGCTGTTATCACTCTTTGCTAAGTGAAATCACTATGGAAGGTAAACTCTTTCTACCAGTGGCAGGAGAGAAATCCCATCTTATCTGTTTTTTCCTTTGGACCAGAAGACCAAGACCAGAGAAACAGGCATGTGTAGCATCTTTCACCTGCCTGCTCTTAAGCATTTACTGTTGAATACAGTTCCTGTAGTAGGAGTCTGGACAGACTGTGGTCAGTGTAAAAAAAGAAAAAACAAAACCCACAAAAAACCCCCAAACTTTATTTTAGGGAGACAAGTCTCTCTTGGGTGAATGGAAATAGCCCAATATAAAGACCTCAGAGGCTTAAAGCAGAGAGGCTGTAAAAAGTCAGCAGGTCCGCATGAACCTACAAAAACCTTGAAATTCAGTTGCTGAAGTACCAGTCAGGTCTCTCTTTAAAAATGTCCATGTATTCTGGAGAATACAGAAAGAACATAATTAATGCCTTACTGAATCAGAGCATAGTCCATATCTGTGTCTAACAGCAGCAATAGACATGGTGCTTAGAGGAAGCAGGCAGACCTGGTCGCTTTATGCAGTCCAATGCAGTTGTATTCTGCCAGCATCCACACTTCTTGTATTAAGGGTTGTTAAATGCTGCATCCCTGACTGTCTTTTGGTATCATTTTGTAGATGTGTTGGCCATCCGTTTGATTCCTTTTGAATGTGCTGATGCTCTCTTTTTCTGCAGTATTCTGTCGCAGAAAGCTGAAGAGGTTTCCTGTCCTCTGTGTAGTAAACATTTGCTGTATTTGTTTTGAATGATCTAATAGTTTCTGTAGTGATTCCTAGTTCCAGTTTTGCAGGATTTAGTGAGCAACAGTTCTGCATTCACCTTACCCATCAACATCTTAATTTCTTCTCTCCAAATTGAAAAGTCAGTCTTTTCAATTTCTTCTCATAAGGTCAGCAGCTCCGTGGAGATTTTAGTTGTGCCTTCTGTACCTTCTCTTTTTTTCACCGTGGCGTGCTTAGATAGGGAGACCAGAACTGCACACAGTATTCCAGAATTAGTTGAACAAAGGATTTACACTGGCAAAATAATACCTGATACCTTGTTCTCAATATTTTTTTTCTGATGGTGTCTAGCATTGTGTTGCCACTTGCGGCTGCCACTGCACATTGAGCTGGTGATTTCAGAAAACTGTCAGTGGTGACTCCAGGATCCTGAGTTGTAACTACCAGTTCCAAGCTCAGTATTTTATACGCGTCATTTACAGAATTTTTCTTTAGAAACCTCACTTTTATCTAGATTGAAGCTCATTACCACTTTTTTTGCCCTCTATGTTCATTTTTATGTCCTTCTGGACATATAAAATCCTTGCAGTTGTAACAGCATTTAACTACCTGAAAAACACAGGATCATGCAGAAGTTTGAAGATTTGACTTTACCAGCACACTGGTGAGGACATTGAATAAAACTGATTGCAACACCAGTCCTGGGGAGGGGATTGCCCTGTTGGCTTTTGTGCATTTTGAAAGGAGAATGACCATTAAGTTCTACCTTTTGCTTTCCTTTAATTAGCTTTCTATTAGGAAAAAAAAACCCACCCACAACTTTTTCTAATCCATTATAATTTCATTTCTTTAATATCCTTTGATATAGAGCTTTCTTGAGGTTTTTTTGGGGGAGAGGGGTTAGTGGTGTTTGGTTATTTGGGTTTTTAAAAATCCAAATATATTATATTCCTTGGATTCCTTTTGTCTGTGTCCTTGTTGTGTTTACCTGTTCTTGGGGAATTCTATCCTGTATCCGTTAATGTTATGCAATTGTTTTTTTCCCATCCTGTTCCCTCTGAAGCTAGTCAATACATGAGGTACAAAGCATGGTGTTAAGGCATTTCAATCTTCCAGTGCCACCTGTTGAGAAAGTTTAGTTATGAAAGGAAAAGAAAGGAAAGGAAGGGGGGGCAAAGTGCCTGGCGGTAAACTGCTGTATTTGGAAGTGACAAGGAGGAATGCTTCTCTAGAAGAGGAATCGTAATCTTTCAAGGATTTCTGTGACAGGAGTAATGTGTTCCTGAAATGATCCTTGACATAGCCGGACTTTCAGAACAAATTCTGTGGCATTTGCCTTCCACTTTGTGGCAGGAGTTTAGCAGATCTGAAGAAGCCAGTCAAGGATCTTGCACAGGGTCATTCATTTTTTTATATCCATGGTTTTATTTGTCGTGAGTTGAAGTACATCAATCCATGCCAACAGGAATTGTAGTCAACCTGTAGGAAAAACACCATGCATCAAAATAGTATACAACAGTTCCTCTTTTGAAGTTGGGCTAGTAATTTAGAAGTTCCGTATGTTTCTAATAAAAATATCAGCTGGGTCTTGAGCTTGGAAAGATCTGTAGTTACCATCCTTGTTGCACACTTCCCTTGCAAGCTGTTTTCAGTGCGTTACATGATTATATCAGAATGAAGAGTCCACATAAGAATGCAGCTTTGATCTTAACTTCCTTTCATCTGAACTGGTAAATTCGTGCTAACTGAAGTTTATCTAACAGTTTTGAAGAGTGAAGGTTATGGTCACATACCTAGATATCTTTAAAGCTTAATGGAAGGAAACCGAATTTAGGTATTAAAATTTGAATTTTTGAGTCCTATTTTTTTCTGTGCCTGTGTTTAACCTATACACAATTTCCTTATTAGTTGCTAGATTATGGAATTGTTCAGAGAGGCTTTTGTTGCCATAAAAAATAGTTGTCAGTGTATTTTCTGTCTATATTTGTATGTATGTATACTTATTTAGTAATATTTAGTAATATTTACAAGGAGACAGTGAAAGTTTCTGACGAATTTGCAAGGTTGTCATTTCAGCTTCTCTCCCCTGTCTTTGCACAAATACTGAAATACAAGCTTGTGTTTTCCATCATTTTGTGGATGGTGAAGAACTCTCTAAAAAGAAAAAAAAATCTTGGCCAGATGTAAATCATAACTAATGAAAAGTATTCCACTTTAGTCTGTAGCTATTTTAGTAACTTTGCATTAATAAAACAAGTTCTATTTTAAAGTAGCTACTTCTAGTTGCTGTAGTTTGTTGGTTAATGGCTATTGAATAATGTTAAAACTTTGAAAGCTGAATTAAATAATGAACAGAAGGTTGGAGAGGTGGCAGTATCATAGGTGAGAGTTGCAGTGTTCTCACAAGCTTTAGTTTTCTACCAGTTTTGCTGAAATGTATATGACCATTTCTCTAGGTCATTTTGTTAGAGGCAAAACATCAGGAAACATGTTTTTGAAATAATAGACGTTGCTAGTGGCCGAGTTGCTTTTTGGCTCTGTGACTTGGCAAATGACCTACAGGTCAGATTTAAAACTTTTCTTTCTTTCTAAGGCCACTCCATGCCCAAAAGAACCAAATAAAGAAATGATTAATGATGGAGCTTCTTGGACAATCATTAGCACAGATAAAGCAGAATACACATTTTATGAGGGGATGGGACCGGTCCATGCTCCAGTGACACCTGTGCCTGTTGTAGAAAGTCTTCAAGTAAGTTTGGTTGTTTTGTTTTTTTTTTAATAAACTCTTTTATGTGATATTATTTTTGTCGTACTGATTTAACCTTCATGGTACCTTCGTGGAATACTATAGGAAAACATTCTTACTAGCTTTATAAATAGAAAAACTACTTTATGTTGCAGTAATTTTTCTTACCTACATTTCAGAATACATGAGCCTATCCATCATGGGAATAATATTAATATTGTTCTATACATTAAGAATTTTATTTCTTAAAATAATATGGTAGTGATATCCTTAGGACTTCTACTTCTGTTTGATTATTTATAAATTGATTCTGGCTCTTAAAACTGCCAATTATAGATCAAAGAGAGCCAGACTGAAACCTTATTAAGAAAATCAGCATTCTGCTGTGGAAAATCTTGAAGCTCTCCTAACATGCTCTCTGAAAGATTCTTTGTTCTTTGTTTTCAAAACCTTGTTGACTTGTATTCTAAATGGCCACTATCAGAACTTAGAAGTTCCTTCAGGGATATCAAATTAATTGGCAGGATCTTTTAGATGTGTTACTTCTTTACAGTTCAGTTGTGTAGGTGTGTCCAGTTTTATCCAGCTGATAGAAACAACACTGTTTGCAGTTCTTGTACGCATGTGAAGATCTTTTTTCTGTTTTTTTTCTGAGGGGGGTGTGTTTATTAATACATGTTTTTTTGTGGATTTTCTTCTTTTTTCTTTTCACTCCCTTTCCAGTTGAATGGTGGTGGGGATGTAGCAATGTTGGAACTTACAGGACAGAACTTCACTCCAAATTTACGTGTCTGGTTTGGGGATGTGGAAGCTGAAACCATGTACAGGTACAGTATTTCCTACTACTTTTATGGTGATTACATTTTACTGGATGCTGTGAAGAGTGTAGACTCATGTGTATACACTCAAGTGTATGTATACTTTCTGCCCTGCAGAAAGGGATCTGGGAGTGCTGGTTGACAGCAGGCTCAATATGAGTCAGTAGTGTGCCCTGGCAGCCAAGAGGGCAAACCGCATCCAGCTGGTCAAAAGAGGTGATTATCCCACTGTATTTAGCATTGGTGTGGCCTCACCTTGAGTATTGTGTGCAGTTCTGGGCCCCACAATTTAAGAAGGATGTGAAGGTACTTGAATGTGTCCAGAGGAGGGCAACAAAGCTGGTGAAGGGCTGCAAGGCATGTCCTATGAAGAGCAGCTAAGGACTCTGGGTTTGTCTATTTTGGAGAAAAGGAGGCTGAGGGGCGACCTCATTGCTCTCTACAGCTTCCTGAGGAGGGGGAGTGGAGAGGGAGGTGCTGATCTCTTCTCCCTGGTATCGTGTGCCAGGACACGTGGGAACGGTTCAAAGCTGCATCAGGGGAGGTCATTAGGAGGTCATTAGGAAACATTTCTTTACTACCGAGAGGGCGGTCAAACACTGGAACAGGCTTCCTGGAGAGGTGGTTGATGCTCCAGGCCTCTCAGTGTTTAAGAGGCATTTGGACAATGCCCTTAATAATTTGCTTTAACTTTTGGTCAGCCCTGAAATGGTCAGGCAGTTGGACTAGATGATTGTTGTAGGTCCCTTCCAACTGAACTATTCTGTTCTGTTCTATTCTATTCTTTAAGCTTAAGTTTTATTATACTCAGTTGACTCTCCTGTTTTTCAGATGCGCAGAGAGCATGCTATGTGTTGTTCCAGATATTTCTGCATTTCGAGAGGGTTGGAGGTGGGTCCGTCAGCCAGTCCAGGTTCCAGTAACTTTGGTCCGTAACGATGGCATAATTTACTCCACCAGCCTTACCTTTACGTACACACCGGAACCAGGGCCACGACCACACTGCAGTGCTGCTGGAGCAATCCTCAGAGCCAACTCAAGCCTCATGGCTTCCAGTGAAACAAATACAAACAGCGAGGGAAGTTACACAAACGTCAGCACAAATCCAACCAATGTCACATCATCTACAGCAACTGTAGTTTCCTAACTACTGTTGTTTCTCTGGACTTTAACTGACTTCTAAGTGCTTCATTCAAGAGAACTGAACAATTTTTGTGGTTTCATGGGAAAACACCTTTCCATTTTAGGTGATATTATTTGAACCTTGTTACCTGCAAGTGCTGATCTTAAATATAGAAGCCACAATAAAAAAAAAAAAAACATCCGAAACGTAAGAACTTTATTGAAAAATCTATTTTTCACCTGGTTTTTTTAATGGGCAAGCAACAAAAAATGTGGCTGGGATACATGTTGAGCAAACTAGGAAACATGAACACAACATAGTTTTTATGGACCAAGGAACTTGTATAAGCTTTAGTATAAAAGGTACATTTTCACCATACCTTTTTTGTATCACAACATATAGTACACTTTTGTTACCAAATAGTTTATATTTTTTTTTCCTCTGAGCTTCTGCTCTGAAGTATATTCAGGTTCCAAGCCTGACCATGCTTGTATAATCTAATTACCATACTCTTCCAGTTTTAAAAAAATATATATATTTTTGGTCTGTGGCTGGAACTGTTCCTTTTTTTAAACTGAAGTCTTGTGACTTTTTATGAACTGAAATTGTTTTTATTTCAGCAAGTAGAACCTTGTAAAGGCCAGCATATTTTTTTTAAGATTATATGAAGTCTGTGCAAAAGCTTTAAAAAATGCCTCTGCCTTGCCTGCAATACATGCAATGTATGTTAACTTTAGTGCTCTGTTTTCAGTCATTGTTAATAGTTATTTCTGTTTTCCTTTTTTAAATATGTATTTATAGTGATAATTCATGAGGTTCTAACATTACATGAGTTTTTTTTTAAAGTGACATCTCAAGCAGTCATATTAATGATTGTTCATGTCACAGGCATATGTTGGTGTTTTTGAAGGGTTGTTACTGGGTTATTCCCCCTCTTCCTTGCTCGGTCATATTGCATCTGAAAATGTTTCAGGATCTGTTCAGGTTTTTCTAATCTTGTACATAATTTGTATTAAGTGTAAGTTAAATGTTTTATTTCTAAAGTGGAATGTTCCCAATAACTTCATTTGGCAGCATGTCTTCTGTCTTGTTGGCATGTAACTAAAATACCATGAGAGGTATGTGCTACAAATGGGATTGGTAGGTGATGCCCTTCATCACTCAAGAATCACAACAAGCATGTTTTTCTTCATACTGTTCATTAAATTAGGCCAGACTTTGGTGTAACACTTGTATTGAGAACGTGCTTTCATTGTGAAGTGATCATACCATAATAACTAGAAGTAAATTTTATTACTTAGAAATGGGCAAATAGAAAATTGTAAAAGCACTATGAAGATGTCAACTCCTCCTATCCTCATTTCCTGTGGGTTTCTCTTTCCCTGCCAACAGCTTGTGCAACATTCAAGTCTTCTCTCCATCATAAATTCAAGGCTCATTTGCACTTTGACTTTGTTGCTTGTTGCATTTGTTTTTCATTTTGACTTTGCCATGTTTTGTCCTTCGTTGTAGACCTGCCTGCTTCATTTGTATTTGAAAGTATACCCCAGTAGTTCATTTGTAGTCACAGAACTAGGCATAGACTGGTAGGACAAGTTCTGATAGTGTGATCTTCCTCTTTAAAAGCCAAAATACAAATTTTATGGTGTGTTCCGCCTTTTCTGTACTCTGAAGCAAGAGCCACAACTGCTGTGTAAATGTGAACCTGTGGCTTCCTACAGTGCATTGCTTACAAGCTTATCTGTTGACCATTTTCATAGGGTTTTTATTTCTGACCACTTATTCCAGTTTCAACACCCACCACCATTTTAAAGCGTTGTCTCTGCACCATATTTGTGTACTCTGACGCTCCATTCTACTTGTTTGCTTTAGTGCTCTGTTGTATGTGTGAAAACAATGTGGTTAAAGGAAGAAATCTGTTATAAAGCATATTTAGCTAATAGTAAAATCAGTGCCACTGTCCTCCTAAAATGTGCTTGTATTCTACCACAGGCCTTCATATTTGCTATTCTGTATTACGAAACTTATTCCCATGACATAGTCGCAATGCTGGTTCTTAGCACTAGTGAATACTGCCTCACCTCATCTCCGTTTCAGTGACCAAGGGCAGAATTCATTGTGGCCTTATCTCTGTTTTAAACTGTTTACTGGCATTTACTTGCAAATCTGTTTACCTTTGTATGTGCTATAAAATTTTGTTTTAATTGTGTTGTGGCAGGAATCATTTCACAGTGTTTTTGTTAGAAGCACATAAGTATCTTACAGTACGGCTTAATTCAAGAGCCACAGATTTTCATCACTAATTATACTGAGAATTAAAATAAGTGATATATATATCAGATTTAGAAGGTATTCAAGAACAAACCATGATATACACACAGTAGGCAAACCATAACAAGCCTTTTAACCTTCAAAGACTATTTAAAATAGCTTTTCAGAACTTGACACCTGCTTTTATAATCATTATTTTAAAATTTTTACATATAAATGCAATACTTTTTATATTCAGTTCCTTTACTTGCAATAATTTTGCCCAATAGATAGAATATTCCTTGACTTGTAAAGAACCTAATGACTTAGCCTAATTTCTGCTGTTCTACACACTACAGCCAAGTGGGTGAAAAAAGGGACTATTAAGTTCTGCTTACAAGACCATTTTAAACCCCATTTTTCCCTTGGGCTTGTGGCTCCATTGTTGCCAGTAGTTATTCTCTAGTACAGAAATGGTCTTCCAGGGCCTTACTGTTGTTAAGATGTCCAGTTGTTCAGATATATTATCTTCCTGAACTTTTTCCTGTGGGGTGATACTGTTACAGTTATTGGCCTTGTGAGCTGTTAATCAGTTTTCATTATATTAACAATATCTCAAGATTTTGACAAAACTACTTTTAGAATGTTTCAGTATGAAACTATTATAACTGTTCAAGTCTAGCTGTTAAGTCTGCTGTTAATTCTATATACATAGAAATTGAGTCTGTGTTCAGAATGTTGTTATAGTTCCAACTATAGGAAGAAAAAGCAAATTAAGTGCTCAAATTTAGCTATGCCTTTTCTTGTTTTCTTTTGACTGGAACTGCATTTCAGAATTCAACACTAGCATAGTCTTTAATAATCTGCTGCTGATGTTTTTCCTAATTATTTGCCCTGAGGGCGTCCCACAGCTGTGTTAATAATGGTATTCTGTACTTCTTTTCATTGCACAGACTTACAAGATCAGAATGGTTACCTGAAAAGACATGAACTCAAGACATAAATCAGTGAATTCCCTATATACAAAATATTAATGCCAAGTGAAACAAATTGTCTATTGGAAGTAAGCTACCCACTTGTAGATTAAATGACTCCATAGAGGTGTCCATCTTGAAACTAAGACGCTCTTCAATTATTAACCATATTATTTACTTTCTTTCAAAAGCAGCTGTGTTTATGAGTACTGAACAAATGTGTATACTTTCCTGTGCCAGACTTTTGACTTTGTTTTCAAGCACTGTACTGTGGGATTGAGTGGCAGCTTTGTTAGAAAAAGAAGTATATTAGGTTTCTACTTAACCCTTTTAGGACTGAACAATTTCTTCCCTTTAGAAGCTGTAAAATAAATGAGCAGTTCTAACTTTGTAAACATTCTGTCTGTGTTCAGCACTGCATTTGCCCCATCTGGAGGTGCTATGCTAATGTAATTTTTTAAAATCCTGTAGCATGTGTATACATTCAGTCTTAAAAGGGTTATTTTTACAAACTGTGCACCTGTAAAGTTTCTTAGCAATAAGGTAGAAAAATGAGCAAGTTTTTACCATAATTTTGTAGAATTAATTGCTCAGTTCCATATTTCATCAAGAAAAACCCTGCAATATGGGCAGTTTTGAGGATTAAATAAAAGTAAAATGTAAACCACATAAAAGTGTTTTTGTCAAGTGTACTCTGTGTGTGTATGTGCATATACTATTGGGTTTCATTTTTTTTCTACGAGGCTAAAGATAAAATGCCATGTTCCTGTTGATGTGACAAACATAATTGAACATCTGTATGATGATATCCTAAAACTAGTTATGATTTGATCAGGTGTTGAAACTTGCCTTGTTTTTGTGGATTTTTTTTCAATGTTAACCAAGGTATATGTTTGTGGTTTTTTGGTCTTTTGTTTTGGTTTGGTTTTGTTGGGTTTTGGGGGTTTGTTTTTGTTTGTTTGGAGGGGGGGTTGTTTGTTTGGGGGTTTTTTTTGCAAATGAACAGTGAGGTCATCTATGGAACCAGAACAACACAAAAGACGACCAACCCCAGGAGTGGAAAATTCATCAGTAGTTGTGAGGCTATGCACACTGGACTCCACTTAAATGGGATATGGAATGTCCACCCAAATATCTAAATTGGTTTCATTATTGCTTGTATCATTGCTGGAGTTAGATAAGAAACTGTTTTTTCCAATAATGTAATAAAAAAAAGGTTCACTTTTTTATATTATTTATTAAATAAGAAAAAATGAACTGTGTTTAATCGTTTAACTTTAGCAACTTTATTATTGCAACTAGTATACTGGACTTATTTTCATCCTTTTTGTAGTTGCAGACTGTCTGATATTTCTTTCAGTTGGTTAATAATTAGAACTAGAAATTTAGCAAGCTAGCTTATTTCTTACTTTGGCAGAATACTCTAGTAGGGCCATAAGGAACAAATAGAAATTAGGCGCGCTCTTAGTTTGCAAGCACAAGTGGCACAGTCACTTGAAAAAAGTTTCTGAGATGGGAAGTGGACACAGCAGAGAGAATTTGGAATGGCAGAAACCTACCAGTACTAGTTTTGTATTAAACTAATACAAGAACAACTAATTTATCCATAAGACTGCAAAGGGGCCAGAAGTAGTTGTTAAGAAGGTGTGGCAAGAGTGCGAGAGAGGGAGAGATTTCATTGGAAAAAATATATAATTTGACTATAAGGAAGCATTACAGATTTTTATTGAAACATCTGCAAAGGTGAATGCCATTGTTATTAAGACATAAAATAGCCAGAAGCTCAACACTGGTAGAGCTCCTGCTGTTTGAAACAGGGACAGTATGGGCAGATAACATTTCAACATTATTTTAAAGACTGTTACAGTGCATTTCTGGAAATCTAAATTGATTTTTCTGGAACAGAATAGAAATTAGATCTGAGGTTTTGGCAAAGAGAACGGTCACTTGCTAAACTTTAGTGTTGGTATAGTTGGAAGAAACTGCATGGGATGGTGCTGGTCTTAGATGAAGAACTACAGATATAAAAAAACCCTCTTCATCTCAACCTTGGCAATTAGCTATATAGGTAGTCTCAGTAACGATTCCTGTTAAAATCCAGAGTAGAGGATTAAAAGGAGAATGGTGTGAAATTATTTGGCTAGAGGAAAGGATTCATTTGGAGG
Source organism: Ciconia boyciana (assembly GCF_034638445.1). Taxonomy (NCBI): domain Eukaryota; kingdom Metazoa; phylum Chordata; class Aves; order Ciconiiformes; family Ciconiidae; genus Ciconia; species Ciconia boyciana. Next base: position 21,279,963 of record NC_132938.1, read on the forward strand.
ATTATATGCAATATACGCCATTTCAGAACATTCAGAATTACAGAACTGGGACAGGTAGTTCACCTTTCACAGTGCCCTGTTTAGATTGGAGTTGCATGCTTCTGAGAAGGGTAGAAAAAACCTGTATGTGCTCAATTAGTGTGTCTGTAAAAGGTATTTATTTCTGATATCCAGTAGCACATGCTTAGCATGAGGCCAAAAGCATGAAGAGTTACAGCCCATATTATTTTTTAAAAAATACTTTTGTATTGAATATCAACATTAATTATGTATCCTAAAGAGAAATAAGTTGAGGAAGTCTTGGTTCTCTGTAGAAGCAAACTTGCAAGCTAACTGCTGTCTGAAAAAGATCTGATAAAGCCTTCTGAATTTGACATCTTTCAGGTTCTGCATCTCTTTCAAGTATGGAAAAGGATGATTAAAAGTTTGCTGTCGTCTTTTCCATGCGCTATTGCCTTTGTATTCTAGCCTCAGTTCCCTTATTTTTCATGTGTACTTTTCCACATCCTTAATTAGTTTGCAGTTTTTCCTCAGAATGTGTAAATTTTGCTGCATAATTTAGGGGAGAGGAGTCGGTGTTAAGTGAGGTGAACTACAACTTCTGAGACTACGTGCTGTCATCTCTCTGTGCTGTTTCTGCTGTTGTGCTGTGGGGTGGGGGAGAAGGAAATGTTGGTTGTTTTTCGAGTGGCTTGTAGGTACATTGAATGGACGTTTATACAGACCTGGCCTTAATGATCTGCAGGTCATTCTCTGAAGATGACACACGTAATTTGGAACTGTATAAAGGTGCCTATGAATCTCTATCTGAATTCAGAAATTCTTTGCTTACTATTAATCTTTTAATTATATTTGCTGTCATGTTGCCCCCTCATCTATGTTAATTAAAACCTTAAATCTTCTCTGCTTTTAATTACAATACCTTTGTTCTATTTGCTGATTTGTTCACTAGGAAATTTGTCCATTTCCACCTCTGCAATGGCGATCTCCACAGATGTGTTTCACAGGCAAGATAGGACTTTGTGCCATTCGAGCTCCTTCTGTGCCCTACCTCCATCTCTTACTTTCTACTTTAGCTTCTCCTGAGTGACTTGACTTTGAAGCCTTTGACATACAAATAAATAATAGCAACTGCATTCATTTGTTCGTTGCTATACCAATACATTAAGGCATTTATAATAAATTGCTGTCCATTGGCCATCCTTTACAGAAGGAAGGATTTCATTACAGAAACCACAGCCTTACAGACCATATAATCAGAATCTTTTTAAGAACTTCATAGTTCTGCTTGAAGAATTGTATACAATTGTACAACAATTGTCTGCTTCAATAATTGTATAAAAGACAGAAGCACAGATCTACACGTACTATGTTTCCTGTCTTGAAATTGTCTGTTTTAATAGCCAACTGGTCACAAACATATAATTAGTTCTTAAAATCTCTGAATTAGTTTAATTCTGGTTTGAGCCCAGTGACTTCTTTTTTTTGGGGGGGGGGGGGTGACGGGGTGGTGAGACAGTTTGTTCTAGTGTTTCTTCTTGATTTTGGTAACTCTGATGGAATTGTACATAATCTGTATAGAGCTAATCCAGCCAAGGTTTCTGTGCTGTGAAATGGGATGTGATCCTGAGATACACATTGGTGCATTGATTACACGTGGCAAAGGTGACAGCAGTGACTTCAAACTTGTTTTTTTTGGTCTCTATCCAAGACAACTTTGCATGATACTTCTGTATGTGCATGTAGCTGCTGAGTTTAGTTCAGTGCAAATTCTAAATATTTCTTTACCTGCATAAACATGTCTCATGCAGCACCATATAGATATACACACACAAAAAAAGCCCCCCAAAGACACAAATGGTTGGTTTGTAGCTTCCCTTGTTCCCTTTTGTCCCCAGTAATCTATTACAATAATGTCTTAAATTGTCTTTTTCCTGTTCTTGTACTTTTTTCTGTTTGGTCTCAGTTAGGTGTGCTTCAAATTCTATTTCAGTTCTCTCACTTCCAACTATTTTACTTTGTGGAAATTGGGAAAGGGCAGATGGAAGATTCATGGTGATTAAATTTAGTGCCTTAAAAAATGTAATTGGGAATTCCCCAAAAAATTGAGAGGGGGATTCAGCAACATTATTGGATTTTGACATGAAAGAAATCATTAGGATAGGAAATGGTATATCTGATTTTTTTTATGTATTCAAATCTTGGTCTTAACGAAAGGCATTTCTATGCTTTGCCTTTGAAAGCAAGAATTTTAAATTTCTCACACTGTTTAACATAATTCTCTGGAATTCTTTGTTTGCAAGATTGAGAAAACAAGCACCTCAACATACAAGGCAACTGCAGATTTGCCTCTCAATGCTAATGCAGTTTCTAATACAGCATCTACTTTCTTTTGAGGGAAGAAAGTAAGCGGTCCCATTGTTCCTTTATCCTGCTCAGATTTTATAGGTGTTGAAGCCTAATGTGTATAACACTCATTTCAAGCACTGTGATTAAGTGTAGTTGCTAACTGGCACAGTCTGGCAATCTGCAGTAATACAAAGCCAAATGCAATATGGAACCATTAAGAAAAAAAAAGTGTTACATCTTGTATTGGCAAAGTAGGCAACTAACACACAATTCTTGATAAAGTAGGAGTTTGGTTTATGTTTTTCCAAATGAAAATGTCTTGTGGCAGTGCTGTGGAGATTACTGATGAATTATTTCAAATTTCAGAATAGAGTTCCAAGCAAATTAAATTATTTCTGAAGGGCCTGATGTGGATTAACCTTTGTGGGAGCATGTGTATCTGTTTTGACAGTCCTTTTGCCGCTCCATACTGCTTTGTACAGCGTGCCTGGGTTTAAGGAGCCATCTGGGTTTTGGACTCCACTTGATGTGATGACCTCAGTTGTGAGACTGATGTTTATGTCATCTTCCCAGTTTACACATTCAGAAAGTTTTGGACTTCTAAATCAGTTTTTGGTAAACAGCTTTACCTGGGAGATTTAATAGACATAGGAATCAAACAATGGTCTGAAAAAATTGTTTATTCTTCATTTAATTTACAAGTAATATTGATAAAATTATTTTTTTATTTTGGGAGAGTAAATGCAGTCGGTGAGTGTTTAAGCTTTCAAATACATCTGCACTTTCTACCAAGTGGTTCATTTTTCAAGTTAATAATTTTATGCTGTTCTTTCAAAGAAACATGTAATGTGATTTATTTTATCATTGTTTTGTATTTCTACCTTCAGATACCTTGGCTCTTGAGCTGTCATGATCCAAGTGTGTTTCATCCTAAGAGTTATGATCTAGATGTCTATATCCTGGACTTCTTTGAAATTCAGAGCTTGAAGTGGTAGATTTTGATAAAATTCTACTTTCGCACAACTTTTTACTGTCAGCTGACAGGTAAACTTATAGAAAATAGATATCAGCTACCAATATAAATGTGTTAAATTAGAAAACAACAAAAAAAATCCGTCTCCTCTCACTGGGCATTAGGATGGTGAAACAATTAACTACCTGCATGGGATTATCTTCACAGCAAGGACAAAATTTAAATATGTCATGCAGTCATAGCTTTTAAAAATTATATGTGAATCTCTGCTTGCAGCTTGTTCCTCCAGCTATCTTGAGGAATACAGTTACAAAATATGGGTCAAGTTTTGCCATTCATCTGCTGGGATCTGAAAAAAGTTGATTAACCAGTTTCACATTATATTACAGTCTAACTTCTCTTTCTCTCACCTGTACTTTCATCCTGTTTTAAGAAGTAAATTATTTGCAGCTGGTCATATTAGAGTGAACACTAACAATATTGATGTTTATCTTGTTTTTCAGTTAATTCAGTATTTATGTGCCTATGAAAATGTTCTTTTCTTTTAAAAATGATGTTTAAATGTTAGTCAGCTTGTGGAGCATTCTCTGCACAATCACTATGGCATGTTCAGTGCAAATTGAACCGTTTTCATTATTCTGATGCAGGAAATTCACGGTCCCAAAACAGTAATATCCTGATGCAAAGGACATTTGTCCAGGTCCTAGGTGGGGGTGGGAAAAATGAGTTTAGACCTTAAGTTAAACGTAAGTATTGCCAAATTACTACATAAGATGGAAGGAGAGAGGCAACAGCAAAGGTGAACGCTAGTTTTTAAGCCAGACTGGTGGAAATTTCAGGGCTGATGGGAGTTATGAGTCATGTAATGGATGCTGTCATTGAAGTCTGAGTGTTACTTGTCATATAGGCCAAGAGGATATGCTGTTTGTTAGGGTTTTTTTTCCACTGGCCAACAGTGATGTTTGCTCAGGACAAATGGTCACACAATAAACCCCTCTGTTCCATACCAGTTAAGGTGTCACCTTGATGGCCAGAACTTATGAATCATTTTATTCTAAAACCTAACAATGTAAGAAGGGAAAAATAAAATAACAGGTGAATGATAATAACAATTCAATAAGCTGCTGGACTCTAGCAGAACTGAGTTACAATCTACTGTTCTCTAGCAATTCATTAATAGTCATTGGTAAACAGTCAAGAGCTCAGGTATAAAATACCAAATCATATACAAGATATCTACTAGGGAAGCTCAGGCATGTGTGCCTGAAATAATCTGGAATTTACCTAATATTCACCAATTTGATGTATTTTACAGGGCCACGTAGAACGAGTTTAAAAAAAAGTTGAAAAGGGTAAAAAAAAAAAAAAGTCTGGTCAAGATACTTGCTTTGGATGCAAAGTTGGGCCATGGATAGCTCTCTTGCATCCCACTGAAGTACAGTAATTGCTTCTCTAGGGATTTATAATCTGTTTTCCCTGGTTTTCCAATTAAGAATTGTTTATAGGCATTGATAAAACCCCAGACCAGAGGCTGTAAAGTCTGTCTTCCAGGTAACTGTTTCTTGGGTCCATTTCACCTGGAATGGAGCAAAGTGAGGTTTAAATCCTTTTTCTGAAGCAGGAAAGGAAGAACTAAAACCTGACTCTCTCTCATCTTAAATCAGAAATTCTGTCTTGGACTACAGAAGCTTTCTCCCTGCCAAAAAGGGTTCACTCTGGCTCATCTCCATCAAAAAGTTTTTGATTAGATAGTTTAATAGGAAAGCTCCTGATGAGCTCTCACTTCACCTAGCTTCCCTGTTGAAGCTGAACTGTAAAGTTCTTAAAGGAGTGAATTATATCCCTGAGATGGAGAAATAAGAATGATTTGATGCGCACAAATGAAAAGCAAAGTCATGTTAACTGAGGATGCTAGAGACCCATCACTTTCAGTACTTTCAGGTCCTTGATAATGATCCGGGCACAGCAGACCATAGACAAAACTGCAAGGGATAAGAATGGATTTGTGTGTAAGGGAAACTGGGGGCTACTGGACTTATAACTGTAGCTGCTGCCCGGAAAACCCCTGCTGACTGTTGTTTGATGAGGAATATGCCAATAATGTGCTAAGTTTCTACTTGCTAAGCCATCTAAATAAGTCAGCCTGGTAATCAGCTGAGCTTTTGAGTGGAGAGATGTAGGAATCTCAGCTTAAAGGCAGAGCTAAAATTTCAATTCATCAGGAAGGTGAAAGAAGAATTGTTCTTCTAAGTGATACAAACCCTTCAGCACCTTACTACAACACTAAAACTGTTCTAGGTGCTCTAAATAACCTGGGGGAAAAAAAAAAAAAAAAGAAGCCTGCACTTCCACTGGCTGGATGGAGACTCTGGGCTTCAGTGGCCTCCCAAGCCCCAGCCCCACACCACCCTCCATAAATGGGTGTTTGGGGGCAGAACTGAAAGTCCCACTGGGCACACCTGAGTAGGATTCTGGGCTGATGTATTTAAGACCAGTGGGAACAAACACTTGAAAATAAATATACAATCTCCTCTCAGATACCCAGACAAAAGGGAAGCTGTGCTTTATTCTGACATCCTTACCCAGATGAACTCTCATTGATGACAACGGAATCTGCAAAGGTAAGCCCAAAATTGTTTGCAGCTGCTGCTGTTTGGGAACAGACAGGATTAGATGGGCCTGACCCCAGGCTGGGTTTGAAGCAGAACTAGCTAATGAAGTATACGGGGTTTCCGAGTCATCAGCAGCACCTCAGGTATTCTGCACCCTTATTTAGACCATTTCTTGCAAGACTTATCCCTTTCTGAAGGTTTCTGTTGCACATGTAAGCTACCTCATCCACTCACCCAGGCCAAAAGACATTTAAATGTCTACATTTTAAACTAATTTCCTCTTATTTCAATACAGACACAATCTATGTACTCATTCAGTGGCCTGAAAATGCTGCTCCTACTTTACCAGGTGCCAAAAATTTTAATCCACTCTCGCCTTGCTGCCCAAACCTCCACCGCCCTTAACAATATGTATATATGTGCTGTCAGACCTCAAAATGTATTGCAAAGAGTGAAATCTAGGAATACATCAGTGTCGCCCCTTATTTTCAGTGCCGTTGGTAGGCCATTCCATAAGAGGTAGCTTAGTCGTCACATCTCGCTTCACACCATGGAAAGAGCTGAAGGGCCCAAATGCAAGAAACCAAAATGTGCAAGATTGTCCAACATTTTTGAAAGGTAGCTTGTCAGAGAGGACATGGAAATCCTGACATATTAATAAAATTAACCTTAGAGTTTGATGAAGCCAACCAAAACGCATCAGGAGGAGCAATAAAAAATTGTTTTAATTTTCTGGATACAAAAAACAATAGTTTTGTTGGTGACCTGTGTGTGAGAGCATTAGAACTGACATCCTCCACATGGGAAAGGGGAATTGCCAGAATTAGAGATCAGTCATAGGAGGTGAAAGAGAAAGGTTCATATTAAAGCTATGAAACAAAGTAAAGGGAACTCAAGCCAGATACGAAATTTTGCAGTATAAAAAAAAAAAAAAAAGTGGATGTAAAGTTATGTGATTGTGCAACTAAAAAGCAGGTGTTTCCAAGTGTCCCTTCTTCAAAAGCCCTCCCGACTGCTATCTACGATAACTGATCACACAGGTGGAGAGAGTCTCACAGACACAGGAAAGTACTCAAAAGCACTTGCACAAATATGTTCCTTCAAAGAGGACCAAGGACAAATGTAAGTAAATAACAATTCTTGGCTCAGAAGCAGAGCCTGAAGTTGCACAGATGGCTACATTTGAGCCCACAGGCATATGGAAATAATATCAAAGTTCTTTAGTTTGTTTTATGTAGTAGTAGATTAGCAAACGTTATTCAAACTAAATTTGGAGGCAGCGCAGACACAACAGGAATCAGTTATAAAATTGCATTTTGCTAAGTTTATATTAATTTAGAAACATGTTGCTCTTGGTAGAGTTAGGAGAATAATTGAATGTACAAGGCATTGTAGTCTAAGCAGACACGTAGATTTGGAAATTCATATCTAGCGAAGCCAACTGGTAGCACGGAGATACATAACAGACTACTGCTGTCAGTCATCAGAATGAGGACACAGAAGCTCTGCGGTGAAAAAGAGCTTTAGCAAAAGTGAGCTGGAGGTGGGGCAGGAGAGGCAATACCTATTTTCTCCTAGCAGAGAGTACCACTCTTTTTAAGTTCGTTGACAGGACGCTAGTAAAGAGTGGGCTGTTTCTATTACTGGTAACTATTAAATGCAAGCACCACAGTTTGGGGGGAGAGGAGGGAGTTGGTTGGTGGGGTTTTTTGGTTTCTTTTTCAAATAACCCCTTGCTTATTTAGGTACTTGCTTTTCTGCTTACCTGACTGCAACTGGTTTTTATGGTTTCTGAAACCTTTGTCACTTCTAGCTCTGTCTGATGGAATATAGGGTCCCAGTAGGCTGCCTCCTACCATGCCAGCGGTAGCAGAGATGAGGTCTGTGTTGGCTGGTGGACAAGATGTGGAGGTGCAGCTCTCATGGATGCGCAGTGTTCTGGGGTATTAGGCTTTGGGGACAGAGGAACATAGCGTTATATTCTCTTACCCCCTCAGCTAGACTAGAACATAACAGTATTGTGGCAGTGTAGTTTAAACTCCTCACGTGAGAGATGCCTGACTCGTACAGGTGTAATACAGCACAGCCTGCTTGCTAGCAGTACTTTATGCAGCAGGTTCTCCGTGGCCCTGAGAGCACTTCTCCATCTGGCTTCTCTGCTTGGGGCATGCTGCAGAGACCCCCGGCTCTGCGTGCCAAGCCTGTCCTGCTGTCAGAATCCCTTCAGCAGCAAAACCCTATGCAAACCTGTAGAAAATAAATTCATTCCAGAATAGTTGTTTTCTTTTCAAGTCTCCACTTTCAACTTTGCCTAAAACAAGGGCTTTCATACCCAAAATGAAGTTTGATTTTCCTTCCATCTTGCTGCCTAGGGAAATTTTGTCTGCCCCCACATGCCTCCTTCACATACAGGGCACAGCTGACTTTTCTTTTGCTCTCAAGAGGGTCTCGACAATCCAAAACCAAAAAGTGTTTGCAATGATTTTCTCTCTTCACAGATCGGATCACGTTGTCCTTTCCGCCTTATTATAATTTCCCGCCCCTCACTCTACAAGGCCAAAATGTTTCCCGTTCACCTTCCCTTCCATTCCTCCCCCAGCCCTATGTTTGGGCTCTGCAGAACCCCGTTTCCAGCTGCAAGTGCATCGGATTCAGCTTTGTCTTCAGTCACCATCTTTCTAAGTATTCGCTCTTCTACCGGTCTCATTAATCTCTTGCAAATCTCACAAAAGCAATATCGGACAAAGCTGTACACCTGCAGCTTGCTCTCTCTCTCTCTTCCTTCCCCTCCCTATGCAGCCTCTGTAATCGGAGGCTTGTCGGTCTTGGCTTCAGCGTGTAGCAAAGAAAGTCTATCCCAGTTTTAATAAATATTTGACAAATTAGTGCAGCAGAGGAGTCACGTTGAATGTTAATAAACATTTGATATCTTGTGGAAAACCCTGCCTTTCAATAATTTTGAATTTCTACCAGCTTTTACTTTTCAGTGCTTGAAAAAAAGAAGGAAATAAATACAAAAAGAAAAAAATGCTTGAAAAATACCAGGGAACACACAGCTATGCCTATGTCTCTTCTGGACTGTATTGTTTTGCTTCAGTCAGTTGACACTATTTAAACAGGTTTCCTATTTAATAAACACAAGGGCACTGAGGTATGTTTTCTGGATCCTTTTCCTTAGATCTGCAATTGCAGTGAAGTGAGGACTTTGATATTAGCAGAACTTTCTTCTCGTTAAAAATCCACTGTGAGAACCTGTCTTATGGCTGAAAATTTGCTGTAGTCACTACTGATTTTCTTGTAACTCAGCTGAACACTGACCACATCTGGACTGCAAATAAAAAGCTCTTTGTCTTCAAGACACAGCAGCCTTCTCATCCTGCGACAACCTCTGTCCTTCCCCATCAGATGGCCAGAGGTGCGTTAAATGAGTCGTAGCACCCTGGGAAGCTAGAAGGGACGTGAGGTTGGGTTTTCAGCAGAAGCAGCAGCTGCGCCCTCTCTGATACAATGAATTAGTTTCAGTGCCATCACTGCAGCGTTATTTTTCTTACTTGCATGTGGACTGTGGCAGGACCATCTTTTAGGAAGCCACCAGAAAAAGCAACTGCAATGACAGAGTGTCTTGGATGACATTACTGTCCTTATATTCCTTTACAATAATAGCAAGCCAGTCCCAGCAACACTGACAGATGCCACCACAGGGATGTGGACAGAGTTTTGAGCCAGTTTCAGAGCAAGGAAGCAGCTCTGGTTACTCTGCATCTACCTTCAGTTTAGCTATGAAATCCTGAAGATCTCAGGTGTTAGAAGGCCCATAGCAGGTTTGTAAGAGTCAATGCAGTGTTCCCAGCTGGCTGACCAGTTCTCTCTTGGGTATTGTCATCTGTTTATTGCAGTTGCCCCTGTGGTTTCACCTCTTGTGTGTCATTCTTCACTTGGTCATGAATGAGGCCTCTTATCAGTTGCTAAAGATTCTCAGAACAAGGCCATTGTCCATTTAATTAAAAAAAAAAAAAAAAAAAAAATTGGCTCTGACAGCAAGCCAGAAGCGTGACCAGCCCCTCGTCTTTCCTGTAGATTTAGGTTCTGTGTGTGTGACTGTTCTTCATGCTTGTTTTGTAACACGGGTATTTGTACGACGTTCACAGGAGCTGGTTTGTTTTAAATCAAACTCGGTATATAAGTTGCATTTCTTCATTCTCTCAGGAGATATTTTAAAAATTTTTAATAACTGCCAAAATAGCAGGAAGTCAATTAAATGGTGTTTACCCCATAGGGGATGATTCCTACTTGATGTTTGCTACCTGCTGATGCTAAAGAAGACGTTTTGTTCTCGTCTCACAGTACAGGGGACAACTGACAGCTCACTAGCTCAAAATTAGTGCTTTTTGGACACAACTGGAAGCGGAAGCCAAAGAAAACTCTTCATGCCATAATCATCTGTAGAGATGCAGACAAATAACTCCTAGCAGGGATGATGTGCCATTAGGCAAGCAAAGCAGAAGCTTTACAATTCACAAACACTTTCTTTGCATTTTTTTTTTCTTTGGTAGGTACCAAAGGCAGCCTAACAAACGTTGCAGGAGGAAAAAATAAAAAGGTAATGCTACAAATGGGTCTTTTTATAAACCACTTCGACAGAAATTCTGGCATCTTTAAGGCACACATTACTATGATGTGGATGTAACTGATGAGAGAAGAGCCAGGGATGGATTGTGCATAAAAATCTGGAGCTGTTTAACAGAAATGAATTATGCATATAGAAAAATTGATAGGAAAGCTATGGTCAGAGGGTGAGCAAACTGCTGACCTACATGCACACCTGAGTGAAGTGTGATTTGGTTGGTCTGTGTCATATTTTAAAAGGAAGAGCAAGACTTTTGTAAAAAAAAAACCACAACAAAATAACCCCCCCAAAAAACCAACACAAAAAATCCCAACTGTTATTTTATACTCTCTACCACCCTGTCTCTGATGCTGTAATAAAAAGATTACAGCCTCTCCTTTCATATAATCCTTACTCAAAGCCATTAAGTTTTATCTTTCTTAACTTTCCTCTTGAGACTAGGCATCTTTTGCCACTAGGAACCCTAAGTTTAGCTCAACATCCATTCAGTTTAGACTGAGGAAAAAAAAGAGGCATGTTTACCAAAGTCCTGAGAAATGGAAGAGGAAGTAAGCACAGTCCTTGAATCTGAAGACATGCGTAGTTTCTGTATCTTGATTTGTATAAAAAAGCATCAGCTATGGAAAAATGGGTACCTGTTGTGATTTAACCCCAGCTGGCAACTAAGCCCCACGCAGCCGCTCGCTCACTCCCCCCTGGTGGGATGGGGAGAGAATCGGAAGGGTAAAAGTGAGAAAACTCGTGGGTTGAGATAAACACAGTTTAGTAGGTAAAGCAAAACCTGCATGCGCAAGCAAAGCAAAACAAGGAATTCATTCAGTCCTTCCCGTGGGCAGGCAGGTGTTCAGCCATCTCCAGGAAAGCAGGGCTCCATCACACGTAACGGTTACTTGGGAAGACAAACGCCATCACTCCGAACGTTCCCCCCTTCCTTCTTCTTCCCCAGCTTTATATGCTGAGCATGACATCCTATGGCATGGAATAGCCCTTTGGTCAGCTGGGGTCAGCTGTCCCAGCCGTGTCCCCTCCCAACATCTTGTGTAAGCACTGCTCAGCAGTAACTCAAACATCAGTGCGTTATCAACACTGTTTCCAGCACAAATCCAAAACATAGCCCCATACTAGCTACTATGAAGAAAATTACCCCAGCCAAAACCAGCCATTCTCCACCCCTTATTCCATACCATTTACGTCATGCTCAGGTCCCACACTATCCAATACATTCTCATTACCCACTGCCGCCCTTCCCATCCTTTGATACAATACACAGATATCATTCCCTTAGTCTATGGACCACCCCTGTGAAATCTCTGTAAAATGTCTGTAAATGTCCACAAAATGTCCACTGAGTTAATTTAGTCCATGACTTTGGGCTCCATCTCTTATGGTGGTCACTCAGGACAGGAGAGGTGGTGTGTTGGGTGGAGTTACTGGGCACCAAAGCCAGCTCAGGTCGGGTCACTTCTGCACTTGCACTGCTTCTTGTAAGACTTGTCCTCCATTGGTTCAGGTGGTTCCTGCTATAGTAATTCCTATAACATGCAACTCACATCCCAGGTTACAACAATTTAAAGGTATTTCCATTACAATCGCCACTCCTGGTCTCTTTGGACCAAACCATCAAGTTTAAAATTGCAATTAACTCCTCCCCTTGCTCCTAGCCTGGCTAGCACAAGGGGTTCCTGCTATAGTAATTCCCATAACATGCTGTTCAAATCCCGGTTTACAACAATTTAAAGGTATTTCCATTACAACCTCCACCCCTGGTCCCTTTGGACCAGACCCTCAGATGTAACATTGCAATGAATTCCTCCCCTTGCCCCTGCTCCGGCCTGGACTTATCCATAGACTGCAGTCCCTTAGGGGTGTACCTGCTCCAAGTGGAGCCTTATCTATGAGCCACAGGCTCTCCAGGGGTATACCTGCTGCAGCATAGACTTATCCACAGCCACAGTTGCTCTGAGGTGCACCTGTTCCAGCATGGCCTTCTCCATGGGCCACAGTGCCTTCAGAGATATACCTGCTCCAGCATGGCCTTACCCATGGCTGCAGTCCCTCCAGGGGTGTACCTGCTCTGTCATGGGCTTATCCATGGCCCCACGCTTTGAGGTGCTCTAGCATGACCTCATGCACAGCCACAGATGCTTTGAGGTGTACCTTCTCCAGCATGGACTTATCCTTGGGCCACAGTGCCTTCAGAGGTACACCTCCTGCGGCACAGACATAACCATGGCCACAGACACTTCAAGATGTACCTGCTCTGGCATGGGCTTATCCATGGCCACAGATGCTTCGGGGTGTCCTGCTCCCACGTGGATTCATCCACAGGTCACAGTCCCTTCGACTCGAGTTCACACTGGAATTCCAGCCTGTCCAGTTCAGCAGCACAGAAACAGCAGCGATGCCCTGGCCATCTCCCAGCCCAGGCACATGGCCATTGCTGTTATCAAAGTGTTCCCAGGCACAGCAGAGTAAGATGATAAACAGTACAGCAAGCAGCAGAAGCGAAAAACAGCCTCTAACGAGCACTAGACTCTAATATACAGTAAGGCAAGCAAGCCCCATGGCAAGCACAGAAGCCTGCCCTTTAATAGCTAAACAGCAATAACAGCTATAAATTCGATCTAGCACATTCCAATCAAATCTGTCATTGTCTCAAACCCTTCGAGCCCCACGTTGGATGCCAAAAAGGACTGTTGTGGTTTAACCCCAGCTGGCAACTAAGCCCCACGCAGCCGCTCGCTCACTCCCCCCTGGTGGGATGGGGGAGAGAATCAGAAGAGTAAAAGTGAGAAAACTCATGGGTTGAGATAAACACAGTTTAGTAGGTAAAGCAAAAGCTGCATGTGCAAGCAAAGCAAAACAAGGAATTCATTCACTCCTTCCCATGGGCAGGCAGGTGTTCAGCCATCTCCAGGAAAGCAGGGCTCCATCATGCGTAATGGTTACTTGGGAAGACAAACGCCATCACTCCGAACGTCCCCCCCTTCCTTCTTCTTCCCCAGCTTTATATGCTGAGCATGACATCATAGGGTATGGAATAGCCCTTTGGTCAGCTGGGGTCAGCTGTCCCAGCCGTGTCCCCTCCCAGCTTCTTGTGCAGCCCCAGCCTCCTCGCTGGTGGGGTGGGGTGAGAAGCAGAAAAGGCCTTGGCTCTGTGTAAGCACTGCTCAGCAGTAACTAAAACATCTCTGTATTATCAACACTGTTTGCAGCACAAATCCAAAACATAGCCCCATACTATTTCTGTGAAGACAATTAACTCTATCCTAGCCAAAACCAGCACAATCTCTGAGGAAATAAAGGACATGAGTAGCTATTAAAATCCTCTCAGCACCTAAATGAATACTTCCAAGATTAACGCTGCATGAGGAATAAAACATTTTAAAAACTACATTCACCATTGCAATTGTAAGATTACAAGATGGTTTGAATGCAGTCAGTAAATGCCTACCACATTCTGGTCCGTGCACAGTGTGAGTATATCTGACTGTAGATTACCTTTGATTCAGAAACACTAGCAGTGTTATACCCTGCACTACACAGTTGTTCATCTCATCCAGGTTTACCTGGCAGACTCTATCTGTGAGGTCCTGTGAAAGGCAGCTATCTTCAGATCAGCCTTCTGCCCTAGTACGGTTGTGCGTGTGGTCTGAGCAAGTGCCTGCTTTTAAGGGAAATCCTGCTAAAAGCTGTTAGAAACTGTGAGTGTGTGTTTATTTGCTATGCTTTGGCTGCAATATTTCTGAAATGTATTGTATTATTTCAGTATCGTCTAATCCTGAAATAATCTATTCCAAGCCAGAAAGGCGTTGTGACAAGCCACGATGTGTGAACGCAGGTTGCACCATCCCCGGGCTCGGAGGCAGGAGGAGCAGAAGGGGATGGAGGAGCAGGTGGGACCCTGGACAGCCTCACCACCTTGCCAAGAAGGGTTTGGCAGCATCGGAAAAGAGGCCATGGCTCGTGTAAGGGGGGGGTGTAAACCTTTAGTGGCTGCAGTTCCAAATCTACATGCCGCTTTTCATTCAGAGCACCTGTATTTTGCCTTGGCAACAGTGAAATATATCCTTAATTTGACCTCCCACCAAGTGCTGTATTTAGCACTATTTTAGGCATCTGTCTTAAAGCGTGCCCTGATAATAGAGGTTACAAGTAACAATGACAGAAGTAGCAAAGGAGGACTCGAATGTTATTTAGTACTACGTTTTTGTATTATGATCTAGCATATACTGCTTGTTTGAGCATGCCAGAGGCTGGTGTTGAAGAGGGATGATGTGTGAGCTCAGACGTAGCGTTGTAAGAGGCAATTGCAGAACTGTTGCATTGTGGGCAGGATATATTGCTTGGAGCAATGTGTTTCAAGAGTCTGTCAACTGGAGATGATGGGGGAAATGAAGATGAGAGTGCTTTCTGGGAAAGTAAATCTGGGAAGGAAAATAAACCTGTCAAAGAGGAAAAAAAATCTAGCAATTGTTGGGGGTGGGGGAAAGTAACCTAGAGACTGGGAAGGGTACAGAGGAAAAAAAGATGGTGACATGCAGCTGAAAGAGATAAGAGAAAGACAAAGGGAGGGGAAGAAAACAGGATTCAGGGGAGAAAGGGGAAGAAGAGAAAGACTTCAGAGATTTATGGGCATTATACACTTGAAATGTATTGATTTGCCATTTGTCTGCTACATCTGGGAAACAGTTTGCCTTTAGGTACTCCCCATTGTAGAAGTAGACAGTTAGGATAGGATTTCTCCCCCCAACCCCTATAAACTGATGATAAAATGAGGAGACTTCATGGGCTCTTTTATTTTGATATGTTTATTCCATCCACATTTATTGTTGAAGATACATTTCCACTAACCGCAGTATCTGAATTAAAGGTGCTGGGAGGATTCCATGACTCTTTAGCAATGAAAAGGCAACATTCGGAGCCAGGAATGACTTCTGCAATGCACAGATCAGGGAAAATGGCATTAAGATGCATGCAGGTTGCAGAAAGGCTGAAATTTCCTGTGCTAGGAGACCAGGGCAGAAGAAGACAAAATGACTGGATTGCAATATTGCATTTTAAAAACTTCATTCCTGCTCCTTGCTGGAATGTGGTTTACAGCTCGTGACTTTGGGAGCTTGGTCAAAGAGTTAATGCATTGGTTTAAAAAGCAAAAAAGGTGCGTAGGGGGCAATGGAGGCGAAGTGACACATGCACAGGCGAGCCTTGGACAAAACGAAGCGTGTCTGTTCTGGCACATTTCTAACCCTTCCCTGATTGTCGCCCAACCGCCACTCCATCAGGATCTTCTTCTCCTGCCTCCCTCACTTCATCACCTCCAAACTGTGCTCCCTGGGAGTTACGAGTGGGGAAACAGTCAGAGACTCTGCTCCTTTCAGCCACAGGTACTGGAGGCCATGGGGGGCTGTGATCTGATTAAGGTATTGTTGGAAATAGCTTTTGCCTTTCATCTGAAACCACTATCCTCGGACTAAATCAGTGGGAGCAGGTGAGCGGTGCACGTACTGCTACACGGGCTCTGAAGGTACCGCAGAATCTACATCTACAAAAAGGAGTTTGCCTTTTAAAGTGCATACAGAGCTGTGAAGTAGGCTGTCTCGCTATACAGCACATAGTCAGCAATATTCACATCCAGTATATTATTAAAATGTGATTTTTTTTTTACTTCAACAACAATTTTTAAACTATGTCCTATAATAAAGCCAAGCTTTCAAATGGTATAAAATACTTCACAAATATTTTTTCTGCTCTCACTGTTCCACATAAATCCAAAAGCAGCTAAGTTTGTTCCTTCAGTTCCAACATGCAGGACAGGTTTGTAGAGGGCCTTATCCTGCATCCTTAAGTGAAGTAAAATTTTCATTTCATTGTTATGAATTAAATCCCATAATTTAGTTTGGTGGGTATTTGCAAAAGGTCAGGTTGATGTCAGTAGTCTCAGCACCACTCCAGGGACAATGCTACTTTATTAACGTGGCAGGCAAAACATTGTTTCTATGGATTGTGCATAAATAGTGTTTAGAATTTTTTTTAATTTCCTGTCTGTGGACAAGCTGGATGAAAAAAAATTAATAGCCAAAGCCGTGTGCTAAGTTGTATGGGTAAACCATTTCAGGCAATAACTGAGTGCAGAACATGGATCTGGGTGCCTGGAACTCAAACTATATTTCCAATTTAAAATCATTCTGTAAAGGGATCAGATTTTCCTGATTAAAAACCTTGAGAGGGGTTATATTTAATATTCGCATCTACATTCCATGCTGTGCTCAAATTTAATCTCTGTCTACTAACAAGTTTTTAAAATTATATTGATCCAGCTAGAAGATAGAAGCATCTCCAACAGGATATTTTCACAAAAAAAAAAATGATGTAACTTCTCCTGCTGAGCTCCACCGAGCAAAGGGCATGACCTGAACACCCACACTCACCTGTGTGCTGCACAGGAAAGAGACTGGATTCCTTGCTCAATAAAACACCAATAATTACATCATTCAAAGGTGGGGGGGGTTCTATGTTGAGTCTGTTTACAAATACGTGTAGCTGGAGAAAACAGTTGTTCCAAAGTTTAGAAAAACTATGTTTTCTGACAAAGTCTTTCAGCCTTTGCTTGTTGTGTCTGCTGTTTCTGCCTTTCTACATCTAATGGCTTCTATTTTCATGTAGGCAGTACCACAACAGGAGTGACTCTGAATATATTGGTGAAATGTATTACTACCGTGGCCATCATCCTATGTCTTCAGTCTTGTGTCTTTTGTAAAATCACCTCTTTGCCTTTGTCCCAAGCGTTTATCCCTGTGCTTCCCCGTGTGACAATTTCCACGCGAGCCTTTGGGGCTCATCTACCACCCTGCCGCTTGCACGCGTGGGTGCTTGCAGCTGCCCAGAAGAAAGCCACTTGTTTGTGCTTGCTCTATGGAGTTTATTTAAACCAAAACCACATGAAATTATGTTAATTTAGGTGATTGCCTAAGTGAAGAATGCATTCCATTCACAAAGGCACAAATATTTATTTTCATTTTATTTTAAAAAAAGACATTTTTTTTACTTAAAAGCATTATTTTCACATGGACAAGCCAATTATCCCCACCCTAAATTTCTTCTTTTAATTGACTGTGACACCAAAATTATCTCAACATGTATTAGCTCAGCTAAAATAATGTGGAAAAAACCTACGAATGTAACCGTAAGATATTGATTATGAGGCATAGATACTGAAGTGAAGACTACAATACATGTATTCATGTTTGAGGAGAACCTATTAGCATCTTGGAAATTTTAAGAGGTACTCAGAACTGCAGCCGAAAACTGAGTGAAACTGTTGATATAAAGGACACCAATTTTTACAGGAGAATTTTTGACAAATAGAGCATCTTCTAAGGCTTTTTATAAAGTCCTTTATCTTCAAAGAGCCCTCTTCCTCCTTTGTACTTTTGAAGGGAAAGTGATATAAAGCTCAGACAGTGATAGCATCCATTTCCCATAAAATTCTCACTGCATTTACTGTCAGCTGAGGTGTTTCATTACCTCTGAACTAAATCATCTTCAGCTGATGCCACAGTCACTTTTCGAGACCAGATGATAAATACTTGAATTTCTGTAGGTCACTGGTAGCCTCTTCTGATGCAGCTCAGGGGGGTGCAGATGCATTCATGTGCGTGTAAGAACATTTGGAGAGTGAAGCCCCTGTGGTCTTCCCCTCCTCTTCATCACCAACCTCTCCCCGTATTGCAGGGGGCTTTTGCTTAGCACAGCAGGTGAAAGTGGCTAGAAAACCCATGCGGAAACGCTTGTTCATAAAGCAGTATATGATAGGGTTCACGCAGGCAGAAGTGTAGGACAACAAGTGGATAAAAGAGATAGGAGCTCCTGAGAGACGCTGGTCTGCCGAAGTGGTGTCAAACGCGCGCCAGGCGTTGACACTGAAGATGGGAGTCCAGCAAAGGAAAAACAAAATCACTATCACCATCAACATGCGGATGACGAGTTTCTTGGCCATTAAGTTGGCAGAAGAGCTGCTGCTTCTCACCCTGTCTATTTTGCTATGGCTAGTAGCAGAGAGCTGTTGCAATGGCATTTTCTTTTTTCTTTTGGTTTTGTTGAGGTAGCATCCATCTCCATCCTCATATTTGGCACTGCAGGTACTTATTTTTCTTTCTGTACATATAAAATAGTACTTAAATAGTTGGCAAAATATCTCTGCACAGTGATTCAAAATACAAAATGAAGAATGGAGTCTAAGTCTAAATAAATAACATAATTCATGGCTGAACAACTGCTGTAAAGAAAGCACTGGCCTACTTCTGAGTCAGTTGTATATCAGCTGCTTTGCGTCCGCTATCTCCCAATATTCTCATGTCTTAACTCTATACAAATTGATGCAAAAGATGTAAGAACACTGTTTGCTCAAGTACTCACTGTAGATAGTTTTCAAAATTATATGCTTCTATCTTAATTTGACAATTTTTATTGTGGTGTTTATTGACAGAAATGGTCCTCATCCATGGCCAGGAAAAAAATCTTGGTATTTCTATAATAAACAAATTAGAAATTTAATGTATCCTGCCCAGAGTCTTTGCAAACAAGCCATACATGAGGAATTATTTGCTAGTGAATAATGGAATAACTTCAATCACCAAATGCATCTGGAAAGTTCATGACCATAAGTGACCATAATGATTATTTTTGCAAATAGAAAATTTTGCTTTTAGTATCCTCAAGATGACTGCTCATATCTTCAAGTCTAACTTAAAAAAAAAACCCAAACCTAAATGTATTGTTACCTCGTGAAGATTTTCTCTGGCTGGCATCAAATTTTATTCCTCTGTAGAGTTCCAAAGAAATTAGGCCATACGCAACCATCATGATAATCCCAGGTATAAGAAAGAGTATGAGTAGCAGGAAAGTGTACCTAAAGAATCAAAAGACAAACTGTGACCAGGGAACAGCACAAACCCAGAAAAACTCCTTTTTCTCCAGATGAGAATTTGGGGGGTGGGGGGAGGATTTCAACATTTTGCTGAAATTTTTGTCATGCTAATATGAAGAATCATTTTGACAGCTCTGGAAATTAGAAACTTCCCACATCTTCTCTTCCTTCTTCCCCCAGAAAAGTACAGCAGGAACAAGGCTAATGTGGCTGCAAAACTTCCGTCACCCAACCTCCACAGGCCCAGAGATGATGGGCACTCCCGTAGTGGTTAGAGGGGGTCAGAAGGTCTCTGCCCATGAAGTGGGGTTCTCGGCTGTAACTAGATGAGCATCGGATGCCCTGTAGCTGTGAATGATGTAAAAATTGCCTTGCAGAAGCCAAATGAGCAGCTGCGGATTCTCAAAGGGGCCCCTGGTACTGGCAGTCACTACTTCAGTGAGATCCTACTCGCCAAGGGTCGTGGCACACGTGGGCAGGGATGGAGCATCCACGACCTGGGCTTTCATCCCTGGGGCCATGCAGAGCCCCCGGGGAGGGAACCCAGGGCCAGCAACCCCTTTGCTAAAGGAAGCAGCTTTTATTTGGTTGCACATCTGTTACTCTCCTAGGCAGCTTCTCTAATGTGATTAAAAGTTGGGAACATCATTCTGTTTAAATACATTCATGGGCCTACGTCTCTTCTGCTCCCTGGGACTTTGGTGCAAACTCACTAACGCACCTGGGACTCTGCAATGACATCACGGAGAAGAGAATTTTGCCTGCAACCTCCCTCCTCATCTGTGCTCACGCTGGCAAATACCTGAGACTACCGAAAGCATTAATACAAATGTACTATGTTTGCAGATACACCATACTGAAGTGGTGCATACTTTAATCTTGTTCCCAGTTCTGATTGACCTTCAGTAGCCAAAAAAGTCTTACATCTTCTCAGTGCCCGTTAAAGTGTTTAGTCATCGTGCAAGGACACAATGTCTAAGTAATACTGCTGCTTGATAGTGCTACTATTTACCTACTTCTCCTGGACATGTAGGACTTGGAGCACTGTCTCTCCCCTCATCTCTCTGCCTCTGTTCTCTATAAGTGACCAAAAGGGTTCAGTTCTCAAGAAGGGCATTTGCAACATCTCTAAGTTCTTATATTCTACTTCTCTGCTTCAGAGGACCTTCAGACAAACAAATTAACAGGCCAGGCAGCACAAAGAGGGGTGCTTGTATGTGTCTGCGTTTCTCAAAGATTAATCAAGGATTTCTCTGAAAATATTTACGTTTATGTATAAATTAGTGAAAGCAGTATTCCTACTTGAAGACTGACAGATGCTTTCTTTACAGTGACAGTAGGGGCTTAGCAGACCATAGTGTGAGACTCATTGCCATGTTGGGTATCATTCCTATGACAAGGGAAAAGCCATACAAGTGTCAAAATGTAAGCAGCTTAAAAATATGAATTTTTCTTTTTTTTTACTTCTTAAATAAGCATGATAGAAGTGTAAATGTTTGCTGAAGGTTAATACTTGATTTTCAATAGGGTTAATGCTACCATGAAATCCTGTTTTCCACCAGATAATTATGCATTTGCTAACAGTCAGTTATGTCTTACCAAGACTGCTGAATGACATCACTTGGCCAAAGGAGCCGACACATATTTGCTGTGGTGTTGTTATACTTGGTAAAAGGTACCAGTTTGCTGTAAATTGGGTATGGTGACATGATAGTAAAGGAAACACACCAGGTAGCAGCAATCACTTTCAAGGCATGAGATTTTGTCCGCCAGACCCTGGACTGCAGAGGTTTGCAAATGGCACTGTATCTCTCCAAAGATATGGCAACCAGGTTGAAGGTAGATACACTTACAGAGACACCTATATATATAAAATAAAGAAAAAGGTTATTCTCTTGTTTTAAAGGTTTGTGCTATTTTCAAATAGTTATGCTAACTTTCTGTATGCATATAGAAAATAAAAAATATAGCAAACTATTTATAAGCTAAAATGTTCATAAATATCATACTGATTAAGTCAGAGTGTGTGGGCAATGGGTCTGAGTCTCCAGACTGATGTTCCTGCTCTGCGCTTCTCTGACTCTGGAACTCCAAGAGAAAAGATTCATTCTGTCAAACCATGAAATTCTGATAACAGGGAAAGAAGACAAATTTTCTTCCTGTTCTTCTCTTTGCTGCTGTGGTTTACACACTTGAGTAATTGCACTGAAATTCAAAAAAGCATTTGAAATCAGTGGGATTATGCTGTTAATTACTTTTTTAACACAGAATTTCATAGTCCCTCTTCTATTGTTTTAATTTTTGTAAGTGTCCTGCTTTACTGGTGATCTGATTTTCTCATTCCAGATAATTAAATGTGTTACCACTTTTTTAGTTAGATGCTAATGGAGTTACAAAGCAGTAGAAATGAAGTCATGAAGTAGAATCTTTGTCCTTCAAGTGCCCTTAATTTCTCCTGTTCATATATTATAAAATATAACACAGTGGTTTGTACTTCTGTCAGTGAGGTGCCCCAGTTTATCACTGCAAGATTATAAATATTTCTTCTTAACTTTATCACAAATTTTCTTTCATTTAATGAGCTTTCATTAAGTGATCTTTGTGAATGTTCTAACGTGGGTCAAAATATAAAATGCCAATATCTTTACAGTTTGCTTTACACAAATTACCTGTAATTTAAAATGAGGCTTCCTACATTTTAAGATGAAAGATTAAAAGCATAGGTGACACAATGGATGTCAGGGTCTGTTTGTCAATTGAAGTCTCTGTTAACCTGAACTGCTAATGGGAAATATCCACATTCTGACTCTTAAAATAAAATACCTTCATATGAAAAACTTCATGTTCGAAAATATTTCACTGGATTTTTTATAAAGTAATTTACAGTGTGAAATAAGAGAAAGATGACAACACTTCAGTAATTTTTTATGGTATTTATGGCAGCAATTCATTATAATTGTTTAAACATGGCCTTTAGTTTTATTGGTTTTATCTACAAAAAGATGTTGATTTCCCATTCGCACACTTTAGGTGTGTACTTTCACATTACATCAAAGTTCTCAAGGGCACAGGTTGAAAGGGGACCTAAGCTTTCTGTAGTTAACTGAGGGTCTCCCAAGGTAGCCAAAACTTTACATAATGTTCTCCTTTCTTTTTTTTAAAAAAACAAGCGAACGCACAAGAAGTATTGGAAGTGAGACAAAATCGCTTACACAGACATACATAATCCAGGCATTTTGAAACTCCTGGCTCCAGGCCACACAACCAAAGAGGGTATGGCACGGCATAGAAAAGTGGTGCTTCTTAAAGTCAGCCTGTAAAACCTGTACCTGTGTTTTGTGGTCTCCTGGTGAGCTCTGATCACACCTGGTCTGTTCTCAAAAAGTGTTTGCTCTAACTTCCAGCTCCACAGATGACACCTACTTTGGCCTATTTTTTTTTAATGTATCATCACTGCTACCAAAAATGTGGGGGCAAAATCTGCCCTTCGTGAGGCTTGTACAGCCCTGTAATTTCTAATGGGGGATCTGAACACTGCCGATAACTCTGTCAGCGATGTGTAAGCAAGCACATATGCCAGGTTCCTCATTAAAGCTTGATCATGCAACATACTTCTCACTTAACCGGATCCAGGGAAACACTTCTGTGTGTAGTTAACAATAAATGGTGCCTCTGTGTTTTGCTGGATCATACTGAGGAAACTAGAACCGCAAAGATTTGCACTACAAAGTTGATTCTTTGTGATTTTGGTAACTGTTTGATGGCAGATGGAAACCATCAGCTTTTTACTGGTCTTTAATGACCTTCTCACCTATCTCATTAGTCAATCTTCAAAATTAGTATAAACTTCCAAGACTTACCCATGAAATAAGTGGCAGTTTTGCAAACAGCACTACCAAAAATAAAATCTTTCAGCAGGTTGGGAATGAGGGTGAATGGCATGCAGAAAAGGCAGAGCATCAGGTCGCTGACTGCTAGTGACAGCAGAAATGTATTGGTGACTGTTCTCATCCGCTTGTTTCTTATCAGCACTGTAATTACCAGAATGTTCCCCAAAACACTGAGCAGAAATATCAAACAATACAGCAGAATCCGAATTATCTGATGCAAGTCTGAAAATTGTCACAAGGAAAAATCAGTTAAGCAATATACAGATCATAGACCAGTATGTTTCATCCTTTAATCAAAAGGTAAAGCCTTTCAAAAACCTTTCTGTATTCAGTTGTCCTAAGGTTTATGTCTTTACATCAATATAAAATCAGTGGAAGTTCTGAAATTCTGAAACTTATTCTGATCTACCTGAACTGCGTAACATTAAAATACAATACATGCAGTACAATGTCCATTTGGAGAGCCAAATATGACTTCTTAAAAGCACGTTCTGCTCACACTACTTAGTGTGCACCACTTACTCACCATGGGAGTTCCTCCTTCATGCAGAAGTAAGAAATGACACAGCAATCAAAAATATTTTAATACATGGATGATTTGTTTCAGCCTCAGAGTGCTATAATTTCATATTTAATCACTTTCATACACGGTATCAGACCAGATAACTCCATTGTTATTGAATTGCTCAAAGAGTAAAAATTATGTTTCTCCAAGTCCTTAGCAGAGCTGTTTACATTTTGTGCCAATAGTGCTACTGTTTTAGTTTTCCATCATATCCAAATTTTGTTCTACTTGAAATTTTAACTTGGAAAACCAGCACATACTAAATTCTTCCCTGCCTGTTTCTCATCCTAACTTATCAGCAAGCAGTTGATTTTGCACTCCCTCAGAGTAAAAGCCTTGTGTAGCTGTTTCTTTCCATAGTATCTCTACTTCCAGCTAGAACTAAAACTGCCTGAAAAAAATCTATTTTTCTATACATACCTTTAGAAGGATAGGGTGGGTCATCCACACAGAAAAAAGTGTCATTTTCCAAGATGATATCGCACAGGAAAGCAGTAATATTGGTACCGTTCCCGAGGAAACTGACATCAACTATTTCCATTCTTCAGTACCCACAGGTTAGCTTTGATGAAGAAGAGGGTGGGTTTGTAACTATCTGCCCATTCCTTCAGTAAACAAATACATTTCTGAATGAAATCTTCAGGAGAAATACAAGAGAGGCAGTTGTGCAAGGAAGCTCTTCTAACTCTCTGTCAGGAACAGCCGGCACACAGGGTCCTGGTCAGGCTGAACAAGATTTATTCCAGTGGCACACAAGGCAGTTCAGAAAAGCAAAGCATGCGTGCACATACACACTCACACGTATGCACACACATCCACACACACACACATCCCCTCCAGTACTTTTTTAGATCCACCCTCTTCTGTTACCGGCCTACTGTTGGGATAATAAACAGGCTAGAAAAAGATTACAGCATTAACCCCTTGCAAGATTGCTTCTGCTCACATCTCTGCAATATTTCTCAGAGGGAGTCTGTATTGCCATGGCCAATAACTCACAACCAGTGAGTGATGAGAGTGATAAATCCGTCTCTCAACCAACAACACATGAAATGGTAAGAGTAGCTGAATAAAAGCGCAGAGAAGAGAAAAACATAGTGAAGATTTTGCATGCCTTACATGAAAATGATTCTTATCTCCACATTTTTCGGAGCAGACTGAAGACTGGGTGTGCTCAGAAAAACAAGAGCTGTTACATTTATCTCATTTGGTGAAGGGCTAACTTCATAGGAGAGCGCTGTACGTGCCTGATCCAACTTGTATATGACTTGTGTATGACTTGAATACAAACTTGATGAACTGATAAACTGCAGCACATTAGTTACGCATTAGTGTAAAACACAGCAATCCTATTGTTTAAAAGAAACTCTTTCTTCTGAGTTCTGGTTTTTGAATACATAAACATCGTCCTCTCTGGTGTTTTTGCAAAGTCATGGGCTTTTAACTTCCAGTATACAGCTTGGTTATGGCCAAAAATGTAAATTAATATTATAAATGAATCCCTGCTATAGCTCAATGGAAAACAAATTTCGTATTTAAAATCTCTTCTAGTTAAATAGGCAGAGCAATAACAGGTTCCTAATAGCAGGTTTGGACCACTTAAAGTTCATATACACAGACTGGAAGGCCTGGATTTCTTTTCCAGTCTCACCAGCCTTGCTCTATAGTGCCATTAACTGGACTGGGTATATAGGAGAGTAGATTGGAAAGTTACATCTAAAGTTCTAATTTACAAATTATCTTTTCTTTAGCAGACTAATGACATTTTTTCCTTTTCTTTTACAGATTTTTGCAGTTTTTAAAAATCTGATATAAAACGACTCAAGCTGGCAATCAGTGTATACAATGTGTAACTGTCTCAGCTGAAAAAAGCATTCAGTCCAGCAGGACTCAATTCCAGTTTCAAAGGTATAACATACTGGTAGGAAATTAATCCAGAATGACACATTCTGGTTTATTTTTCCACTTGTGAATCTCAAAATGGGAGAAAATCCTGTTGAAGAAATAAAACTTAAAATATGTTTCCATTTTTTCACTGATTAAGCATTAAGTTTGAACATTAGGTACCAATGTCTCTGAAACCCCGATTTTCTCTTAACTGCCTAATTCACCTTTATTTTTTTATATGTTTTCTATTGTTAAATTGATGGGTGTTACTAATCAACCCCTCTATTAAATGACAAATGTTGCCCATTTAATTAAACATAGAAAATTTGGTTTGTTTTAGTTTGAACTTATTTTTAATTATCCCAGTATTTCCAGAACATTTTTTCTGACAATTTCAAAGTATTATAATATCCCAAACAGCTGAAAGGGCATCCAAGATAGGTGCTGATTTAGTAGTGGTAATGCACAAGAAAAGTAATGGATGCTTTTTAGAAAGGACTGCTGAACTTAGGTTGCTTTTTTGCTCTTCTTCATAGACAACAAAAAGATGCAGACTAGTCTAAGCTGCCAAAACTTCTGGTTAACAACTTCTCTTTTCCTTGAAAATTACTTTCTACAGAAGAAAAATCAGCAACAAACCAACTCAGACCAAATTTTGTAGCCTACATCTGCCTTTTTAAGGTGTCCTTTACACTTGAGATACTGATCCTGCTTTCTGTATCTGTATGTGATTCACTTCAATGAAGTCTTTAAATTTTAGAACATTTTCTTCTGTCATAAAGTAGCATTCAATCTGAACGATTTTGAGCTTTAAGAGACCTTTCTGTATCAAAAGAAGCTATTATAATTATTTATAATTATTATAATGGTCTGACCTGCTGCAAAACACAGGCTGGGTAATCGTGTTTAGCAATTCCTTTACTAAATTAAATAGTCTGTAATGGAGTTTGAGTCTTTCTGTAAGCAAGATGTCAAATTGTTGTTCTGGGCTTATTCTTAATGTGGAAGAGATCTTTCTGGATTCCTGGCACCTTCTATTAGATCTGCACTAGAGAAATCGTTTTCAGTTGTGTTGAATGGCTCATATTAGCAGTACTTCCTCTATTCCTTTTTACCATAGATGCGTTGCTATTTGGGGTTGGATTCATTTTCCATCTACAGTTTTTATACTCTTTATACCACTATACTTTTGGGGTGAGAAGTTAATTGCTGGTGTTCTGATGAGTTACAGCTTGGTTATTCCTGTACCATGAAGAAGCAACTATACTACAGTACATTTATACTAAACTATATACGTAGTTTATGTATAGATATGTATATATATAACTATACTTTAGTTATACTGAAGGGAGAGATTAATTTTTATTTATGTTGTCAGATACAGACTGAGACTGTGCACTTGTCATCATCCGCTGGGCTTCCAGACCGGCTAAACTGGATTGCATAGAGTCTTCCATAAGTCTCCAGGACCTGGTTAAAAAGAAGAGAGGAAAGAGAGTGAATGGAAGTCTGGGGGAGACGCAGTTAGTGATCAGGAGGGAAGACAAGATTAGGGTGATCATTGCGATCAAAGAGATTGCACTGAGGCTATTGTGCTGTATCCTGTACCGAGACAGAGAGTGAGTTATCATTCTGATGTCAACTTCTCTGTACCTGCCATGATTTTGTCATACCCGAAGAACATCAGGTTGATTATTCATTCCTTGTAAACAAGTGGTTTCACACCTTCCATGAGCATCGTGGCCCAGGTCTAAAATCTTTTCTAGTTATTCTACAGTCTTTCACAGATGCTAACACATAAAGATGAATCAAGCATTTAAATAATGGCATATGGAGGTTTTGTGTTGGTTTTTTTCTCTGTTCCTTTCCTAATAATTCCTGTAATCCTATTTGCCTTTTTTATGACTACTGAGAATTGAACGGATGTTTTCATGGACGAACCTACCGTAAGTTCAGCAGTCTGTTTCCTGCATAGTAATATCTAGTTTAGAGCCCTACACTGTTCATGAAAAATTATAATTGTTTTCTACTTTGCAGTGATTTTTATTCTCCCATTTTAACAGAAAGAGCTTTCTGCATTTCTTCAAAGTCAGTTTTTGCTTCTCCTCTCCTTGAATGACTTAGCATCAGCAGAAAACTCTTTTACCTCACCCTTCTTCCCATTTTCTGAAGCATTTATGAAAGTGATGAACAGCTGTAGCAAAGCTGCCTGTGGGGCTCCATTCATAATTGCCTTTCAGTCCTACTCTTCTTTCCTATTTTTTATTTCCAATCTTTTAACCACTGTTCCCTGTTTCACTCCAGACCAATGGTCTCCTACTTGTCCATGATGTTAAATTGCTCCTGAACTCCTGCTTCCAGGATTCTCCTAGTTCTTTCTGGCATGCAGATCCATGCCAGCTTCACTCCCCGAGCCCAGGTAAGTCTTCCAGAACTGTTTGTGAACATTGATTGCCGTGTGTCAAATCATCCCAGGCCTTGGGAAGCTCCTCCTAGAGAAGCAATGAAGAGACAAACCAAGAAGTGACGCAGTAGCTCAATGATGTAGGTTGTGCCCACAGCATGAGTGAATAATGTTTTAAGTTAAAGAAACAAAACATGAAGCCTGAATGATGCATGCAAGTCACTGAAAAACTCAACATGTATTCTACTGAGTTATTAAGATCTTTAGCAGCATGGCCACCACTGAATCATCAGCTACTCATGGCTCACTGGCTCTGTGTCTGCATGATGCTCATGGGTGCCAGAAACTTGGCTTCCAAGTAATTGCCCCTGATTGCCAGCCTAAGGAAAAAGTGCCTTTTTGACTTTTTTTTTTTTTCTGGGGCGAGCAGGACATCAGACCTTTCCATTCTACTTTCACAAAGGTAGCCCAGCGCCATGTTTGCATTGCAGCTCACTTTTTCTGGATCTGCAAATTCAGATGACATTTGTCAGGCTTATTGTCCTGAATTACACGTGAGCAGATTCATCCCTTGCCATTCATGTCTTCCCAATGCAAGCCCACTGGTGGTGGCAGTGGCAGAGCCAGGCTGTGCATAAAAAAGCCTGCCATGACCATGCCACGCGGAAAAGGTGGAACTGTCAGACAGCAGTGGGCTCTCGTAGGGGACTTGGCATAATGTTCTTCACCTCTGGAAGTCCTGGATGCAGCTGGTCATCAGTGGTACATACTGCTGCATGGTCCCACTAACCCCCTTGCTCTCAAGGGGGTGAGAGGCTGGCCAGGGCGGCAGGTCAGTACACAAACACTATAAAGCCAGTGCATGCCTCTCACATCATTCTCAACTGTATGCGGGAAGGTGTGAAGGACCAGCTTCCCCAGGAAGGTAGGAGCCCAAGGGATGGGCCTGCTACAGTCTCAAGGCATGCTTCCTAAGCACATGCTAGAGGGCTGAAGCCAATGAGGCCAGCAGCCATGGCCGGAGGCTTCATGTAGTCAGCAGAAATGCAAAACGGACCAAACTGCCTTGGATGCAGCCCGCTTTGTGGAGCCTCTCAGCTTAGTCACGTACTGTGCAGACAGCAAATGAGTAGAGAGCACAGTGGAGGGAGGCAGAGGGTAGGGCATAGGCACGAAGGGCTGAGGGCTAAGTACTGAGCCATGATTCACTCCAGAGGGTACTAATTTCAGCCAAAAGCAGAATGAGTGAGGGAATGCTATCTCATGCAAATCCCAACAACTGTGTAGTCACAGTTTAAAACGAAGTGGATCATCTTGTTCACAAGCTCAGATCTCTAAATCTGCAAGGTGTGGCTTTCCTCTACAAAATTTGTGCAGACCATGTGTCCAGAGATTTTTATCTGTTATTACCATAGCCACCAGTTTTCCTTCTGTGGGTGCCAGGCTTACAGACTGGCTTGTAATTCCAAGGGTTTAGTTCCCCTGGAGGCCTTTTTAAACATTGGCATCACATATGTGCCATTTTTTTCCTCTGACAACAACGTAGTTCTAAGCAAGAGATTACCCATCGTGTTTAATAATTTTACTATTCCCTTTAGAAGTTCTGGATGAATACCATCTGGTCCTGGGCTGAGCTGCTGGTGTCTGCTGGTTAAATTGCCAGACTAAATGAGTAAGAATTTGCTATGAACTCTTGACTCCCCTTTTGGAGTGGATTTCTGCATGAAACATATTAAGATCAAAGAGTTTTGTTTTTCTAGGCCTTTTTTTGCATAGATTTACTCAAAGGTACAGCCAATAATCTTAATGTTTGGACAGTTCTGAGCTGCCTTTTTAACATAATTTCTGTCTTCACTACATTTAGCCAATTGCATGACAGATCACTCTCTCATGCAGATCAGTATCATCTCATTGTCTCCCTGCAAGCTTTACGAGAGAGCAAAAAAGGAAGCTGTTTTAATGAAATGCTTGCTCATCACAGATGTAATTTTATTATTTAGGAGAAGCAAAAACCTGAATGTCTGTCACACTTGAACTTAATCCCATTTTTGGGGATGTTGGAAGTTTTAGGCAAGAACTTCCTTTGAGTTGGCTGTTTTATTAGCAACACTAATTTATTAATAAAATTGGCTTTGTTAATTAAGAAATAATTTAGGTACCATAGTGTACCTGTGTAGGTAGTTTAGAGAATAGTATACAAAAATATTTTTTCCCTGTATTTGAAGAAGAGAAGGCCTGCTAATCTGTGATAACAAAAGAATCTGACATTTTAAATTCTTTTTTTTAATTTTAGTCTTAATCCTTTTTTTCCCCTGTAATGTCAAATACTGAACACACTGGCTTTGCAGCCAGAACAGTTGCTGTGCTCTGTCATTTCATGCTATGTGTATAACGCTTTTCTCGTCCAAAACCAAATCACATCAATTTACAGTTGCCTCATTCTTTTTCCTGAAGAATAAGCATCTGTTCTGTTTTTTCATTAATTTGACAAAGACCTTTACTTAAATGTAAATAGAAACTCTACTTGTAAAATGATTAATTTGGAAAAGCATATCTTTATCTTGTGTCAAACCTACAAATAATTTTGGGTTTGTTGCCAGGTCTTTTTTGTCCTGGCAAATGAAGTAAAATAAATGAATTACAAGAAATATATATGGAAAGTCATGGTCTACTTCTGCTCTCATTTGCGAGGGTTATGCTGGCATTGGGCCACTGATTCAGTGCAGTGACTCACACAGATACAGACTACAGGGAGATCTGAATTAGGCCACACTTTCAGAGAACACACAAAATTCTCAGGAACACATTTATTTTAAGCTTTTTCAAGGTGATCTGAGATTGAGTCCTCTCAGTATCTCACAGTAACTGCAATTAAGACCAGTTTATATCATACTCATCTGAACTCAAGAACATAAGGATGAAATTCACTTCAGAGCACCTTGTTGTACCGTCAATGATTTCTGAAATAGCATTTGCCAACTGCAGAGGGGATCAAAGGCAAACAAGGTGCTCTTGCTGCCCCTGCAGTGCATCTCCAGCGGTGATGTATGACAGTGCTGTGGCAAATAGCTTAATAAATGCCTGGGAGACTCCACAGGTCTTGGTAGATGATACTCCATCTGGACACATCTCAAGGTATCTTTTAAATGATTTGGGGGGTGACCACTTTTCTTTCTTTTGACGTGCCAATTCATAGTATTTGAATTTCTTGGATGTTTGCAGTATCATCCACATGACCTACCCACTGGACACATTACAGCTGGCCTTGATGCCTTCATGGGCATCCAGTCAGCCTGTCATACCATCTTCCTCAGAAGAGAGGAAAGGAGGCCTCCCAGGTGATGGCTGTAACTTTCGTACAATGTTCAAGGCTCACTGATGAACAGGACAAATAAAGCACATTGTCTCTGTAAATCTTCAGGTCCAATTTCATAATCATGTTAAAGTTTCTGTGGGTTTTCTGGGTGAAAGAACCCCCAGAAATTCAGTTTTGCTCCAGAGATTGCTATGCAAGAGTTGTATAAAGTTTAGGGAAAACTTCTTCAAAGAAGTATGTGTAAATGATCTGTCCAGAGTAACATAAGATCGCATAAAAATCCTACACCCTGTGAGAGCCAATAAGATACCATTAGTGAGGTCTGGGACAAATCATTATCCACTCCTTCCTCCCACACAGTTTATTGTGCATGTTGTGACTCATGTTGGCACTTCTCAGCCAATGTTGGCCTATCACTAGGGTCAGCTGCATCTCCTCCCTCCATAGACCTAGCCCTCTAACTAATTGTTAAAATTGAGGGCAGAAGTTATAATAATGCTTGCTGGACAACTGAAGCCGACCCTTTTCCTTTTTGTGGCTTATCATAACTGATGCATAAGTGCTTATGAGAAATGAATAGAAACCCATGAAAGAAGAACATCATAGACACTTTTAAAAGGTGCTTGTTTCTTTTGTAGGCTATGCACTGGGTTGTACAGTCCTATTTTTTTCTTCACCCTGTGAATATATTAGTTTGCCAGAAAAAACAGTTCAGGATTCAAGCTAGAGATGCAAGGAAACAGCCCTGCACACCCTTATGTTGTGGGTGCTAGAAACCACAGGCCAACTTACCAGCATGAACACACGGCCCAAGATGTCACTTTTTTTTTTATTATCTTAACACCATCAGGTATTGGTACCATTAATGGGCTCCTTTGAGCTTATTTTTGCATAGTAGACCAGCATGAGTCAAAGTCAAAATCCATCACATCTTCTAAGGTACCTGGCACCTGAGACTGTTTTCTGAGGTTACGGTCATGACACGGTTTGTAACAAACAGATAAAAGATATGGGGCTGCCACCAGAAACAGCCCCCATAGGTTATAATGTCAGCAACAAAATGGTATAACTGTTCTTGACACTACTCAACTGCTTAATAAAGCTCAAAACTGGAACAGACTGCTAAATAAACCCCTACCTGTAACAGTCGAGAACTGCAGCCTCTTCTTTTTAAGATTCCAGTTAAGCACATAACAAAGAGTCCCTACTATTTTACCGCTAGAGATTTTCATTAGTAGATCTCACAGAACTATATGAAAGGAGCTAGTTATGTTAACTGCAGCCGCTATGAGTTTCAATTTAAAGACAAAAAAAATGAACCACAGGAAAGTGAAATATTTGGCACAGGCCACTCAATGAGCTGGTGGAAGAGTCAGGAAAAGGAGGGCAGTCTCTTTGGAGCTGGTCCAGTGCTATATTTGTCAGACAGCTCTGCTCTCAAAAGAACCCATGCTATACTCATGACCTTAAGATCAAATATATTTCCACATTTCTGCAGAATTAGATAAAGAGATGTTAGTTTCACAACACCAACCAAGTCATTAAGGGACTGGCTGTGCAGTTAGTAGGGAGGAAATAGAGAAAATCAGCTGATGTATTATTGAGTGAATTGGTACCAGCATGTCTGAAGCCAGGGCTTTAATGTAAGATTCCAAAGTTTATGTGTCTTACTATGTATGGAGAGAAGTTACTTTGTGTTTCATAACATCTGATCTGACATCTACATTTTTGGAGGCGTATCAGTTTCTGTAACAGATGATAAATACCTTTAAGGTAATACTATTGAAATTTGTTCATTGACATCTGAGTTCCCAAGAATCACATAATCCTTGGCTTAAAGGAACCTAAGCTATGGGTAGCAAGATAAGTATTGTCTCTATTAGAAAAATACTGAAAATTACACTTACATAAGAAGAATTAATTTAATCAACAACAGTAGTTCTTGAAAGCTTCAGTTTTTATAGGAATCATAAACTTTCTATGAACAGCAGTCCTCTGATTTGACATAAATTTGCACAAGTGTGCACAAGAAATTGAACATACAATTTGCTTGTATTTTGATGAATTCTCTATTGCTCAGTAGCTAAAGAGGGGCACATAGCTTCACTTTTTTCAAAGTAACTAACTGGCTAGAAGTCTCTTATCAACAACAGAATTTTGAGTATGAATTTTAGTTATTTGAGACAATTCAGACCCTGAAGTGAGGGTAAAGAATAAGAAAAAAAGTAGAACAGAAAATAAAGTATTTTTAGTAGGGTATCTGATTATGAAACAGCTAGCCAGAGAATTCAGAAGAATCTAAAAATGTTAGGAGATATTGCAAAACTTCTCTCCTTTAGAAGCCCTTTCTTCCATTACTACTGTTTACAACATAGACAGCTACTATCGTCTATAAACCCCTACCAGAAATCCCCACATAGAAACTTTCTCTCCTTGAAAGTAATTCACCCAAGTAGGACTTTGATCTAATAAAAAGAAAAGCAAAAGATTACTTGACGTCTAAAATTTTGCTGTTTTTCCATCGTCACGATTTTGCGTGGAAGGGTACTCAGATAGTGAGATGATAGGTTGTCCCCTTCAAGTTCTGGGGCTCCTAGAATGAAAGTAAGATTTTAAGTTAGGCATGGCTATGCTTTTCATTGTACACAATTAAGTATTTTATTGTTTGACTCTTGTTCTTTTACTGTGACAATCTCCAGGCCAGGTTTTTTTTGGTTAACTGGAACTCTGCTGGCTGACAGCTTGAACTAATTATTGAACCAAGTAAGATGAGGTACAGGGAGACCTTCAGGAGCGAAGACAATTTACCCCAGCTGAAGTTCTGTTCTAGGTCTTCATTTCTGGAATGTTTATCTTTATTTGTAAATTAGCCAAATGATCCTTGCATTTTGGACTTCTTTGACAGGTATAATGCTGTCCAATAACTGGAATTAGAAAACTGTCAGTTATAAGTTTTTGAGAAACTGAGAGAGGCACATCAAGCCCACGGTGATAACAAATACTCTGATTTATTGTGCTAAGCTGTCCTGGGAGTATTTGATAGTATTTCCACACAGAGTAATTTCAAAATATTATTCAAACACTGAAACACTGAAAATAATAATTATTTCCAGAGTTTCACCACAGATGGGCTGTTAAAAGATAGTATTATTGGCCTTACTTGCCATGCTTTTGTCTATATAATTCTTAAGAAAACACACTCTGAGGAGCAATTGCTGTAGTTAGTTTGGACTAGTTGCCCATGTTTATACAATATTACATTGTGCAGGGAGTTAATGTGACTGAAAGCATGTAAGTTTTAAATTCATTTTCATTGTTTAGTCTTTGCTTACATTACAAAACTGTTTTAAAGCTGCCAAGGAGAAGACTCAACTCTCAAAAGAAAGGAGAAACAAAAGTCCAAGGACAAATTCTACTCTGAATTCTCTACTCTAACTTTTTGATAGAGCCAGACTCAGGATGCTGTGGTATCCTCAAATATCCAGACAAACATACCAGAAGTTGGATCTTTGGGATGTAATCCTTGTAGACAGAAAAGTTATATGATGCACCATCAATTTTGCTTTAACAAACATTTGAAAATTTGCAACTAATGTGCATGATTTCTTTTAATAATTTTCTGTGTGTCTGAAGTCATTATCTTACATTTGCAATTTCATGCATACTGGTTTGGCCCTTTCTGTAATCAACTGCACTGGTGTTAAGTGTGCTTTGTACAGACAAAGCAGTGCAAAACAGTCACAGATCATACAAATTGTGGCTACTCTGTCACTTCTCGGATACCTTATTTCTTCCCAGTGTTCTCCTTTTATTCTAATGCATTTATTTTGCAATCCTGCAATGTGGGGAAAATGAACAAATTGAAGCAGGAAAGGTATTTCCGATGAGACCATGATAAAAGATCAGTGACAATTAGTATTTTAGTTTTACAAGTTTTGCTTATTTAAGTTGCTGGAGCAAGTAAAGGGTTTTTAAATATTTTAAGTGATATGCTAGTGAAATGATCCTAGATTCTACTCTCACTCACTCTGGTTTTAAACCCAGCATTACCAGAAGTATAATCTTGCTCAAACCATAATCTTACAGTCATCTTCTCTCTTTAAATTTCATTTACATTTCAGTTAGAAAGCCAGAAATGTCAGCTGCAATTTTATGCTTCGTAAAGACAGACCTCCATAAAGTCTTCACTTAATTCTTAATGATTGCTCATAAAAGTTGTTATTAGAAGTCAAATGGGAATGCTCTGGCAAAATGAAAAGTAAAGCACTATTTATTTCATTAGCTGTTAAACTGAGTCATTTCATACTGGAATATCTTGTTCACAAGACCTTCTATAGAGAAGGCTGGAAATTTAAAATTTGGTTCTGTGGGAAATATTCAAATAAATTCTAAAAAATCAGATCATGATATAAATTGCTAAATAAATTTTGATCTTCTGTTTTAAGGAGTAGGTGGTAGGTCATATACAATATTATCCAACCTAAAATGATAGAAAACTTGTGTTCTTCTGGTCTGACATGTTACTAAATACCCAATGTCTTCCAGATTTAATGCTGTTTGAGAAGAAACTGGCAGTACAAATTGGTATTTCTTTGATGAAATCTACCTTACTTATCAAGAAAGCAGTAAATTTCATTTGCCTGAATAGTACAGGGGAATAAGAAACAAAACAGGAGTTTTCCTCGCTTACACTTTTCCCGTCATCCTGTTCATTCCACGGTGGCTTGTTTAGTTAGTGAAATGATAACAACTTCTTTTCCTCTGTTCCTTCTTCAGTGCATCCTCATGAGCACTTCTTTAGCTATTGCCCTTCCTATCTGTGTGCATTTTCTCCTCTTTTAAGCCAACTTAACCAAACCTGTGAATTTGCAAATAGCACCTTAAGTGTCCAGTGTTCATCCCTTAGGCCACACAACTGAGCTGTATTCAGTACCTTCAACAGGGGTATTATTTCCAGTTCTAAGGAGTAAATAAATGGTTAGGTCTCCAAGACTTGTGCATCGGATAAAGTTATGAAAGCTAGTAGTACCTTACTGCATAAGGATATTTTTTAAAAAATATTTTAAATTTTAAAAAAGCATATTAACTCATGTCACAGTTAAAGCTCACTTAAAGGTAAAACTATTGCATGGCTATGGATATTTGAGGGTTTTGGTGTCCTAAACCACTGCATAATCATTCCAAAGCAAAGCGTTTTTCTAAGTGAATATTTGCTTATAAAATCAATATGCATACATACATTTTCTTCTCCAAATCCCTTACCAAACCTGCACTATAGGCTAATTTAAGTCTTTGCCCCATTCATATTCTTGTTGCAAACCTTCACAGTTACATTTAGGGAAAAAAATTAACTACTTTTTGAAAGCAGCTTCCCTCAAAGAATCAGTGTCATTTCCTGCTACTATTTCCCTGTATGTCAGTACATATGTGGGGGGACAGGCTTATGTGTCACCTCTTTGATCTAAATCTTTATTATGCTGCTTTTATATTAATCTAATTTTACCCAAATGAAAAGCCTCATAAGTGAGAGTGGGTCCTTCCCGCTGTTGAACAACTCCAATGAGGTATTTTAGTGCTGTATTTTAGGTTGATGCTATACACTCTATCCAGCAGAAATTTACCTTGCTCTACTCTCTCTGAGTGCAAGCCTGAATGCAGTCCCAGACCACGACCAGGAAATCTTTATCCACACTGGCTACTAGTGTGTATCCACATATTTATTTAAGCTGGGAGCACCTTTTATCCCATCTGCTCCAGCAAATATGCCCTTTTAGTAAACAGTGGGTAGGAATGTTGGCCGCAGGGGTCCTTCCTATGAAGATCAAAAGTGACCAATGACAAAAGCCACTAGGGAGGGGAAGGAGGCATCCCACTGAGGAGGATGGACTATGGCAAGCTATTGATGATCTTCAGCTCAGGCACGTGGACTTCTGGAGCTCGATCAGGGAAAATCTGGCTTTAAAATACTCCACACCTTAGCCGTCTAATGTACCACAGCTATTCTTCTGACACCACATATTCCTCCAATTACATTGCTATATGATTGCTTACTCACATTAATGACTGCTCACCTCAGCTAGGGCAAATCTCTACAGTTCTGCTAAATGGTTTTACCAGCTTCATATCTTGTCTCTTCACTTTCTTTTTTGCAATGAATACAAATAATTACAAATTTTCTTCAGCCCTTTAGCACTATGACCTTTGTGAATGTTTTCTAATTTTGCTTCCTGGTATTTCTGGGAATGTGTTGCAATATAGATTATAAGATTTAGTCCTGTATCCTGTTAATTAATAAAATAATACATTTTTTTTTACATAGTACCTCTGTCCCTTTTTTGATTTAGCAAATTTGTTGTGCATTGGAAAGATTTCTTTACTGAGCTCTAAACAGCGATGCAAAACACAAAACCTCACTGCATTTGTATATTTAAATTTTTTTGCTTAAACTGCGCAGAGCTTCATCTGAAACCAAGTCATCTGGGTTTGTTTGTGTTCCCTAAAGCTGGGTACAAGATTTCAGTGTCATTTTTCCTTTAAGGAGGTTTATATACAAATTTGTATTTGGGGGGTTAATTAGAGCAGGGTAGCCTGCTATTCAACAGCTCTGTATGCAGCCTTCAGAACTGGATATGCTTTTACATATGCTTGCTCTTCCACCTCATTGTTTTACTCTTTTCAGGTGGTTACTTTGAATTCTTGTGCAAATTCTTATTATACGTTTGTTTCCACAGTAAAAACTGTTCATTTAGTTGCATTTCATATATGCACAATTCTTGTAACAGGCAGCATTAGTACTCAATCTTTTCAGATCATTTGCTGCAATAATCTATTCCTGTATATAAACAGAGAAACTGTGTTTAGAAATTAGGGCTCAGTTTTACATTCTGACCTAATCTCTTTTGAACTACTACAGGATGATTGCAAGTATTTCAGTATAGAATTCTTTAGACCCCTGCTACTGCCTGAGATCTATCAGAGGAGACTGTTCCATAGCTGGTGAAGATATTTATTCAGTGCCTGGTGCTCCCTTTCGATGGTATAAAGAATTTGTCCGTACAAGGAAAGAAAAGCACCATCAGTGGAGACAAAACTATGAGAAACTTATGAAGGTTCTGCTTGCTATGCTCAGTTCATTCAGCAGTTCCATTTTGTAGTTTATCTTACTAGCACTTCTAGCTGTCTTTTTATCAGAGCAGACATCAAGTTAAGGAAGCAGAAGTCAAGGTAAAGGATATCTGAGAAATCCTAATAATGGAAGTGAGGATCCCTGCAACCCAAACTAGAGTGCTCCTTTTAACAGTTAGGTTATCTGGTTATCTTCCACCTACATAACCGCCCGGAAAGAATTACAAAAACCCTACAAGAGTTTCTCGATCCTCTTGGTTTATTCTTCACTTTTGAATCTTCTATTTGAAAATGTAACAAACAAGGAAACCAATCAGCCTACTAATCCTTCATAATTAAAAAAAAAATTAGAAAAAGGATAAATCCACTTTGTCATCAAATCTTCATCTGAGGAATAAAAAGTGCCTAGAATTGATACCCAGGGAGAGATCCTTGTTCTGCACTGAAGTTTATAGTTCTACCTCTTAATTATTAAGAAGAGGAAGGCTATGATTTAGACACTGAGTAATGTATTCAAGGTGATCTACTGGTTGTTGAAGACTTGCAACACACACTGACATGACTCTGTAATAAGTTGTATATATTCCAGGCAGCGAACAAAAGTATAACAGACTACCTAAAACATTTATTACATTTTCCACAGAAGACAAATTCCCCTACTGCAATAAGTAGGGACATGGTTTAGTGGTGGACTTGGCAGTGTTAGGTTTATGGTTGGACTCGATGATCTTAAAGGTCTTTTCCAACCTACATGATTCCATGATCCTATTCTAAGTAGGATATGGTACCAAGAAGCTATTTCAGTGGAGTAATACTCAATACTGTATAATAAATAAATAGAAAATCAGAGTTTTAGATATTTTTAATAGTAGGTATAGAAATCCACCACACACATTTTTTAGATATTCTTAAAAAGGGAATACCTCCTGTCACAGACAAAATCCAAGTTCTGCTTGTATTTACATCACATAGCCTCACTGAAATCAATAGGTTTGAAAAGACAACACAGAATCTCACATCTCACCCTAGCATACCTATATACTAATAAACTCTGACCTGGAGATGTTAACTAAAAGAGAGGTCTTTTTAGTGCATTTCTTGCTTAGAGACCAATTGGTTAAAATTTATAGGAACCTTAAAAGAAGTGGCTAAAGTAAGCTGTTACATGTGTACTGGAAAATGTTTGCTCGTGAATGTTGAATTATGTCTTTTAAAAGGTTTGGATACGTATGATAGTTGTGTAAGTTTCTCAACAGGCTTGCTGACAGGTAAATATACAATTTAAAATTAAGATATAAAATATATGTCATGGGTGAAGTGCACATACTACTCAGTATATAAACTGTATTTGTGATTCAGCATGTGTTTTTCTTCAAAATGGATCTAGATCAATAGACTCCATTTCTGTTTTAAGACCAAGAAATCCTACATTTGCGTAATTATATCTTAATAATGGTAAATGTACACATGGGATTTTACGAACCAGAAGATACAGAATGTTGCTGCTAAAGCCCCTGTCACTTGATTAATAATAAAACACATGGACAATGGACTAAAACTAATAATACTAGAAAAATTAGGGACTTTGTGCATGTCATTTGTTTTACATGCCTGATAACTCACAGTTGCTGCTATGACTCAGCAATGCTATTAAAAAGTACCAGTAATAGATATTATGACCTGAGATACATGATCCTCTCGAGGGAGGCTTATAGCTATCTAAAGCCAAGGTCTGGTAGGAAATTACCTAAACTCAAGAACTGAAACAATGTGAAACTCCTAAAACTAGACTGATAATCCTTGACGTCACTGGTAGTCAAGTCTAGCTCTCAAGTTCAGCCACATATTAGATAAAATATATTACTTCTCATGAACAATAGTCCACAATAAGAGATGTTTTCTGCCCTGATAAGTGAAGATACATCATCTAAGCTTCCTACATTCTTCAGATTGCATCAGTGGTATTTGAGCAAAAAATCTCGTTACTCCATGGGAGCTGATTATTTTAAATAAAGTATTGAAACTTGTCAAAACATACACTGTCACTTTTGGGGCAGTAATTTCAATAATGCTTAAAATTTATGCGGGTGAGTCACTGAATATATTGTGGTTCTGATTACACAAGGAAACCAGTGGATGTTATAAAGGTAAGCTTGCAGGATTGGCCCATAACTGAGATTAAATTTTAATATACATTAATCTAATACAAAGAGTCAGTACACTGAGCAAAGGACTGAATATGTTCTTCTCTGAAAGAACCTGCTTGGATTGGAGATCC
The DNA here is from genome assembly GCF_034638445.1 of Ciconia boyciana. Lineage (NCBI taxonomy): Eukaryota > Metazoa > Chordata > Aves > Ciconiiformes > Ciconiidae > Ciconia > Ciconia boyciana. Next base: position 21,320,918 of record NC_132938.1, read on the forward strand.
AGACAGTAGCTGTTTGAACCTGACGTTTTAGTTTACAGGTCAAGTTCTGCTAACGGCTTGAGATGGAGGATCTGAGTTATGGATTTGAAACCCTCATAACTTAAACTGGTTCTGAGTGGAGAAAGAGGAAATTAAGGTCTGGACAAGAGTAGCTTTTTAGATGAAAAAATAACCCCCCCAAAAAAATCCAGTTTACCTGAGAGGAGGTAAAAATGCATGCTTTCCTGTCTGAAGGAAGGCAAATTTGGAGGGTTTGTGGGGGGATAAGGGTATGTGCAGTTTTGGGGTTTTTTTTTTGTTTTTTTTTCCTTTAATTTCTTATCCTTTTTTTTGGCAGAAAAAAAAAATTGTTACTTTTCTTTTTTTTTTTTTTTTTTTAAACCTGGGTTTCTGTGGCACTTGTTGGCTGGGACACAGCCATCCTTACACATGACGCAGTCTGCCATTAGGGATTGCACACACTGTCATTCTCTTGGCAGTGTCTCATGTAGCACAAAAAAAAAGGAACCTGGAGATATACACAACATTTGTGATACATTATCAGGGTGAATGCAATGCGTATCTCTCCCCCGGACAGCATTGACCCCCTATTACTCAGGGTGTCAAGGAAAGATAAGTCGCTTATCGACAGTAATAAGTGACAATGATTGCACGCTTAGTCATATTCTGCACCATAACAACTCGTTTGTTCCCTTACCCTGCCAGCACTGACTGCATGAAGGCACCCACCCCCAGCACAGGTGAAGGCACAGTGTCCCCCCTCCAGTCCCTCCCCATCCCTGTTCTCGCAGCAGAGAAAGCAGCCCTAAGAGGAAACTTCAAGACTTGGCATTTCTAGCAGCAAGAGAATGAAAGATGAAGGCGGGATCAGGGCAGCACAAGTGTTGTGAATTGCTTTAGAGGAAGAGTGTCTTGGGAACAGTTTGAAAGTGCTGGGATTTTGTTGATTGGGATTTTGGGATTGCGACTGCTGGGATTTTGTTGACGCTGCTGGGGTTTTGTTGACCTCCCTCACCCATCACTCTGTTATACAAGGCAACTGCGTCCTTTGGTGATACCTGCAGGCAGTCCTGGTTATTAGGTCAACTAATATAGTTGTGAGGAAAAAAGACAAGCTTCCAGGCACTCAATGCTTCCTTTGAATGGTTTTCCTTTTTACTGACTGCTTTTACACCCCAGGAAATAAACTGGTCTTCACAATCATTTGGAAGCATTAAAATGTATTTTGTCTCATGTGGCCTTAAAAATGACAGTATGGTGTATCTGTTTCTTCACATCCTCTCCTCTTCTCCATCTAAAACCCACCAAGGGAAAGAGGGAGAGAATATGGGTGAAATATTTCAGATATTGGCTATGTAATTTTTACTTTCCCTTGCCAAATTCTCAATGCTTTCCGGACCTGCAGTGGCAGACAAATATAAGTGGCAGACACTTGGGATACCAGTATCAGGTATAGCTAACTGCAGTAACTTGACACAAAAAACAGTAAAGAAAGGTATAACATTGTAGAGTACTGCAGCTGTAAAAGGAGGTGTGACACAATGGGGAAGAGAGCTGGTGTTCAGGGGTGTAGGACAAAGATGAAGAGAGGAAAAGACCACCAGAAAAAACCCCAACAGAAAAACAATGTCACCTACACCAGATCTTCTGATAAAACCAGCAAGCTACCTTTGGTATGTGGTACTGGACATCATAAAACCACTCTACACTGACTGTACTGCAGTTGCTTACTTGCAATTTAAAAGTAAATCACGATGGAAAAGCAGTAATTGTCAAACACTTATCACATGAACCAAGTTAAACCGGTCATGTGATAGCAGGGGGACAGGCTAAAGAGTTGGTTGGGATTTTTGCCAGTGCCTGTTATTTAAGTGATATTTTTTAACAATGACCCTGTATTTCTCAAGCTGCTGTGCAGTAAGCTCCTTGTAAGGAAACAAAAATGAAGCACGCACTTAAGCATGAGATTTCTTAACTGGATATGGTAAGGATACACAAGAAGCAGTTAACAGCACTCGGTCAGATGCTGTAAAGATTATCTCTTTATATCACCTTGCTTTTTAGCTTTGATTGGCATTTACAAGAAGTAAGTTTTCCTGCCCATATTGGAGACATAACTGACAGGAGAGAAACCCAGTGCATAGGAGGAAGGAAACCAGACTCGAAATAGCCTGGAAAAACAGGGCATGAAGAGTGACAGATGTGTATGTGTAACAAACAAAGGCAGATTTGGAGCGGAGGTAGTCAACTGCAGGAAATTACTCATCTGCAGCTGACATGAGCTTTTTCTCCTGTTTGGTTGACCCACAGAAGGTAAGGATGGCTTTTGCAGACCTGCAAAGTCTTATGCATTGTAAATGAAACTCATCTGATGTATTGTTTCCCCACATTCCCCAAGAATAGGAGAACTCACACTTCTAACAAGCAAGGTGTCGTGGCTTCTGTCCCTCTCCACGACCTGCCATCTGGCTGAACGTGGTGCCTGCAGATCACAGCATGGCAAACAGCCAGACACCATGCTGCGCTGCCAGTAGGAACATAACCAACCTCTGAGTCCCCACATATCAAGCAGTCCTGATAAGTGACACGCTCACCAAACGCAATGTAAGATTGCCATCCCGGTGGCAGTCCACAGGTTCTCCCAAAAACTGGAAAAGAAAATGCTGGTGAGGACTGTGCCAGGCAAGGGGGTAGGGCTTCCTCTCACACTTGCAGCTGCGATGTAAAACCCAGGACTTACAGACATCGGCCTGCGGCACTCAGTAGCATGCCCTGGTTTTCTGCATGTGCTTGTCTTAGCAGGTAACGTTCCTACACAAACAAATGATCTTCCTCATAAAAAAAATCCAAAACAACAGGAGATGTACTGCCTCCACGTGAATTCTTTGTAGAATTTTATTATGAACTAGGACACAAAGCTGTTACACTTTGTATGCTTGTTCAGTTGGGAATGTAGGCAAATATTTCATTAACTCCCAATACACAGAGAAAAAAATTGTGCTCACTGTTGCCCCTAACCTCATATATGCATGTACGTGCAGAACTGACAGAAAACTTAATGTAAATCAGAATAGATATTCAAGGCATTGGTAGACAATTGGTCATTTGATTTCCCTGTGCTCTCCATGAATTGAGAAGCGAGCTCTCCTCAGTGTTTTGATTTAGCATAAGCCACTTTTTCAGGTTTCTCTACAGTTGGTTAAAGAACTTTTATCTCTGATCCTCTATCACTATTCTTCTTTAAACTTCATTTTATCCAGAAATGCTCACAGGTAAGTCAAAAGAGGTTGCAGAGAAATGACTTCAGGTGCATTTTTATACCTATTATATGTAGTTGCTTTTTCTAGCAAGGTAACTGATGACATCTGTCTTCATTTCCTCACATCTGCGTCACTCACCTGCAGAACTTACAGCAGTGAAAAAGTTACAACCTGATGTTTCAGAATCTTGAAACATTCTTTGTTTTACAGAGGTATGACCATCCTCAGAGCTGAAAATGGGTATTAATGCTCGGCTTCGCAGGTCAGTGATCAGCTCTCCATGTTACCTCCTTGAACTCTCTTACCTTATTTATTAATTATTCTGGGATTTTCAAAATTAGTATTTCGGCTTAGTAAATTAGTTTATTATGTGACAATTTGATTACATGGTCCTGTTACTGATGCACATAGGAATAGATTTTCCCGGAACGACTAAGTGGATTAAAGCTCCTTGCATTCACATCACCCCATGAGATGTACATAGTGCCACACAGCTACTCTGCTTAAATGAGGGCTCTGTCGGCTCCTGGTGCTGAGCCTGAATTAGTGCCTCACCATGCTGAGCAGGCGGGGTGTGCTGGTTTTGGCTGGGGCAGAGTTAATTTTCTTCCTAGTAGCTAGTAGGGGGCTATGCTTTGGATTTGTGCTGGAAACAGTGTTGACAACACACTGATGTTTGAGTTGCTGCTGAGCAGTGCTTACGCAGAGTCAAGGCCTTTTCTGCTTCTCACCCCACCCCACCAGCGAGGAGGCTGGGGCTGCACAAGAAGCTGGGAGGGGACACGGCTGGGACAGCTGACCCCAGCTGACCAAAGGGCTATTCCATACCCTATGATGTCATGCTCAGCATATAAAGCTGGGGGCAGAAGAAGGAAGGGGGGGATGTTTGGAGTGATGGCATTTGTCTTCCCAAGTAACCGTTACGTGTGATGGAGCCCTGCTTTCCTGGAGATGGCTGAACACCTGCCTGCCCACGGGAAGGACTGAATGAATTCCTTGTTTTGCTTTGCTTGCGTGCGTGGCTGTTGCTTTCCCTATTAAACTGTCTTTATGTCAGCCCACGAGTTTTCTCACTTTTACTCTTCCAATTCTCTCCCCCATCCCACCGCGGAGGAGCGAGCAAGCAGCTGTGTGGGACTTAGTTGCTGGCTGAGGTTAAACCACAACACAGGGGTAAAATATTCAAGAGCACAATAAAACTTTACCTGAGTACAGGTCAACTAGTATTCCTCAGGAAGCAGACAGGAAGGAGCCTTGGGGCTGAATTTTCTGTTCACGTCATCTGAATGTGATATCTCAGGCCCTAAAAAGCAGCTTTTTAAACTGTCTCTGAAGTTTTAATGATCTGAATCCTGCTACATTATACCAGTGCAAAGCCACTTAAACCACACCTAAAGATGTTTTTGAGCTAATCTTTCTGACTGCACTGAAATGGGTTTGTAGCCCTATCACTGTCAGCTCTAGCGGAGAAGCAATTCAAGAAGATGCTGCCTTGTAGCTACTGATTGCAGCAGCTCAGCTGAGGTGCAACAGCTGACTTGTAAGAGAAAGCTTCGTCCTTTCCAAGGCAAAGCCAGACAGGTTAATTAAGCTGTAAGTAATGATGATATAAGATATTATTTAACTCGTTATTGAGGCGGACCTGGAATGCTCATAGCCGGTTACAGTCCACCTGGCCTGGCAGGTGGCAACTAGCCAGCCACAGCAGCTACGAACGCCTTCGTCGGCTGCTGTCACGAACCCACCCCGGCTAGGCGAGCGGCTGGACACGCACGCAGGGCTGAAGCAGTCACCAGGCTGCGGGGACGAGGACACTTGTCTCGGCAAGCTCCGCGGAAGCGAAGGGCAGAGCGGGCAGGCCGGGCACACTCGGATGGCTCCAACAGCAGCGTGGCCAGGTGCCGGCACCCAGGCTGCGCGGCCAAAGCCCAAGACCTTCGCGTAGGCTTTCCTTGCACTTATTTCCGAGCTCCTTTCTCGCAATGATACGTTATGAACGTTTATTTAGGAAACAGAAGCAGCGCGTGAGATTTTCACCAGAGCTTTTGGCAACCGTTATCCAGCCTAAGGTGCGCGTGGCCCGCGGGCTGGAGGAAGCCTGCCAGGTGCCCGGGGAGAGGTGGCAGCTGACGGCACCACCGGGGCGGTCTCCCCGGCTCTGGGGACAGCGTGGGGCCTCCTGGGCTGAGCGCCGAGGGGGCCGCGGGGGCCTCCGCCACACCGGGCAGCGGAGGGCACGCTGTCCCGCTCAAGTCACGATCGGCCGTGAGGAACTTTTCTGTGAGGCGTCGCTTTTTCCACCCGGACGCCGCCGCGGAAGAGCACTGCCGCTCCCGCAGTTGCCTGGTAACTCCGGTTAACGAGGCGTGGTGCCGCGGCGAAAGCGGTCCGGTGCAGCAGCCCCCCCGCGGCCAGGGGCGCCGCGCCGCGATGCTGGACCCGGACAGCGGGCTCTCCCTCACCATAGCGCGGATTGTGCAGCGGCTGAAGGGCTCTAGCCTCCACTCCCAGCTGGAGCGACAGGCCCGGGTGAGCCCCGACCTGGCGCTGTGCCCACAGGCCCGCCTCCCTTTCCCGCTTCCCCTCCCCGGCGCTTTGTTCCCGGCCGTCGCCCCCGCCCCGGCCCGGCCCGGCCCAGCCCAGGCCGTGCGGCCTCCGCCGGGGCAGGGGGCCCGGGGCCGGCCTGCCTGCCTGCCTGCCTGCCCGCCTTCCCTCCCTCCCTCCCTTCTCGACGGGGCCGGAGAGCCGGCTGGTTGGTTTCTAGAGCAGTATTTATAGTTTCACCCCCTGGGACGGAAGGATTTCGCAGTGAATATGAAGACTATCCTCTTGAAATCTCACTGCTTCAAAGAGTTCCTAAAATGAATCGCTTTGTCTTTTAATCTCTAATTTGGAAAGCTTTAAATACCACCCCCTCCCTCCCCACCCGCGCCCTTCTCCAGAGTGCCCTGAGAAAAGGAGGATTTGGTGAATGGAAGTGAAAATACATGAAAACCGCACATGAAAGTTCGTTTTTGTAGCTGGGAAAACAGTTGATTTTTTATATTTAGTAATTTATCTGCAGTCGAAACCAGATTTTAATATTTCAGCTGAACTTCATTTAGGATGTTTCAGATTAAAACAGTGTCAATGTTCATGACCATAATAACATGATAGTGGTGCTATGACGATTATTGTGTGTTACTTAAATATTTTGGGTTGGGTTTTATAAAATCTTGGGGGTTTTGTGTTTTGGTTTTTTTTTTTTGCAAACAGTGCTTCAAATTGTACAGATTTTGTACAATTGTACAGATGTCCATTTTCTGCCTTAGTTTTGTTAGGTTTTTTAATGAAACGTTATTTTCTTCTCTGAATATCTCTGAAGCTTTCCATAGCAATTGACATCCCTGTGTGCCTTTTCTGTTGTTTTGTTTTTAAATTTGTGGATTTGGTCTCCAAATGCTTTTTTAAATGTATGTCTGCTTTACTCCTGTTGACTGTCTGCTCTCTAAATATGTGAGTAAGCAAGTGTGCATGACCTGAAGGGGGCTGGAATTATAAAAGAGTATAGGCGTTGGGTTCTGCTAAGTGTTGGGGAATTCAGCCTCCCAAATAGCCTGACATGAGGTGTGGAGAGTCAAATTCAAGACCTTGTCCTCAGTAAAGGCAGTGATGGGATTTCAGAACAGGACTTTCTTTTAACAGCTCCGTTACTGATTGTAATAAAACCTGTATGTATGCACCTCTGCATTCATTCTTTTGTCTCTGTCTCCTGTGAGGCCTGATTGCACAGTCATTTGATACTTTGCGTGTTTGTTTTGGAACACGAGGAAGCTTGGTGTCCTCAGGACTTGGCGGGGTGTTTAAATGCTGCTGGTGGATGGCTATTTTGTACAGCCATTTTGTACAGGTGGACACTCTGAGGACCTTAGCAGTGCCCTTCCATGGTGGTGTTTGATGTCTGAAAGGGCAGTTAAATGCCTAAATCCCTCCCTGACTCTGTAGCATATCAATTTACTCAATACAAGCAGAAACTCTGCATAATTAAAGCATAAAGGTAACCTATAAAATAAATAAAACACAGTGTAATGACCACAGCCAAATCTGTCATGATAGCTTTGCAGAACACTGTTTTACAAATTTCTTGGAGAAGAAAAAAAAAGGTGTATATATAGGTCAGAAGATTATTCTAGACATATGAAGTGCTAAGGGAAAAGAAAATAAAAAGGGCAACATTCAGGTTGATTCTTAGAGCAGGTGTTTGAAGAGTTTGTAATAGATGATTAATTGAGAGCTATAGTTTAGTGATCTGAAAGACTGGAAAGGTTTTAGACACATCAGCTAGAGGATTTCTCAATGTAAAGAAGTCATCTTTTGGAGCTTGTAGTTTAAATTTATAGGGCCAGATATACACCCTGTTTGTCAGGGATCTGTATGTTCTCCTTGATCTTGAATTGTTTTAATTGACCTTGCATGCATTTATGTTCTTTCAAGTACAGTATAGACTTGTTTTATTTATAATGCTTGTATGGTCACATTATTGCTGTACTATGCAGTTGCAAAAGCCCTATCAGTGAGTTCCTTATCTTTGCTCCATCCCTTAGCAGCTGTACAGAATTCTGAAGGTTTCTGAATTTTGCTACTCTCTGTATTAAGTTAATGCTTGACTTCCCTCCCATTACATGGGATATTTCTGTAGTTGCATTATAAAATTGAAACCTTTGCTATTGCTATGCATCACACCTCAACTCCAGTTTATTGATAGGACGTGGTGGGTTTTTTGTCTGCTGGTTAACAGTCAGTTTCTGAACAATGCTTATTGTGCGTTGGTTGCAATATTGATCTATAGGTGGTCCCTTTTTATACGATTTTTAAGCTATTTTTTGGGAAGCATTTTTTGGGAGGCAATGCATCAGAATAAAACTTACTTATTGTTTTTGGATATTTATACTACAGTTATATTTTACCTTTACAAAGATTGCTGTTTATCTGTAAGTGTAGAAACTGACATTGCTGCTTCCTCAAAAATATTTACCGTCTCTGAAAACATGAGAGTTAGAATGGATCAAGGCCCCTTATAATATTGCCTGAAATTTTTGAGAGGTCATGTGGTCTCACAAACAGTATTTCAGCTATTAACAAAAACTCTGTTTTGTAAATTCATCTCTTCTCTTAATGTCTAGGAAGGAGAGCTCAAAATGAACAGTTTCTTTCACGAGTTAATAGAATTTTGGGGAAAACACAATATCCTGACATTATTTGTGGGAGTTGGCAGAGTAGCCCTGTGGTTATGAACTGATCACACCAGTGCTATGTTTGGCTGTCACTGAGAGCCTGAGCTAGTGTCAAGGACTGTGATACACAATCTCTTTGAAATAAGTTTGGCATGGGCACCAAGTGATTTGCTGTCACAGCTTTAGCTCTGTGGATACCAAGATAATAACATTTTTGTCCCGAGGACTGAAGTGGAAGTAGGGTCATATGCTTGTTAGTAACGATTTGGAACCTAAATGTTACGTTGATTTTGTAGGTTGAGTTTTGGTATATTGATAATGTGCCTGCAGTTAATACAAAGAGGTTAATGCAGGAAAGAGTGTAAATGTGCCTGTCACTTGCTTTGGAATTTCTTCTGACCATATTTTGTAGTGTGTTTGAAAGGAAAGAGTAACAGTTACAAAGAGCCAAAATATTAGACAGTAGCTTTTCAACAGGTAGAATTGCTGCTGGGGTTACTGGGATATCGGGGGAGAAATCTGATCTCAGTTTCTCAGGCAGAACTTTCACTGTGTGAGTTTGTAACCAGATTTGATTGCTTTTGTCTTAATTTTTGTCTTCCCTTTCTGAAATGTAAATGTTTTTAAGGTAAAAATTAGAAGTAGTTAGAAAAACTGAGACACGGACATCTTCAATCACAAAATGCCGTTTGAAAACAATCTTTTTTGTGAAATCTTGCTCAAGTTTTGTTTTAGGGAAAATCTTTGTCCGTGAACTGATAATAAAAATGGAACAGTTCAGAAACATGAAAAACGTGCTACCTTTTTAACACATTTTCATTTGCAGATAATTCAGAAACTTTGTTTTTCATCATGTTTGAGGGAAACCAGGCTTTATTAATTAAGATTAATCGATCTTAATGTTTGTCCTCTGCAAACCTCTAATAGAAATCAGTCTGACTCTGAGTTGCCTGGAACCTCTAGTGGCCAGGGGTAAATAACAAGTAAAGTTTAAAACAAAAACAAAACAAAAAAAACAAACAAAAGCTTCAGTAGTTTATTACTAAAGAACTTTTCTGAAACAGGAGGTGAAAATAAAATGAAAGATAAAGGTTCTACGTTATTTTTTAAATTGACCAAGAAAGACTCACAATACAAGGAATCTCTCTGGGCGTTTTCTGTGTAGATGCTCTCAGATTTGTTTCTTGTAGGTATGTCTGTAGTGGGACAACTTGAAGGAGAACTTGTAGAAAAACAGGATAATGGCTGTCAAAGTAGGCTAAAAGTGGTAACCTGAGTGTAAGAATCAATGCTGACACCCCACCCCACTCTGACAATTGAGTATGAAGTTTGTGAGTGAGGAAAGATTTTTAGGAGGTACCTGAAGGTATGAACAAGGTGTGGAGAGGAGATACGCTAGGATATGTCATGATCAGAATGATTGTCTAGAGGAGAGGACTCTGCCATCACTCTTTGAACAGACCTGTGACTAGTACCAGCAGGGTTTAAAGAAAATAGTAATAAAAGTGAGAGGTAAAGGTCTTCACAAGACTTCAAATAGGGCAAAGAAGGAGAGGAGCTTGCTTTGGGAGCACTAGGAATGCTGCAGCTGGGATATTGCCCGACTGTGGTGTTCTAAAGGGAGTACGGATAAACAGCTTGGAATAACTTATGTGGAGGGAATGGTCTGCAAGAAATCTGAGAATATTTTCATTACATTTTTCTCCAACAGTTAAAAAAAGAAATTGATACTGATCTCTACTTAAGTAAAAAATCAAATTAAGGAGGAGAATGTTTCTGTGAAATGTAGCATTTATTTAATAAAAGTTAGCAAATAAATGTAGGCTCATGAGTCATCACAGATAATTAATGATTCCTTTTTGTGCATTGTATTTAACAAAGGTCTTACCATCCCCTCCTGACAGATTTTTGTACTTTGGTTTAAATGGTTCAGTAGTCACATTTGCAGTGCAGTGAATTTTAAATTGAATGCAGTTGTGAATATGTTGAACAGAGTATGGAGTTCAGAAGCAATGCGAGCTTGATTCGCAGATTTTTATTTTTTTTTTTAGTAACGTAGATTATATGTTTTACCTTGTGTGTGTGTGTTTTATTTGCAGCACTAATTTTATATTCAAGTAAAACCTAGAAAATCTATCAAAACATCAAAATTATATTATTAAAAATGTATCCTGCATATCTTGTGGGAGAACGTAACATTTGAAGCTGTTTATTCCTGTATAAGGCTAATTGAAGCTCTCTGTTTCAACTGCTAGGTTATTTTTACTTGTATAAGAAAGTTCACAATACTTTTTCCCTTAGTGTAATTACTGTAGAAATGTACAAGGGTTGGAGAATTGTCAATGTAATCAGGGTTTTATACTTACCAAATTTGTTTAGTTATGCTCAGAATGATTCCTCTTTCTGTTACACAAATGTATAAACCAAAATCACTCCCTTAAATTTGTAGGATTTTAAGTGTTTAGAGAGTGTTTATGTTGAAATTGTTGTGGTCATACTTGAAGTGGTTTTTAACAAGTTGGCTGGATCCTTATAAAATCTAGTTATGGCAGAACGGAGTATATGAGAAAAGGTGAATATTTATTAGCTTTCATTGAATTTACTTCTGCTAAAGTTGGGCTACATTTGGGGTAGTGTGCTGTATTGTAATTTGGGAAATAACAGCAATAAAAGCTGAAAACATTGTGCAAAATCATAATGAACAGTAATAAGTGCTCTAAGAGTGTACATACTTGTCTAAAACAAAAAGGCTTTGAAGAGAAATTATGGTGGATAGCCTGTAAAAATATTTAGATTGTGTAAAGTTATTTGCAGAACTGTTTGCAGCAGGATAAAAACATGTGTTCACCTGATGCAGTTCTACATTTCAGTATAGCTGGATCACTTCCGTGCAATGTTTATTCTTGTTGAGAAAAGAAATAGTTTGACACTAGACTTATGCTGGAACACTTTGTTCTGTCAAGCCTCCTCTTTGTAGTATGTTGCTGGTCCTCTAGGTATTTTCCTATACTTCGAGTGCTGTGCCTTGACGGCTGATCTGTCATCTTGCATGATCAGTGCCACTCCAGTCATGATGAGGGAATGCCATTTCCAAATTTAGATGCTAATTTGCAAGTAGATTTGTCTCTTTGTGTTCACTTGCTCTATGAATCAATTTACTACACTCACCAACTTTTTCCAACTAGCTCTGTGCTATCCTTTTGCTTGCTTTCAGCCAGATCAATGTTGAGTGTCTGGATTTTCTTCCATCTTGGCATCCAAGCACAGAAAGCGTAACCCATTTAGAGTATCACTTATGATGATGACTGCCCAGATCTCAGCAGAATACCTTACCAAAACCAAAGGCGAAGAAGATGTGCACAGAACATAAATACAAAGGATTGCTAAGGTACCTTAGCTGCCTTCCAGAAGGTTTGGAAAAATTTTGAAAGTCCCAAAACTATCCCTTCTCTTCTGTACAGCTGAAGGATAAGAGGATGTCAACAAATGCTGTAATGATAGCTTGTTTTATGAAGGAATGTCTAACAGCCAGTTACTTCTTGATTTGCAAGAAGCTGACCAAGACTGTAAATAAATGTGGGCACCCAATGCCTGAACCCCTGTGCCCTATCCATAAGCATATGCACGATGCCAGTTATACTGGAAGATAAACTGGTCAGCATTAACTTTTATTAAAAATCATTTGTTATTGCTTGCTGAATTACACTGCATTCATCCCTGTCTCCTTTAAGGACTGTGTCTTGGCCTGACTGAGCCTCTGAATATCGTGATTTCTTCCCTGGTCTGGCTGTCACTCTGCCTTCATGGGTTGTTCCCTTATATTGCTCACTCTCCTTTACCCTGCTTGTGATATCCTCCTGATAGTACCAGATTTTTTTTAAAAAAAGGAAGATACCTGTTCATCAAGATGTGTGTATTGCAATTGGAGAGTCTGTAGTTCTTCCTGGGTATATGCTGCATTTTGATTATGCAGGAAATTAATTCAGTTCATCAGTACAAATTTCATCAAGGTGTTTTCTTCCCAGTAAACGTTAGCCAGGCATTTTTATCAGCATAAATCATAGTAGTGCTTTTTATATAAATAAAATTTTGTCAACATGTTTTTCATTCTACCAAAAAACCATAGTGGATGAAAAGGCAAATAATACTTAGGCAGTACTTTGTATCAAGCGGTTTACAACAAACAAACCCTACCAAAATACGTAAATGTTTTTTTCAACATAGTGCAACACAGAAATAAGTTAGACCAGTTAGTCCAAAGGGAAAATAAAAGTATGTGGGAGACCCGGTCTAGTAATTTTGGAACGTCAGCTCTGCTAAGTCTCCTTGACTCCTTAATTCAGTGCCCACAAAAACCCCTGTAGATTCCAAAGAGGTATCATGCTGTTAAGCTACAACAAAGCAATTCTGAAGGGATTTCCTTTCACCTACCGAAATAAGTGTTTTCTTCTTTGGTTATATTACACAGAGCTAGGGTATGTTGTTCTGTGTTAGAACTGTCTGCAGGCACTACCTGGACCGTCTGCCAGATTCTCACCTTTCAGTTATCTAATTTCTGATTTGAAAACTGATGGGCAATCCAGTATGCAGTGAGTCCATAACAGTAACAGTTTCTCTGGCTCTGTAGCTCTGCGTAGCACTGTTGGAATCTATCGATCATAATTCAGAAGTGAACAAAAGGAGAAGTGGAAATGGGGGCAGCCTTTGGTAATTGCATCCTGAAATTACAAGAGTGGGGATAGAAGTGCCCCCATAATTTGGGAGAGAATTTTCATGTTTCTTATATGAAAATTTGTCTCAGTAAGGCATTTTGCAGTCAAGAGAAGGAAAAGGACACAGGAAGCAGGCTAAAAATAAAAGTTTTGATAAATTAAAGATTAGCATAGGAATATTTGTTACAGCTGCAGCAGGGCTAGGAATAGTGCAATAGAACTTGACTGAGTAAATGGGCGTGAAGAGGTGAAGGTAACTGGTGGAGGTGAAGCACTAATGCAATCCTTGGAGAAAGTTTTTCCCAGAGTGCTGTCCTGCTTGCTTTTGGACTGCCACCCTGCTGCATACAAAAGAGTCACTGTTTTTTTTGTTCTGCAGCTGGGGAACAGGTTCTATTGGGGACAGCAGTTTACAAGAAAGTCTTCTGTTGTATCTTTTGGGCTGACAGGGAAAATGGGAAGTCGTCTGTCTGAACTGAACTCCTTTATCCCCTCTAAAGCAATATGCTGTATCAATTTCCAGAATTGCCAGGAAACCACAAAAAAAAAAGGATCGTCAGTGTGAATGTCAGACCTTCCTTAATGAGCCAAAAGCTCACCAATTTTACATATGTATGAACAGCAGAGAACTAAAATACTATTCTCCTCGTTGCACTTTTGTCACTTCTTACACTGTTTACATTGTCAAGACAATTAACCCACTTTTTAGTAGATTGTAAAGCTTTTATTTTTGTTGTGATTCATCATCTGTCAAGGAATTGTATTTGTGAGGGGTTTTTGCATATCTAAAAAGGATTTTGAAGCATATGTACCAGGCCCCACAGGTAAATACCCCACGGACCTTGGGATTAAAATTGGCTGTATTTAACCCAGAAGACAAAGTTGAACATTTACAAAAGTGTGCACGACAACTTCAGAGGAACAGTAAGGCACAATCTGCCCAGTTTGATGCACGTTACTTTATTTAAAATTCATACAGGAGAGGTACAAAACCACTGCCTTGCAGCAGAAAAAAATTAAACTCAGCCTGACATGTGTCAGTCCAAAACGGACATAGGACTTTCCATCAAAGTAGTTTCAGAAAGAATCCTTCATAAGGTATTCCTTGAGGCTGTTGCTTAAAAGGGTATTTTGTGAGCTGCACAAGAACTCCCATGAAAATCTTTGTTTCCCTGCCTTTAGTGATGATCCTTTGCCTGCCTTTACCATTGTGCTGGAAGGAATATGCGTTTGTTGTTTGACATGAGAGTTATGCAACTCGCCACACCTGATGGTTTGTGCTTATGATCACCTTTCTTTCTCAGAAAGCATGCTTACAGTCTGTTTGCTATTGCAGTCGATAAACCAAATATAAAAGCCTTCCTTACCTGTAACGGCAAGGTGACTTAAAATAAGAGCAGAAATGCTGATGCTATTAGTCTCTGCATTATTAGCCATTCCGCCTTTCAACGAGGGAAAATGGAAAGATTTCCTTAAAATTCTGCTTGTGAATTCATGTAGACCAACTTTTCCAGCAAGCTGTGCAGCACAGCAAATATCCTTTTCTGTATATAAACTGTAAGGCAAATGATAGGATTGTGGAGTTTGTTAGTTGTGTGTGATGGACCTAAAGCATGCCATGCTGTCAACAGTGCTGTTAGGGCTGGCAAACTGCACAAGCTGGTGCAAATTTATTTTTAATAGCAGCATAACTTACTGCAATAGAATCAGCAGCTGATACGCCTACAGCATATTGCTGAGTAGCTTTTGGTAAGAGAGGTCTCACATTTCTAGGTGGATGATGTGGCCATATGCTTCTAACATACGCCTTGAGCTGTCATGGCAGTGGAGTAAGTTGCACACAGGTCTCCCAGTGTTATTTTCGAGCCAGCAGCCAGGGTTGCTCTTCTTTTCTAAACCTCTAGCTTTATCCTCTGGTGTTAATCAGCTATTGCCACACTCCATGTTTAGGAAAATATGTATGAGAAGTCACTTCACAGAAACTCCTGAGTTTCTGATTGTTGTCCTTTTGGACCTTTGTGGTCTATTTGTTTTCTCCTCTTGGTCTAGCTATAGAAGAAGAAGGAGATGCTATAGCAGCTGCTCCTGCTGTTGCTGAAAAATCTGCAGCAACATCTGCATGGTAGCGTCATGGTAGGGTTGTAAAACTGGTTGGTGCCTAATTGTCTGTGTGGAGTGCATTTCATTACAAGAGGCTGTATAACCTGGTAGTCACAGCTGCAGTGAGGAATGTTTGGTCCATAGTTTTTATCTGAAGTTTGAATGTGGCATTTCTTACCTGAAAGAGCTGAACTCTGGGGAGGGTAAGTGAGAAGTTACGGAACATTTTCAGTTTGATTCTTTCATGTAGAATACGGTGAGTGGCTTCTAGTTATTCACTTGTCTAGCTTATGACCAATCCTTTAATGCGTAGAGTCTAGCATTTGTGCTAAGTATGTGGGGTACTCAGAATATTAAGCATATATGTCACTAGATACTCCCTCTCCCTTCTCTCTCCTTCCCCACATACAGCTTCTAGCACTCATGTAAAAGCAAAGACATCGAGTGAGGAAAAAGTTGGCTGGTTTTTTTTGGCTGCACTTACCATTATCAAGTTAGTAGGAAGCAGTTTGCTTTGTGTGTAGCCTTAAGCATGTATGTTTCTTGTTTCATAACTTAAAATACACAACTTACTTTCTATTTTGGAAAATAAAGTGCTTGATGCTTATTTATTCATTCATTTATTTTTCATATTAGGTGAGCCTACACAAACCAGAAATTAAACTGGAATCACTAAAAGAAGATATTAAGGATTTTCTGAAGACATCCGGTTTGTAATACTTCATTGATACATTTGTGAATAGTATAAATCTGTGTAAGAATATATGTGATATACATGATGAAAATAGTAGTTTGTGCAGCTTGGTATCTTGTCGCTGACAATAGCCAGAAGCAGACATTCAGTGATTTCTGATTATTCAACAAGATAGAGAAAATTAAAAGGGGAAAAGTTCTTGGATTCCAGCAGCATTTTGAAAAACATGCTATGCAAAGAAGTGATTTTATCATTTTATAAGATACTGGTAATTTTTTTGAAAGTTCTGAATCGTACAAGAGTTCAGTCACTTCTGAAAATGGAAATTAGCCTTCATGGAGGTACTTCTGAAAATTTTACCCGTAGTTAAATTTCCGATTTCCATTGGAAGTTGTAGGCTATGTAACTATAATGTGAAGATTTTATGATAAGGGATATAAGATTTATAATAATCAGGAATGCTGTGTCTATTAATATTTATAGTTGTTTGAATAATATGATGGCTTCGAAAAAATAGCATATAATTATTTAAACAAAACTGTGCTGTAATTATTTGAGCAGTAGATGGGAAATAAGGGATATTCAAACTTTATACAGGTCTCAACTTGCAGTTTTTCCTACCTCAATTAGCTTAAGGTTTCTTCATCTCTTCCTGTCGGTCTGGTAGGTAGACATGAATTGAGACAGGACAGAAAACTAGTGACTGTAAAGCAACCTCTGATTCATATTCCATTAGTATTATTTCCTAAAGTTGTCTTCTGGATATTTTTTTATTTTAACAGGTTGGGAAAAGAAGCTTCAGAATGCTGTTTATAGCGAACTCAATGTGTGAGTTTATTTAGTATTTTTATTTAATAAGTTCTACTCACATGATTTACTTTTGATTCATTTGTCTATATAGGTGTAGGATGTGTTACTATTATTTGCAAGATCTGTCATACCAAGGGTGCCTGCTTCATTTCTGTTTTTAAAGTGCTGTTATTTCTTTTTCATCCTAGTGAAAATATTGGACTTGAGTACATTTTAAAGAATGAGTGAAACAAATATCACTATGGTTTTTAGTTACTTTAGTAATTTCTTTGTTGTTTTACTTCCAAAGGTACCAACAGTCATAATATAATTCTTGTGTAGCTGAGGTAGTTGCTGCAAATGAATTTTAATTATTTTCAGATGTTTATGACAGCATTGCACATATTTTTTGTATTCATTATTAAAAAAAACCCTTTAAGATATTGGATCTCTAGACTTACTAGATCAGTGGTCATCATGCTTGGAATATGGTTATAAACACACTGAAATTTGTGAAATTCCCTTTTTATTATTGTTCAGCAAACTTTGGATTAGGCTTCTGGGAAGCAAAAGTTGCCTTTACATTCTGGCAAGGTGGAAAGGTGAATTTCGTAACAGGTATAGCCGTAAATGCGACTGTATAATAAGAAATGTGTATGCAAAGCTATTTGTGCTAATTTAAATAAGCTTGTTAGAGTTACCAGTTTTGAACAATGTGTCTTAATAGTACAAAGGACTCGATTCAGCAAAATACTTGTCTCTTAGTAAGGATCCATCTTCATCATATCTTTCAAGGGAATAATATTTACCTGTCTTTTGGACTATTGCTTATGCTTTCTTTGAGTTCACAGCAATAAGCTGCAAACAATAATGAAATTAGCTCTGGAAAATTGAAATTAGCTAAGAATACCATGATTTCATGAGCATTGTGGAAAAGACGAGAAACAGCCTTGCTAAAATCTGTTAGTATTTATTCCATTTTACGCATAGGCACAGAGTTGTCCAGAACAAATTAGTGGCAACTACAAGAATGACCTTACCAGTCAAAAATGGGAAGACATTTGAGGAGGGTTTCCCAAAATCATATGATAGGAACTGTCTGAATACATATAAGCAAATGAAAATTCAGGCTAACTGTAAGAGAAGCCTTGTGTAAGTTTTGTTTCCTGAAAGACATTTGAGACAGTTCAAATTAAGCTGGATGAAATGTTTGGCAATAACTCATTGGAAATAATCTGCACTACTGGAAGACAAATTATTGTTTTGGTTTAGTTTTTTTAGTTTTGTTCCAGCTTTTATATTTTGGCATAATGCAGTTTATGAATGGATATTCAACTTTGCTTAGGTCAGCACCACAAAGTTCTAAGTGCTTTGGACATGTACATGTTCACTATTTATTTTTAAAAGGAAATCCTCCAAAAATATATTGTCTCTTGAAAAAATATAATATCCTGGATAGTAAGAGTTCCAGGGGTCATAAAGATGACGTGATGTGAAGAGGATACACTTCTAAAATACCTGATTTGTTCATAGAATTATTTGATTTTATTTTACAAATATGTGAAATTATAAGGAAGTATTCTTTTTAGTGTAAGAACAACTCATATCAAAATGTTATGAATACTTACATACCTTTATATTGTTTGTGTCCATAGGAAAGGATAAGGAAGAAATACTTCTGAAAATAATGCTCATTTTTAGTTCTTGATCAACATACAGAGTGGTTTTACTAGTGCTGTCATGAAAGAAATTATGTTTAGGTTTACAAAGATAGGATTAATTAAGCAAAATAAAAATCTGAACATTTAAAATATACTATACTTTCTTTAAGGTTTCCTTCGCCTTGTCATCCTGCAGCACCACCTGAGCATATGAAAGAACCGTTAGCTTATATGAGGAAAGCACAGGTTGGTTGTTATCAGTTTTACTGTTCATATCAGATCTTTGATTAGGCTATTTGAGATTTACTCCCTATAATGTTATTATACAATTTCTAGGTTTTATACCTTAGGAAAAACACAACTTTGTAATTGCATCAAAGTTAATAATAATGTTGTATGTGTGACATTTTACATACATACAAAAAATACTCAAGTAATTCTCCAACCATGAAAGAAGTAGGATATAGTGGCAGGTAGGTGAATATTGTAGAATAGAGACGATGTGAAATATGTCAAGGGGGGGGATTTGATTTTGTTGGGAAGAAGAAAAAGTGTAGCTATAGGTCATTTTACTTAGGGTTACAAAAATATTGTTACGGAGAGACACTGGCAGGCAATTTGGCAATGAAAGACAACAGGCTGCAGTGGTAGCGAGATCTTCAGGAAGAAGAGTTATATTTAGTACTTAGAAATATGAAAGGAAGATGAAAAGTACAGAGCTAAGGAGCTTAAGGCATATTGAAGGAGAATAAGAGAAACTGGACTATAAAAGATTAAATGAGGATTTTTGGTGTCAGGAGAAAAAATATTTTTTCTTTGTTGGTTTTATTTTTTCACGAATATATGCCATTTGAAGTAATAATTAAAAAAATCCACATAAAAATGTTAAAAAACATGCTTCCAGAACATGATCTAACCAAAATATCTGAGGTAAGGATAAAATTATATTTAACTCAGCTGTGCCTAGAAATATAGTGCAGTATTCTTTTACAAGGTATTCAACAAATTGTGTTACTTTTTCAATCATATTGTTGCATATTCCAGTAAGTCTTATCTTGCTGTCCTGGGTTTCAGTCTTTAGCACTTGGGGACAAAGATTGTATTAAACAATTTTTCTTCTGTGATGTGAAATGCAATGCCACAATTTACTGCCTGAAAATAATCACTCTTATCAGTTTACTAATGCAGAAACCACAGAGCTGTATCTATGTGTATGTTTGACTAAACCAGTTTCATTGGTTATTATTTTATAAAAGTGTATACAATACTTATGGTAACCAATATTTTTAGCTCTATGTGGAAAGGACTGTTTTTCTAATAGTTTAGGAATTAGTTGGAGAAATCCTATCTTTACTCATTTCAAAATTTCATAGCCCTATTTCACAGAGGGCTATGCATCCATATCCTCTGGGGTGGATTAACCCTGGTAGGCAGCTCAGCCGCTTGCTCACTTCCCCCTGGTGGGATGGAGGAGAGAATCGGAAGGGTAAAAGTGAGAAAACTCATGGGTTGAGATAAAGACAGTTTAATAGGGAAAGCAAAAGCCATGCACGCAAGCAAAGCAAAACAAGGAATTCATTCA
This sequence comes from Ciconia boyciana, assembly GCF_034638445.1. Taxonomy (NCBI): domain Eukaryota; kingdom Metazoa; phylum Chordata; class Aves; order Ciconiiformes; family Ciconiidae; genus Ciconia; species Ciconia boyciana. Next base: position 21,340,929 of record NC_132938.1, read on the forward strand.
GTCCTTCCCATGGGCAGGCAGGTGTTCAGCCATCTCCAGGAAAGCAGGGCTCCGTCATGCGTAATGGTTACTTGGGAAGACAAACGCCATCACTCCAAACATCCCCCCCTTCCTTCTTCTTCCCCCAGCTTTATATGCTGAGCATGACATCATAGGGTATGGAATAGCCCTTTGGTCAGCTGGGGTCAGCTGTCCCAGCCGTGTCCCCTCCCAGCTTCTTGTGCACCCCCAGCCTCCTCGCTGGTGGGGTGGGGTGAGAAGCAGAAAAGGCCTTGGCTCTGCGTAAGCACTGCTCAGCAGTAACAAAAACATCTCTGTATTATCAACACTGTTTTCAGCACAAATCCAAAGCATAGCCCCCTACTAGCTACTAGGAAGAAAATTAATTCTACCCCAGCCAAAACCAGCACACCCTGCCTGCTCAGCATGGTGAGGTACTAATTCAGGCTCAGCACCAGGAGCCGACAGAGCCCTCATTTAAGCAGAGTAGCTGTGTGGCACTATGTACATCTCATGGGGTGATGTGAATGCAAGGAGCTTTAATCCACTTAGTCCTTCCGGGAAAATCTAGAATGGGGAGAGAGAATTGTAATGGGGAGAGAATTGGAAGGGCAAAAGTGAGAAAACTTGTGATAAAGACAAGTAAAGACAGTTCAACAGATAAAGCAAAAGCCGTGCACGCAACCAAAGCAAAACAAGGAATTCATTCACTACTTCCCATGGGCAGGCAGGTGTTCAGCCATCTTCAGGAAAGCAGGGCTCCATCACGCGTAATGGTTACTTGGGAAGACAAACACTGTAACTCCAAGTGCCCCCCCTTCCTCTTCCTTCTCCCAGCTTTTTTATTCAGAGCATGACATCATATGGTATGGAATATCCCTTTGGTCAGTTGGGGTCAGCTGTCCCAGCTCTTTCCCCTCCCAACTTCTTGTGCACCCCCAGCCTACTCACTGCTGGGGCAGCATGAGAAACAGAAAAGGCCTTGACGCTGTGTATGCACTGTTCAGCAATAGCTAAAACATCGGTGTGTTATCAACACCATTTTGGTCACAAATCCAAAACACAGCACCATACCAGCTACTATTAAGAAAATTAACTCTATCCCAGTCAAAACCAGTAGATCCTCTTTCACATCCTTTCTTGAAATATAGCTCTTCAATAAGGACATATGAATCCTTTTTGTAGAGAAATATTGCTAATTGGTGATAGTTGTGAAATAGTAATAAATACACAGTTAGGGATTTAACGTTATATTTTCTAAAACCACTGAGGTATGTGTGAGCATTTGGTTTTCAAGATGCACGCGCATTTATCACTGTAGGTAATAGGTCCGTAAGAAAACAATCTTGATCAGATCAGTTGAATCACAACTAGGTTTTATTTTGTTACTCTTTTTGATTAAAGAGCAATATACAATGTAAAAAGCTTACAAAGTTAGTGTTTCCATGATTTTGTTTGTTTAAAATATTTGGAAAAATATAAAATATATTGTTTAAAATATTTTGATTATGCACAGCCACCATTTAAGATGCTGTTTCCATTGTTATGAACTCGTTGACATTTTCTTTATCCTTTTCTATCTAAATTAATTTTGCTCTACTTCAGAATCCTGGAAAGAAGGGTAATACTCTCTGAAAACCATCTTCTTTGATATCAGTTATTGGAATGACTTTGAATCAGTAATTAAAACTATATTAGTATTTTTCTAGAGTAGATATTAAAATGTTCATAATGAACCCTTTTTCTCCTCAAATTGTTTCTGTTTTCTCATTCTTAGGTGGCAGACTGAAGTTTTTATACTGTATTCTCTTCACTACCTCAAAAGAAAAACAGCTTTCTAGGAAAGGATAGTGTATTAATAGCAATAAATAGTAATGCTGTAAATCATTCATTCATGTAGTTGTGGTATTGTCCAGTGTAGAAAAAGTGCTGCCATTAATATTTACATATCTTTGAATATTAATGTAACATAATGTGTATTTTCTAATCATGTGCTGGAGAGCTGGACCTGTGTTTGGGTCAAGATAGACCACTGGGTACAGCTGCTTTAGTCTGTCATTGTTTAGGTCTTTCCTAGACAGATAAATACTAGGTCTTTTGTTGTTGTTGTTTCCTGAAGAATATCAGCTATAATATTTAGGACCTTTCCGTAAAACATCAGATTATTTCACATCTCTGGTGTTTTCTGAGCTATTTGGTCTGGTTACAATTTTGGGGAGATATCTTACCTCTTCCCACCTTGTTACATAGCAGAATTATTGCTTAAAACTTATGCATCTTACTGCAGACAAAGTCTTAGCACTAGATTCTAGGATTAAAAATTTGAACTTTGCTAATTTGCTTTACCTGCCCAGTAGAGACTGATGTGAGTTGAAACATTCCTGAATCTGTCGAACATCTGTATTGGCTATTGTAATTTCTACATTTTGATGAGGTAAAATGATTGCAGACCTCTTCAACTGCTTGTTTTGCTCCCAGAGTTCACTGGGAAAGCCTTTGCTAGATTTAGGACAAGTCTGCTGCAAACAGCAATGAAGAAATGAAATGTACAACATAAAAATAAGAAAAAAAGAGCTAAAGAGAAGCATTAAGAAGCTGAGTCCAAAGAAATGTTAGGAAATGTTTCCACAGTCTGATACCTCCTGTGAAACTGTCTTTTAATTGTGTTGTATGTAGATTTCACAAAGTTCACAACAAACCAAATGCTGTAAATCTCAACAGGAACTCTTATCATGACAGTCCCATAATATATAATTCATAAATTTGCACTGCTATGTTTTAATCCATACAGGTCCATTTTCCTGGTTTTAGATGTAAGCTAGGAGCTTGTTTCAGGGTTTTGAGAGAAATGTTAAACAACTAAACTTAAGAAGGAGATAGGTGGATAAGAAATGATGCCCCATCATCCAGTTACAAAGCGTAAGGAGTAAGAAAACGGGAAGGCAGCAGCCAGTTCTGTGTTGGAGTAGGTCTGCTTGGCTCCAGCAGCTGCTTACCACAATAGGAGTGGGAAAGGTGGTGTTTTCCAGAGGGAGGCAACATTAAGTTAACTACCTATCTTCAGAGGAAGCTGAGATACTCTACAGACTCTGGAGAGCTCGCGTTGTTTGAGTTAATAATACTTGTTTTTTGCTTGATCTTCTTTAAAGTTTTGTTCCATTATTTCTAAATTTGTCTCCAGTGAAAGAAGTTATAGATTTATCTGGAATTTGTGCAGTCAGAAACATAACTCTGGGTGATCTTTTGTGATACAGTATACCTTCCTGAAGGTAGGGCAGTTCTTAAAACTAGGGTACTGGAGTGCATTCGCAAAAATGAGAATTCTAATGTACTACTTCAGGAAATCTTAAGGGTAATTCAGTGTGTTCTACTTGAGTAGCATCAGGTGGTTATCTAAAAATACAGGGACCTGAAAAGATAAATTGTTCTCTGGTGGGCTGCACTTCAGAATTCCGGGAAGATAGAATACCATAATTGTGTTTTAACCTGTTTGTCCCTTGCTTCATTAGATTCTTTACCTCCATGCTTCTAGCCAAATCTGTGAAGATCTTACTGAAGTGGAGCTTTGCTAAAGCAAATCCTTTCCTCCCAGTACTTGAGTTTTCCTATGTTCCTCTGTTCATTTTCAGATCTTGCATTTTGAAGAAAGTCCATACATAAACTTGATTAGTCCATAAATAGGCTTGAATAGAAAACTACCTTGAAGTACATTGCTGTATTTGCTATTGATATTCTGGTAGATTTTTTGCCCAGCTAAGACCAGATTCCCCATGTTGTACATGCTATACAGACACACAATCAGAAAAGCATTCTGACCTGTAGGTTTATAGTTACGAGCTAGAGCACTCCCCAGTCCTATTTGAAATAAGAGTAACATTACAGTTGATTTCAGTAGGAGCATGGGTACTAGGAACTTTCTAAAGTATAATAGAGATGTTCCTATCTGTATCTGAATTTCTCCCAGAAGAGTTAAATAATCCCTAAAGGACAAAAACCAACTAAATTATTAATTTTCTTTCTTGAAACAGACTGGTGGACTCTGTAAAAATTAAAATGACAATACTACATATTCTAATGCTGTGACTGCTGAAGATCTGCTTAAAACATCTTCCTTCAATAGTCAATTCACCTTTCCTAGTTTCTAAATCTCTTTGAGCAAATAGACTTGAGTGCTTGAACAGTTGATAAAGAAAAATGGTGTTTTCTTTGAAAACTATTAAAGTCAAAAGAAATTTGATAACATTTTTGTTATTCCTAAAACAATTTCTGGTTTTTGTTACAGAAGTTGGAGTAGAGGATATTCAGATCTCTTTTAGATCATATACTGATTTGGTTTCTTGTGTCCTAAATTAAGTTACGCCTCTTATCAGAGGCCAAAAGGAAAGTTCATGACCATCAGAATGACAGCAGTACCAACATAGTTTCTGTATTTCTCTTCTTTTTGAAATTTGCAGGTTTTGATTAGAGAAAATGTACCAAATGAAATCTGTGTCCAGACACCTTGAATTCTACCCGCAGAGTAGGTCTGACTAGGGACACTCTAAAAGAATCACATTTCTGTCTAGTCTTCTAGAAGAAAGAATTTTAGGATTCATTATTGTGGAAAAAACTGTAACTAATCCTGGATAGTTTATGCAGTTGTGACATATTTCTTTGTTTAGTTTATTTGTTGTCCACCCAGTTTCATTTAACTGCAGTGAAAGTTTATCAATGACTTTGCTACAGGATTAGATAAATCTGATTTGTAATAGACATGTTTGAAATTGTTACCAAATTGCAGTACTGTCTTCCTCAAGTTTCAACTATTTTACTGAAGGTTATCATTGTAACCATAGCAATCCCAGCAACGTGTTTTCTTGGTGTTAAATTTCTTCATAAAATTAGAGGAATCAACTTGGAAAATGTATTGTTCCCATCAATGAAATGACTTTATGAACTCTGCCTCTGGCTTTTATTTCAGTCAAGGATACTGAGTTCTGTTTCTGCTGACTGCAGGTAACTGCTGTCTTGAGGAGAGGGAAGGGCGTCTTGCTTAGAGAGGCTGTGTAACCCTCACTTTTGTTTTGACTTGGTAGCTTTTATTTGAACATCTTTTACTGGGCAGAGTCTTGAAGGTTGAATTATGGCACAGTTTATGAGTATCCAGAAGTGATTTATTACTAACATGTTGCATCCCCAACGCAATAAGCGGGTTAATGTCTGGTCTGGCAGTTGTCAGTCACACCGAGAGTATTGACCTCCATCACTCCTTGGAACAAGCTGGTTCTCGATCTTGCAAAGCTGCCATCTGCCTCCTCTGTGCTTCTTTTGTAGCTTTTATATCTTGGAGCATATCAGTGCTTCCCCCCCCCTTTAATCTTGATTTCACTTTCTTTTTCAGACTGCTACTAACACCTCTGTATTCTCTCTCTGCTTCCACTTTCTTATCTTACATGGCTTAGTAGTCTTTGTGCTCCCTCACTTCTCATTTTTTCCAGCAACAAAGCCCCACTTCTCAGCAAAATAGGGTATTGTAAATGCTCTACGCCAGCCCTCCATGAGAGAATAACCAGTTTGTGACATGGTGTTGTGTAACTGCAGCATTTGGAAGGCATTTGAATATGATAATACAGTTAAATAAAAATATTATACAGAATATTATAAAAAATATTGCAATTTGGAAAACATTCCTTACAGTTAATACTCAGATCTCTTTTGTTTATGCAAGAGAAGGTGAAGAGATGGCTTGATTGTGAGAAGAAATTTCTGGTGAAAGATAGATATTTTGTTTGATGGAAAAAGTCATGAGAGGATCTTGTAAATGGAAGCTCAAATGAAACAAATCTAGAAAAGATATAATTTTTATTTTTTAACAGAACATTTGAACATCTGCCCTTCCCTTCATTTGCTTCCTGTCTAATAAACTGCAGCCTTTTTTGGACAGAACTTTAAGTTTGAGGAACATGTGGTTAGACAGTAGCTAACTGTTGTAGAATTTGTCTCTAGAGCAAATTACAAATAATAAATAGAGCTAAATGACATTAAGAGGAGTCTTTGCATTCATTTGATCGGGGCCTGACTCATCATCCACAGAAAACTAAATTAAATATAAAACCCACCAGTGCTGCTGTAATCACGGAAGCAAAATCCTAAGTTAGTTGACTAGGAAGTCAATACTAGTTGGCATTAACTTCAGGGGCATTATGCATGGATTTGGCACCATATGGTAAGTTTGAAGTCTAATGCAATAGTCAGAAGAATCTGATTGCTCTTTAAGCTGTCCACTTGCTACTGAGGTATTGTCTAGTTCTGGTTTTCTCTTTGATTAGAGAACTATTTCCTGAGCGTTATTTTAGAAGAACTATTTTTTTGAGCATTACAGAATACCAGTTTTCTAACTTTTTTAACTTCTGAGAACATCTAAGATACCTTTTGTGGGGAAAGACTTGCACTTTCTTCAGGTCACAAAGTAGAGAAGGCATTCCCCATACGTAGTTGATTGCCCTGCTTATAATCACTTGAAAAATTTGTTAAATGTTGATATATAAGGAAGCTTGATCATTAGGCATATGCCAAAAATCAGTAATTGTGAAATACATGCTTTTTGGAGATTTGAAATGTGAACAACTGATTTTTCTGATTCTTTATTCTGATGTAAATGATGAAATCTGTTTGCTCTATTGTTTCCATTTAAACACGCATGTAAATATTCCCTTAATATTTTTGCAGATGTCAGTCAGTCACTCCTGCTATCCTTTCTTACATATGACTTTAAAAAGCTGCCTGTTATTACATGATAAATGCAATTGGAGGAAAAAGAAATTCCATGTAATTTTTTGGTGTGTTTTAGGGAAGCTGGGAGAAGCGAATTCTAAAAAGTCTAAACAGCATGTGCACAGAACTCAGTATCCCACTAGCACAGAAGGTAATGTATTATTAACTTTCTGTTGCCAAGCTGATATTGTTTGGAAATTTAGCCTCGTCTTACACACTTGTAATGTAGTGTTCATTTTACACATGGTTATCAAGAGCTGCAAGGCCAGTATCCAAATAATTTTAATACAGAATAATTTTCAGGGATAGTGGCCGTGTATGCACCATCTGAACTTGGGAGAAGATGAATTCTATAGGTAGATCTTCCTCTTTGCTGTTGCAGTACTTAGCCTCTTGAGGGAGCAGCATGTTGGAAAGCTAATTGCTACGTTCATTGCTCTTAATAGAGCGTTTTTGTGTGCAGATTCAGCTGTATAACTTCTAGCTGCATAGTCTGTACACAGTATAGATATATTTTGTATGCTGGAGAAAGGTACAGTTGAACTGGTACTTTAGGAGAGAGAGATACTGGTACCTTGCTAATTTTGTTTGTCATTCTGCTCTGGTTTGTTTGTTCTGGTTTTTATTAATTTAGAGGCTTTAATTTGAAAGATCATGGAATTGGGGAATGACGTTAGAATGTTTTGTTCTTTATTTTTCTCTTGTTGCATATCTATGATAGGTAGCAAAACCTCTATGGTTCATCATATGAGATAAAGGGTGCAGCTGTGTTTGCTTTTCATGACTGCCAGGGACAGGAAGTTGATGACAAAGTCCAACAGCTCTATGGAATGAGCAGTAAATCTTCAGTAATATGAAACTGACTACTAAATAGCCTAAAATTCATTAGTAAACACATGAAACTATTTAATGGGCTCCTTGTTTCCTTGAACTGGAACCTGGACTTTCTACAGTAGAATATACCTTCAGGCTAGGGATGAGTTGTAAGCAAGATAAGTTGGTATTGCTAGTGCAATCTATTTTTTAAAGTGTTTAATTTATGTATTTGAAATAGGCATGTTTTTACTCATTCTGTTAAAAAAAAGAAGAGTTATTTTCTTGTGCCTTTCAGAGGCCTGTAAATGAACAGAAAGAACTGCTTAATAAATGGAATGAAATGGGAACTGATGAGCCAGGTAAGGTCAACTAAATTTATGTGCATTAATTTTTTGTACATAGAAAAATGGCATATACATCTTATTTGTCAGTCAAAGATTAATGTAATCACTTCAAGATAAACTGATTTAAATCTTTTTTTCTCACTGGTGATGTGTCATTATGCATAAATAAATATTAATTTCATTGTTATTTTGTTTCAAATTATTGTACTAACTTTGAGTCATCACTGAGAGGTTCTGGTATAATACTCGTTACAGTGCTTTAGAGATTTATACTGCTAGGGCACAGCTCCTCTTAGTGTAAGCGCAGGCTAATAGAAAGAAAATGTTCAGAACTATGGATAATTAAGCTCAGACATTTTATTAACAAAAGATAAAAATAACACTTGCACAGAATAGTCAGTCATATTATCCTTTGGGAGAGCAAGGCTAACTGCCTTAGTTCATATCCAAGTTCCTTAAAAGAAACAATTTTGCAAAGGTACTAGTTTGTATTGCAGTACCGCCTCTGCGACGGCAAATACTTTTCATGGATTGTTTATGACTAGTCCCTATTTTTTATCTGACAGTAGTATGTTTAATTCGACAATCTATGCTGTTAAAAAACCCAAACCCTCTTTTGAATATCGTATCTCTCCCATGTCTAAGAATGGTTCAATCTAAAGACTCGTGGAATAAGTAAAAAGCTTCCTGTGACTACTGTGCCCTTACCTGGGGTTTACAAAACTAAGGCACTAACAATAGCATAATCTTGGAGAGTATGTGGTGGTTGTAGCCATGATATCTGTGATAACAGTATTTTAATCTTTACTCTAATATGTTATTGAAATTGCTAGATTGTGTTACAGGTATGGGAAAATTGCATGGTTTTTTCATCTCTTGGTTTTAACATAGCATCATTGAAATCTTGTTTCAGATCTAAGTCTCTTCCGGCCTGTTTATGCACCTAAAGATTTTCTTGAGGTAAGCATTTATGAAACAATGACTAAGCCATTGAATTGCATCTGTTACAGTCTTTTATGTGAAATGGGAAAAATAATTGTTACATGTATTTCAGACAATTTGTCCTTTATAGCAAGTGAAATTTGGCATGTTTTTTATGACTCCATGTTTTGTTTGCAAAACAAAATGCTATTGTCTCTTTTTTCTAACTGCATTTTTAAATTGCACTTGTGGTAAACTTCTCTTTCTCTTTCAAACAATCAGTTTGGAGCTAACTTTGTTCCTCTGAGAGCACTTCTCCAACTGATTTCATAAATCATTTTACATTTTAAACTGCAATACGTTAAGCTGATAAATAGCAATATGTGAAGCTGATAGACTGGTTGGTCGTAGATGATAGACCTGTATGCAGTTGAAATTGTAGGTCATCTATGAAGATTGTGAAAAATCAAATGTGAAACAGAACTGTGTGGAATTTGGAGGCTTTTGTCTGTAATCAAACCAAACCATTAAAAAAATGGTGACTGCTGAATCTTTGAAGTCAGAAATGACAGTATTACTCATCATTTTGTATGGTTCAAGCACAGAACATCTTAGTAGAACAGAAGTTGCTTTACCAGCTATGCCTAGATTAGGCATGGATGATGGACAGTAAACATTGTTGATGACAATAAACTTAATGGTGACACAGTAGGAGATTTTGGATTAAAATGGGATTGAAAATAAAACTTGAAAAATCAGTATCTGTATATCCTGAGAGTTATACAGGAAACAAGTTGTCTAGAGCATGACGACAGTGTAGAATTATAGGGTTAAGATGGCCTCCTAATTTACAGACTAAAACTTAGAAGTCTAATACTGAATTATCAGTCAGAGTTAATGTATTAATATTTCAGTGTGATTAAGTGCAAGTTTAGTGAAATGTTGTTTGTAGTGGTAGAGGAGATTTATGGTATTTCTGACTTAAGTGTAAATTGTTTCATGGTTATGAATTGTGAATGCATTTCTGAATCCACAAATAAACTTTCTATCCATTTTATTACATTTCTAAAGAGCTTCTCTTGTTCAGTTAGTGATAATAATACTGGAAATTTTTAATTTATTCTGTTTTCCATCACTGTACTAACAGCCAAGTTATATTTAATCTTGAATCTGAACAAATCCAGCTTCATTTTAGCCTTATCCAGTGACCCTCAAGGTCACTCTTTTATACTGTTTTCTTTCTAGAGTTTGCAGTTTCTTACATTAATCTTCTAATTTACAAGTCTGACAGTGAGTTTATATAGTATTAGAATACTTACAAGACTGAGAATTGTAGAGGTAGGATGTTGTGGAAGAATTTCATAAGAGCTGGAAACTCATCTTAGAAAGAATTCTTGTCAGCTCAACGTTATAATATAAAAATCTATACCCATGGAATAACAGTATGTAAGAGACTGTAAATTCCTTTATAGATCAAAGTTACTTATCTTGACATTATGATTCCTTGTCTCTTAAATTTTATCCTTACTTTAGATTTTCAATTCTGTAATTTATTTTTTAATCTTAAACGAAAGAAGATATTTTGGTGTATCGTTATTTATTAAGAAATTATTTTAGTAGCAAATTATGTAGCACTTTGATTGAAAGCTGTATAGGATTGCCAGTGTAAGAATATGGATAAAAATTCTTTCAGAAAAAAGTAATACTGAAGAATATCCTGGATATTGTAGCCATCAGAAATATATTCTTGGCTATCGAATGGCTTTGATGAGGAAGTGAATTTTAGTCAAGACGTTACTATGTAGCCAGCACTTAATCCCATATGTAAAAAATTATTTTTGCTTTTTTATTTCATAATTTGAGCTTACTTTTCAAAGTAGAATATGTTTGCTTCCTTAAAAATTTGGCTCCTTTTTGATTTTGAAAATGTTGAGATATAATTTGATAATTTCGGCTTATATATACGATAGTTGCAGGAAATGGTTTTATGCTGAATGTACTGTTTGTAATACTGATGATGTTACGAAGAGTTCTGAATGTAAATTTCTGAATATATGCAAGGAATGACACAGCTACCGTTTTTAAGGTACTGATGAATCTTCGAAACCCGAATTATGAAAATGGAGAACAGCCGAGTTTCAGAAGTCATCTGGGGCTAATTCAGGTTCCTCTAAAAGTTAAAGATATTCCAGAATTGGTAAGTATATTTTTTCTTACAAGAGGTTTCTGTAAGAATTATTTTTCCTTGCTAATGAATAAGATTCTAAACAATAAGGAAGAATATTAATATAATGATAAGTTTCTCCTTTTGAAAGTGAAAATCAGTCTAAAGACGTACTTAAAAAACAGAGCATAAAAAAGTTTTATGAAAATACATTTTTAATGAAAAGTAAAACATAAACAGTAAATTATCTGCCAGTAGGGAATTTTTCATTTTATGCCTCACAGCTTTGATTTGTACCAAAAATATACTTCTGTACATGTTATTCACTTATTTTTTTCTGTACAAGAAAACTTTAAATATGTAGTTTATCTTAATTCTACAGTTTTATTTCACGCTGTACAAGATTCCTAACCTGACAATTAGTTAGCTTCAAATTTTCTTCTCAAAGTAATTTTAAATCCCTTTATTGTCAGACTGTAAATGAAAGGTAATGCTTGGGTACTAGTATTATAATTGGAAAATAGGAGAGCTGCTCTTAATGCTTCACTGATAAGTCTCTTGAGGATTTTATGCTAGTAGAAAAATTTGCATCTGAGTTGGGGAAGAGCTGGGAATTAGATATCCTTAACCTAATCTTTCATTCACCACTTTATTACATCCAGGTGTAGCTCATAGTTGACATGAAAACTGGGGCCTATAACTAAAACTAGAGTAAGAATTGATGTGAGATTCTTCTCTTTAAAAACCTGAGCTTGTATTTCATATATATACGTTTAAAAGAACTATGTTTGGTTTAGAACATATCCGCATTAAGCCTTTCAGAAGAAATCTCTAGTGATTTAGAGAATTAAACATTGTTAATTACTATTTTATGGTTTTGTTTCTTTTCAGAAAGAAGACTTCAGTGAACTAGGCTTAAATATAGGACAGCTGGGTATTGATGATTCAGCACAAGTGCCTCCTGGTTAGCTAATGCTCTTCTTCAGTCATTTAAATAGAACACTAATGAGTAGAATACTTTGCAATTATCAAGTAATTTCTGTATTTTTTCCATAATAAACCATAAATATTTGTTCTGTAACTATGATTGTAGTGATTTACTTAGTAAAATATAGCTAATAATAGAAAACATTGCAAATATGAAGGGTCAGATTTGGAGAAGGTTTTAAATCATCACCTTAAGTTGAAAATATGTTAATTTCAGTGTGTTTGAACACTTCAGGACCTAGAGAACAAAATTGCCTGTCTCCAAAAATACAGAAAATATCAATAAATGTTAATCCAACTAACAGATAGGCATATATACGAACATCTCTTAAATAACTATCTTTAAGAAAATATTACAGAAAATATCCATATGTTAATATTCAGTAGCTTAAATAGTGCATAATTTCTGTTGGTTTTCCATGTATGCATTTATTCCTGTAGAAACAAGTTGTAAAATGGTCTTTCCATATAAAAATGGAAAACATTATAGTATCAAGTGATTTTTCTTTTTAAATGGAAACTTACCTAATTGAAAGTCTAGGTTCATACAGTATAGTGCTACTTTGGTATTTGTGTCCTTCAGAACAGAAATTCTGTAGTATTATTTTTTCTTAGTTTTTGAAAAAGAACATTGATGCTCATGCAGGTTAATTTTTAGTGACATTAGCAGTAAAAATTAGCTGAATGTAGTGGTGTGTAGTAAAAATATAAAATACATTACTAGCTGGATTATCTTTATTTAATTTTTGTCATTCTTTTCTATTTATTTTCTAGAGTTCTTTGAAAATGAACATGTACGTGTTGGACAGAAAGGTATGGATCTGTTTTCATCTGTAATAAACTGTGAGTAGTTAGGAATATGGTTAGTAAATTTCTAGCTCAATTACATATACCTTTTAGAATTTTAACAATTTAGACAGACTAACACAAAGCATAGTCAGTAATACCATTGTAATTTAGAGAGAGACAGTCAGTAATACCATTGTAATTTAGACAGAGACAGAAAAGCAAGCATTTGCAGTCTACCAGTGGCTACCAGATAAATAGCTCCACAGATATTTCATTAAAAATTAAATAGGAAGCAGAGAGACATAACTTTTTGGTGATAACTTAACTTATGCCACTACTGAATTTCATTTTAAAATCAAAAAACTCTGCACTTCCTTCTCTGCACACACAGTTCTCATTAGTGTAATGGGGTTTACGCCTGTGTGTCAGAACAGAGTATTTTTAATTGTTATTTGCAATTGCAGAAGTTGCTAAATATTGCAATACTTAGCCACCATGGAAAATTCACTCATTTGTCCCTGTATACTGCTTTTTCTGAAGAAGTTCCAGGTTTTTCTGTAGGTTAAGAAATAACCTACAAAAAAAAGGGAAAGATAAAAGAAATAATCATTTATTAGCTCAAGTTTGCTTATAGAAGAAACATACAAGGAATGTTTGAAATCCATCAATATCTTCTTACTGTCTCTTGTGATTCCTGCTAAACATTATCACCATCAAAGAAAAAAATAGAGTGGATGCCATCCCAAAAGTCCTTCATCCCTTTTTTTTTGTTGCAGTAACAAAACAGTGACCTTTCTTACCTCCCCTTTTGCAGTCCTCCTCCTATCCCTCATCATCTGTTTTCTGATCCAAGAGCAACTCATTAGGGTACTGTCTATTTCTCTGTTCTTTTCCTGTTCTTCCAAATAAATTCCCCATACAGACTTCCCGAGCCAGTCATTCAACTCCACAGTGTAATTCTTACTTCTTGTCTCTTGTCTGTGTAGAGCAGCCTCTATTACAGAGATTGTCTTAGCTTTTCCTATATGCAAAGGCACAAAATTTTGTAAAAATGGAAATTAAGAGTCTTGACCATAAACTGGAATCACACTTCATTCAGTGGGAATCTCACTGCATGCTCTGTTCGGTGTTGGTTATGACTTTCGTTGCCACTGATGTATTGATTTTGCTTTTATGTTAGATGTATTGCCAAGTCTGACGAATCTTCTTTATTGTATTTAGT